>NC_135797.1:5640000-5940000 GCF_051106095.1 Pogona vitticeps | reverse complement strand
ATCTTTTATAGTCTTAAGCGACCCTTTAAAAAAAAAAAGCCCCTAGCAACATCGGTAGAATATGCACAGGTAATCAGAAAGATGTTCTGCTGACTTCAATGCAGTTTACTGCTAGGTGAGTGATTTCAGGCTTACAATCTGTGTCCGTTCAATTGCAGGACCGAGCAAACGCATGGAGAATTTGAGCCATCACGGGCTAAAATCCAGCTGTGTAACTAGCATCATGTAAGGCTGATGATATCATCAACCATAGCAATTTTTCAAGTTCTTCCTCCAATCGTCCTGAGGTTTCTGTGGCATCTCTTTCATCGGTGGGGTACCATTGAGAGGTGCGGGATAGTACAGGTGAGGCCTGTAATTACCCAAAATTGCCACAACAGGATGATTTTACCGATTTAAGAATCAGAAACGGAAATACAAAAGAGAACGTATTATTATATTTTTAAAGGCTTGTTCAATATTTCGTAGAATCATAGAATAGTGACGTTGGAAGGGGCCTACGAGGCCATCAAGTCCAACCCCCTGCTCAATGCAGGAATACCATCAAAGCGTATCTGCCAGGTGATTATCTAAGTTTTTCTTGAATGCCTCGCCAACTCCGCAGGTCACTCGTTCCCCTGTCGTCCTGCTCTAACAGTTCGGACGTTTTTTCCTGATATTCAGCCAAAATCTGGCTTCCTTTAACTTTAAATTTTATAGGATAGTCTTAAGGATTTACACAAATCTGCCAGCCGTTTCCTGGTGAGTCAAAGGATCCCAAAGGAACCTCAGGACCTTCATCGGGGCGGGGGTGAGAGAATTGTTTAATCCCCCCCCAAAAAAGCTCTGTCATCAGCCTTACATGCCATAAAGTTGTGCACCAGGATTTCAAGCCACTACAGGTGAGCTTTAAAAATAGAACTGCCACATCAAGGAGCAGTCTATCTCTTATTTATCAGACGCTAGGGACAATCATTCATTGATTACCGTATTTTTCGCTCCATAAGACGCACCTTTCCATAAGACGCACCAATTTTTAGGAGAAGAAAACAGGAAAATATAATGTTTTCTTCGTTCCATAAGACGCACAGACTTTCCATCCCCCTGTTTTGTGGGGGAAAAGTGTGTCTTATGGTGCGAAAAATGCGGTACTTTTAAGCTACCCCAAAGCAGCCTGCTGAGAGATTTTGGAAGATGAGCATTTTGGTATGATCCACAGGAGCAAAACAATCAAAGAAAAGGTTTATTAATTAGGGTGCCGTAGAGCCAGGGCTTAAAAGCATCAAAGTGCCGCGACACTTTGATTAGCAAGGAGAATTACTTCATTTGCTGCCCCCCTTGGATTTATTTCTTCAGAGCTTAACTACAATCCTCATGCAGTAGTTAATAAAGACAGGGGGAGAGATTTTTTCTGGGAACAATGTTTCATATAAGCTATCCTTTTTATTATTGCAGAGCAAGAAAAATTAACTTTAGGACCCATTAGCAGTTAAGACCCATTAGCTTTACAAAAGATCTGTTTCTGATTACTTGTGACCTGTTGACCTTCAAGTAAAATAGCTGTCCCCAGCCCTTTCCCTCTTCACAATCCTATGGGGTTTGGTAGATCCTATGACAGTGGTGCCTCGCTAGACACTGACTTTTTGTGATTGCTATAGTGATTCGTAAAACAGTGATTCCTATGGGGGAATTTCGCTGGACAATGTTTGGTCCCTGCTTCGCAAACCGATTTTCGCTAGACGACGATTTTGACAGCTCCCTCCGCGCTCGCAAAACGGGTGTTTTCGGGACCTAAGCTTCGCACGGCAGCAATTTAAACAGCTGATCGGCGGTTCGCAAAGTGGCTTTCCTAAGGCCGATCTTCGCTAGACAACGATGATTCTTCCCCATTGGAACACATTAAACAGATTTCACTGCATTCCAATGGGGAAATGCTTTTTGCTAGACGATTATTTCGCTAAACAGTGATTTCAGTGGAACGGATTATCATCGTCTAACGAGGCACCACTTAATTGGTTATTATGCCCTATATCGCTGCTGCTCCGTGTTTATTTGCAAACATATATAGGATGCATGCTTCTGTGTACAAAGGTATATAATGCCAACACTCAGCCCTATAGTCTAAATCCAATTGCTAGTCTCAGCTAGGAGTTGCTCCCCACATAAATCCCGTGGATTCAGCAAGTCTGTTCTATTTGGGATGAACAACTGGAGTTAAGCCATATGTCTCAAGCAAAACAACTCTCCCACAAGAGCATGGCTATGAAGCACCTCAAGATTTACTGGTTAAACTGGGGTGAGGGAATAATGGTGCTTGAGATGTTTTGGCATAACAATTCCCATCAGCCCCAGTCTGTGTGGCCCATGGGTAGGAACGGTGGCTGTCGTCCAGAACATCTGGAGAGAGAGAAAGATCCTCCACCTGGGCTATCTGTCAGGGACACTCCATCTAGTTTTTCCACATCATGTGGGGTTGGAGTAGATGACCTCTGGGGATCCCATTTCTATAATCTTAGCATTCTGTGATTCCAGGGTGAAATTATGTTCAAGGCCATCCCCGTCTTTGTTTTCTCTGCATCTCTTGGCGTCTCATCCTAGTCCCGCTCGCGTATCTCGAACTGCAACTTGAGAAATTAAGCAGACAATTTCTCATGGCGTGAAAACTCAACTTGATCCGGAAACGGGGGCTGACCCTTCAGTTTCCCCTGCCAAGAGACCGCTTGCAGCTGGATTGGCAGTTGAGCCCGCCACCCCATAATACTCAGCCCAGCTTCCCCACCCTGACCCTTCCCTCACTGACCGGGCACCGAGGTGCCAAGGGCCACGAAAACCACCGCCGTCACTGAGTCCTTGAGGCCGATGGTGCAGCCGAAGTGGGCGGCCAGGTCCCCCGTCAGGGCGGTGAGGACGCCGATGAGGGAGATGGAGACGAAGAAGCACGCCCAGCCGCACCAGTACTCGGTGGGCGGCACGAAGGCGAAGAGAACTTTCCAGAACACCGTCAGGAAGTGCATGATGTAGTCGAAGCAGGAAGGGAGGCGCTCCTCGCCGGAATCGTCGTCCTCGTCATCACCTGCAGGGTCGGAGGTGCGGATTTATTTATATTTTTAATGTATATATTTTTAAATTCCTAAGTTAAAAATTAGATGAAATCCCCTTTTAAAAGAAGGGCAATGCAACACGGGATCCCTAAGAAGGACCTAATTCAACCTTTCTGTGAAGAAATGCTTCCCATTGAACAGTGCCTACACAGAAGGGCTGTTGTGTTGACACAAAATGATCACCCTGCCACGCGCTGAATACTCCTTTCCTGACTTTCTGGGACTGAAACCACAGCATCAACCCCACCACCCACCCACCCGGTCCAGCCTCTTGTAGAACGGCCCAGGAGCAGGCAAAAAGTTGGCAAAGTTTTCCCCCATAACTATGAAAGAATGTGAGAGGGCTTTTTTCTGATTGAACATTTATAAAAGCCAAATATCGGAGGATCGTGATGTGGCCTTCAATGGGTCCAGCCAGGATTTCTGAATCCTCCCCACCCCGTGTTTAGAAGTTGACGAGATCCCACTCCATTCCCAACGTCTGCCCTTTTCTTCCTTACCGGCGCTGACGGTGACGGCGCTAACGAATTGTTCCCTCCAACTGCTGCTCCCCACAACGAGGGCCAAGTTCGTCTTCTTGATCAGTTTGTCTACGGTGCTCTGGAAGAAGGGTAGGGAAGCAGGAGGAGAGGGGTGAGGGTGGAAGTGATGGGGGCCCCAATGGAGGGCGGGAAATGCCTGTCACCCCCAATCTTGCTACCCCCTTTCACCATCTCCTGTTTCACCCACCTCCTCCCTGTGGCCTAGATTCGAGGACGTCAGTGTCACGAATCCACTCAGGGTTTAAGCTTGAACTTTACAGCAGCTCTCCAACATGCTGAATCCTATCTTCAGCCCTGGCTTTTGATCCGTGAAATAAACCCGTTAGGCTTTTCAAATGCCAACATATCTTCGCCGTCTCTCCCCTCCTCCTTTCTTTTCTCTCCCCTTTCCATTTTTGCCAGCGCTCCAAATCGATGCGCAGACCCGCCTTTTGAGTTCGGACTAAACCTCGGGGCGGACTCCCTGACACCTCTCCCTACCGGTGGCTTCAGAGTCGCCCGCGTCTGCTTTGATGGCGTAAGGAAATCTTGTCCCGATGCCCTCCCCTCCCGGCCACTTTGCCTCGCCAATGTCACGACGGCAAGGGGCCCCAGACGGTAAGGTGCCACGTGAAAGAGAGAGAGATGGAGAGGGGCCGTCGGCCACGGAGCCTGGCGGCGTGTTTTCAGAATAATAAGAGTGAAATAGGATCGGAGGTGCATCCAGCTCAAATATTATAACCGACATGAGAGCATTTGTCCCCCTCTAAATAAGGAGCCATCTTTTAAGCGATAGTTTGGTACAGGGTGAATCGTGTGTGGCTGAAAAAGACAATAACCAACTTGGTGGCGGAGCAGGGAGCCAAATTTTGTGAGAAAGGGCTGGAATATATATGCCTCAAAGAACATAAAATCCATTAAGGGAAAACAGGGCAGCTATTGTGAAATACACGAGAAGTTGTCAATGAACAGGAGAGAGAGGTCTCCATTTCTATCATCTAACAGGCCAGGACAAGAGGAACCGAGGCACGTAGATTTCCAGGGAATGCACACGAGCTAAAATGGAAGGGAGAAAATCCATATCCAGAGAAGTGCCCACAGACTGGGCCTTTTTTTTTTTTTTAACTTGAGAATCAGTGTCAGGTTATATGTGACTCCCTTGAAGCTCCTGAACTACTTCGGACAGCCCAGAATGTCAATGTTAAAGCCAATGGCATTGATGCTGTTCGCAAAAATTAATTCGTTGCCATTCAATCACATTTTTTGGTCAGCGTTCCAGCCGCCACGGTAAAATTGATGCACGATTTAAGGCATCAGCAAACCTATTTGCGACATATTTCTTCGCAGTGTTAAAAAAAGCAATAAAACGATGAAAAAATTATTCAGATTTTTCTACGATTACCCGGTTGATATCAACCGTAATTCCTTCCTCGTACCGTTGCTTAGAAGAGCCAAGCAAGGAATTAATTTTCAACATATCGCACCCAAGCTCTGTTCTGGCCGACCTCGGAAGGTTGTTGTGAGGAGAAAGGAGGGAAGCCCTAAGCCCTGCCTTGAGGCACAGTGTAATAACTAATAAAGGAACAATATCAACCCTAAGAAGGAGAGAAATTAAGGGAGGGTCCTGGCAGGGGGCTCAACAGCAAGAGCCTGGGTGTGAGAACGGACCCTGGATGTTTTTTTTAAGGGAAATTGTGAATTCAAGAGCCGTCAGGGGATTTCTAGGGAGAGAAAGAAAGGGTCCAATTACCTTGAACTCATAAGATTCCTCAATAACGACTTCAAGTTTGGGGTGCTCTCCCAGGCTGGGGCACCCCATCTTGGCAATCGCCTCGTCTTCACCCCCCTCAAGCAGCCGGTTTTCGTTGGAATCGCCTAGGGGGCAAAAGAGACCCAGAATTGGCACCCGCTGCCTCTCCCCACACACCCCTGCCTGTCCTCTTTGAATCCTGGTAGCGAAGAAGACTCTGCCGTCTATGGACTACAACTCCCAGCATTCTGCCCCCACAAGGTGGGGGAAGATGGGAGTTGTTGTCCCACAGGGCCGCTTTCCTGGCCTCTGATCTTTCCAGCGTCTGTTTCTCCAAATGCCGCCCTCTGCTCCTCAACGCCCTTTGATTCCTGAATGATAAGAGATTCGGCCCTCAGTTCTTCCTTTTTTCCTCCTCCGATTCTATAGCTTTTCAGCTCTGTTTGGGGTTCCCACAAATTCAATAGCTGAAGTTTTCTCTCACACATGTCCTCTCGCTAAGCAGGCAAAGCCTGTTTAATTCCTGCACCGCCATACGGTTGTTCAAAAAGCACAGGAAAAAGTCCAAACCCAAGCAGGAAAAGATTACCCCCCTATAACCTCCTCTTTCTCTCTCCATTTATATATATATATATATATATATATATATATATATATATATATATATATATATATACCGTATTTTTCACTCCATAAGACACACCTTTCCATAAGACGCACCAACTTTTTAAGAGAAAAAAACAGGAAAATATAATCTGTTTTCTTCGCTCCATAAGACGCACAGACTTTCCACCCCCCCTGTTTTGTGGGAAAAAAATTGTGTCTTATGGTGCGAAAAATACGGTATATAATGACAGTAATGTAACTCGTAGTTACTAGCTTTCTTTTAAGTGTTACAAGTAATGATTCTCAGTTGCTTTCGATATATATTCTCTGTGTATTTATGTACATGTGTGTATGTGGATGGATGGATGGATGGATAGAATACACACAAACAATATCTATCTATCTATCTATCATCTATCTATCTATCTATCTATCTATCTATCTATCTATCTATCTATCTATCTATCTATCTATCTATCTATCTATCTATCTATCTATCTATCTATCTATCTATCTACATGCACACACGTACATAAACACACACAGATATCGATATAAAAAGCAACTGAGAATCATTACTTGTAACACTTAAAAGAAAGCTGGTAACTACGAGTTACATTACTTTCGTTAGTTGGAATCCTGTTGCTATCCATGGAAAGTCTGTGTAACTTTCCACAGCTCATTGCGGCTAATTGGCAAGGGGTCGAGGCACGCCTTGATAGCCCCGGCCTCTAGTTAGTTTGCCACAATTAGCCATGGCACATTACACAAACTTTCAGTGATCGCTAATAGGATTCTGGCCATAGTAACTTTGTAACTACTTATTACATTCTCCCTTACCTGGAAAGGAACTAATTCTAGGCAACTGTTACTTGTAATTAGGTATTTCCAAGCTTTTCTCCACCCCTTCCTTAGCGATGCGCTGTACTTACCATGGTGGGGTCCCGTGTCCAGAAGCTCTGGTGGACCCAACTCCAAGTGGAAATTCTTGTTTTTCTCGTACTCTTCGTCGTCAATAATTTTAATCTCGATGTATTTTCTGGGGATGAGAAAGAAAGGGCCCCCGTTCCAGAGACACGGGCAATAACAAAGCAATCAGTCCTTCAGTTGTCTTTGGAGTAAGTAAGCATCATCAGAGCCGGCCCTACTGTTTGGGAAACGGGGCACCAACCGGCCTCACCCTAATACCAATTCCAAACGACAGATTTTTGCCAGCCTGACTTAGACCTTGCAAAAGCTAGAGGTCAGGTAGCAAACTAGATGAAATTGACTTCAAATCCAGTATTTCTGCTTCTCTTGCCTCAGCAGGCGCCAGCTGCCACTGAATATAGTAATATATAAAATTATTTTCTGCAGGCATCATCAGTTCTCTCTCTCTTTCTCTCTTTCTTTCTTTCACTGCTCCTGAATGTTCACACCAGCTCAGCAAAATTAAAATGCGAAAAGCGAAGCTTTTCTTGGCGCCGAGCGGAACTGACAAGAAAAATATTCTTGGCGTAATATCCCCCCCCCCCCCGGTAGCAAAAGGTCGCTAAAGGGCACAGGAGCAGAAGCAGAAATGAAAAGCTGGCAACCTTGCATCTCGGCGGTCCACCCAGACAACAGACACATGCGCAGGCATGCATCGCTCATCTCATTAAGAGGAGCAACTTCAGGGCTTCTCCCGAGCAGTCACGCCAAGCCTCGCTTTCCCTTGCTGCCATCTGCTTCTTTCCTTAAATACAAATATTTTAAAAAACAAACAATGCAGCTAGGGCAAAAGGATGGATCGGGAATCTAGAGAACAGGGAGATAGGATCCCATCCCGTTCCTTCATAGAAGCTTATCGCTAGGGTCTCATCCCGGTGGGTCACAGGCAGACCCCCCACACACACACAAAAAAAACCCCCTCTGCTGTATTTACCCATATTTTTCGCTCCATAAGACGCACCTTTCCATAAGACGCACCAATTTTTTAGGAGAAGAAAACAGGAAAATATAATCTGTTTTCTTCGCTCCATAAGACGCATAGACTTTCCACCCCCCTGTTTTGTGGGGGGGGAAGTGCGTCTTATGGTGTGAAAAAGACGGTACCTCAGAAAGGCTCGGGTCAAAGTTTGCCACTTCCTCCACTTTGCCCCATAGATAATAAAGAGGCGCAGCTTTTCTCGGGTTGGCGAGAAGGAAAAATTAGACAAAGAAAGCTGCTTTTAAAAAAAAACTCTCCATGTGGCGGCTGCTAAAAAATGCACGAGAATGGGCCAATTAAAAGTAAAGGTAATAGTGCCGGAAAGCTTGGGGTTTATATATTTTTAATGTACATTTTTTATGCGGGTAGATTCTGCAGCAGCAGCTCTGAAAGAATCCGTCCCCGTTTACCCCCCCCCCCGGGTTCTTCTGGAAGATGCGCTAGCTCACGCATGGACACACGTGTTGTGTTCACGCACCTACACGCACCTTGCATTTTTCCCTTACACTTATTCACGTCTGCCACTTCCCCTTAATTCTCGCTTTGCTGTCTCCTCGCACATGCACACGCTCCCACCACAAGTCTTCTTGCACACGCGCTTTCAGATCCGTGTTAGATTGCAGCCCACCCGCCTCTCGCTCCCCCCCACATTTTCACACTCTCTGCTGTGCACCAGCGGCGAAATGTGCCGCTCTTTTAATGTGTTTTACACACACACACACACACACACACACACACTCCCCAAACACCACCGCCACCTTTCCCTCTTGTGCAAATTAGGTCAGAGCCTGTCAAGCTGGAAGCGAGCGGCTGCCTCAGCCTCACTTCTGTGGGTGAAAGGATTAAAATTTCCAGAAATTAATTCCATGTGTCTGACAGAGCCGGGAGGCGAGTCGGTGGGGAGGGACGGGGGGGGGCAGCCGCCCAGCAAAATGCCGAGAAGATTGCTGAGATGGATAGAGAAAGGATCGCGGCTGGGTGTTTGCGTCCGGCTCGGCTTTGTAACCTCTGATGTGTCCTCCTGAAGCAAGGGTGCCTCTGAGAATGTACAGAGGGGTGGTGTAATGGAGCCAGGACTCACAGGAGCCTTGAATTGGCAGGGGATTGTGGGTGGCGTTTGCCATGAAGGGAGCCAAGTCCCATTTCCGGAGATGTCAGGATTTGTGACGTCATAGGCCGTGGTGCCCTGGAGCCAGGGTTGGGCAGGATTGAATCCTGCGTGGATTTGAATCCGCAGGGACTCTGGAACCACCCACCCCAAGCTACCGGGTTTCCTCTGAACTTAGTTGCACTCCTCACAACAGAAACGGACCTTCTCAGAATATTTTAATATTGTTGCAAGCACCCGCTGTTGGACAGCAAAGTATCTGAGGGTGCTTTGCTCTTGAATGGGCAATTAAGAGCCATTACCTTTACCAAAGACCCGCTCCTCTTTTGTTACAGTGGGCTCAGTTGAGCTGCTTGTATTTTTGGACCCTTGGCCAGAAGAGCTCGCTGCAGAGATGGTCGGAATAAGCATCTGCGCACTTAAATTTACGATTACCTTGCTGATCCTAAAGGTGGATATTTATGGCATTATTAAGGTCGACCCCTTCAGAAAGCAACTATTGCAAAATAGTGAAAGACAGACAGTATACAGACATGTTGAGTCCCCCTCTATTTGGCACTGGTTAGGCCTCATCTGGAGTACGGTGTCCAGGTCTAGATGCCACACTTCAAGAAAGATGCGAACAAATTGGAACAAGTTCAGAGGAGGGCAGCAAGGATGATCGGAAGACTGGAATTCAAGCCCCAGGAGGAAAGGCTGAAAGAACTGGGCATGTTTAGCCTTGAGAAAAGAAGACGGTTGGGTGATATGACTGCACTTTTCAAATACAGTGGTGCCTCGCTTAGCGAGTGCTTCGCTATGCGATGAATTCGCATAGCGAGGGGGTCCGGGCCATCGCTGGAGCATTCGCTCAGCGATGGCCCCTATGGCGATTTTTCGCTTTGCGATGATCGCTAAGCGATTCGCTTAGTGATCTTCGCAAAACGAAGCGGGGGAGAACAGCTGATCGGCGGTTCCAAAATGGCCGCCGGAAGGTCCGCGCCGCATTTTCGCGCCCTGCCCTCGCTTACCGAGGGCACGAAAATGGCGGCGCTATGGAAGAAACATCGCTTAACGGTGAGATTTCAAGCCATAGGAACGCATTGAACGAAGTTCAATGCGTTTCTATGGCTTTTTTAGTCCCGTTTAGCGATGTTTTCGCATAGCGAAGGTTAATCCGGAACGGATTAACCTCGCTATGCGAGGCACCACTGTATTTGAAAGGCTGTCCTACAGAGGAGAGGCAAGATCTGTTCTCAACCAAGGACAGGACATGCAACCATGCGCTCAAGTTAAAGGAAGCCAGATTTCGGTTGAATATCAGGAAAAAGTTCTTAACTGTTAGAGCAGGACGACAGTGGAACCAGTGACTTCGGGAGTTGGTGAGTGTTCCAACCCTGGGGGCATTCAAGAAAAACTTAGATCAACACCTGGCAGATCCGTTTTGAAGGTATTCCTGCACTGAGCAGGGGGTTGGACTTGATGGCCTCACAGACCCCTTCCAACTTCACTTTTCTATGATTCTATGAATTCCAAATTTAAAGCAGCAGCTCCCGTTTTCCTCTGCTCCTGGTTTCTGTGTCTTCTTCCTCTGCTCCACCCCGAACCGAAAGGCACACCTTGGTCCCCCCCTAAGTAAATCCTTAATCCTGCACACGGTCGCTTGCTGTCTCTCTCTTTCATTTGCACACACATACGCTTCTCTATCCATGCTTCTCTGCTCCTGCACCCACTTCATGGGCAGGCCAACCTATCCTCCATGGAAAGCTTTGGGCATCCTTACCAGGTTGCCAGCTCTTCTCCTTCCCCTCATGGCCCAGCTCTTCAGCTTTTAATGCCAATCTTTCTCCCCCAATATAGGCCAAATTTATCCAATATAGGACATTATTAGAAAGAGAGATGGCTTGAGGGCTGAGAGCGTCTGATTGTCGCAGCGGGAGCTTTTCAACAGAGACACACGGACATACTCATAGGAAAGGGGATCTGTTCTGTGTTTTAGCCCAAACTTTATATGAGGGCTGAGGTTCCTCCCCAGCAGAGGTCCGGCACCTTGGGCAAGGCCAGCTCATTCGGACTAAAACCCAGAGCGGATTCTCTACCTAGACGATATTGGTGCCAGTCATCTCTATTCAGATTAAGCATCCTGTTTTGTTAACCCAGCCATGGAGAAGGCCTGACACGAGTTGTGTCTCTGAAAAAGGAATGAAAGATGGGCAGACCAAGATTCTTTGTACAGTATTAAAAGAAAAGAAAATGTTTCCACTTCTGACCACGGTTGCATCTCCTGACGTACAGAGGCCAACCTTGTGTTTGAAGGACTGCTGCCGAACAGCAGAGGTCCAATATGGAAAGACCACCCCGGTCCCGGGCCATTTTAAAAATAAAGATCATTTAGGAAAACTGAACTGCTGGATGAGTTTACCCCTTCATGCTTAACACTCCCGGGACAACAAACGGCACATCAGGAACACCGCCTTCCTCAATTCTGCATTGAGATAAAAGATGAACTATTTTATTTCTATCTGAATTACAGCAATAGCGGCCAAAATCTTTTCTGCCTTTCTACCCTAAGGGAGATGCAACTTGGTAAATGGCAGTGGCAAATTATTGGAGGTGGATTGGTTAGGTAAAGTGTTGAACCGGGCCAAGATGATGATACCAGTGATAGCAAATAATACTCTTAGAACGGCAGAGCTGGAAGGGACCCGATGGGTCATCCAGTCCAGCCCCGTCAAGGAGGCCCAGTGCAGGGGAATCAAACTCCCAATTTCTGGCACTGCAGCCAGAGACCTAAACCACTGAGCTATCCATCATCCACAGTAATGTATTCCCAATTGCTAACGATGAGTTTGAGAGCTGGACAGTGAAGAAAGATGACTGGAACAAACAAAAAAAAGGATTCATTTGAAATGTGGTGCTCGAGGAGAGCTTTGAGGATACCCAGGACTGCCAGAAAGGCGAAGAAGTGGGTCCTAGATCAAATCAAGCCTGAATGATCTCTGGAAGCATAAATGTTGAAACAGAGACTGCCCTACTTTGGGCCCATCATGAGAAGACAGGATTCCCTGGGAAAGGTAATAATGCTGGGAGAGGTGGAAGGCAGCAGGAGAAGAGGAAGGCCGAATACGAGATGGGCTGAGTCCCTAAAGGAAGCCACAAGATTGAGTTTGCAGGACCTCAGCAGGACAGTTGAGGACAAGATATTTTAGAGATTGCTCGTTCTTATGGGTCACCGTAAGTCAGATGGGACTTAACGGCATGTAATAACAACATGCTTGTATAGTGCGTGCCTGAAGCATGACATGGCCTATGATGAAGAATACAAAGGCTGACTTCCTAACTAAGAGCAATACATCATTGCAATTTACACCACTAAACGTAGACCAAAGTATGAAAGTAATATGATTCTGGCTAATTTCTAAGCTTGAATCTCACTGTTCTCTCTCTCTTTCTCTTTCTCTCAGTAAATTCCTGTCTTCTCTCGCCTATGTGTCTGTGCGCATGCGCGTGCGCACGGAGACGCCTTACCGCAAATGCAGTGTCCTCCACCCTCATGTGCTAAATATCTTACCTCAGTCTCTGCCTGCCTGCCTGCCTGCTTTGCTTGCTTATTGTTGATATTCCTCACCCACCCTTCAAGCAAATTCCCAGGAGGCTCTCCCACCCTGCCCTGAAAATACTCGGAAAAGCAAATTGAAAGCCATTAAAAACTCACAAACAACATATTAAAAAGTGGCAGGATTCTTATTGCAGGGGCGTCAAATACTCCGAGCAGAAATAAAACTTAAATTAATCCATGAAAAATGCAGGGAGAAAATTCTTTAAATCTTTAGCCCAAAGGCGCTGAGTCAAGTCGGCCTTCCCTCGTCTTTCGCCCCTGCTGGAGACAACGGGTTGAGAATTTAGGGAGGACCAGCGCTATCTGATTGCTTTTCTCTAATTGGATGCTGATATTTGCCGCACGGACAACGTAATTAGCAGCCAAAGCTCTGAAACAAGATAATTCAGGAATGACTGGTGCCACCACCAAACAGGCCCCGTTCAAGAAAGTCACCGTCTATTGTACTAAAACTAGTGCAGGCTTCAAATTTTGGGGGTGGGAGAAGTTTCAGATTTGGGGGTTCTTGAGCACGATGCCCATATAACATCGGATCTTTCTTAGCCCGTCTCAGCTCTGCCACCTCTCTCTCCGAACCCTATCTGCTTGGGAAAGGCAAGCCGACCAGCGTTTGGGTAAGGTTGGTTGTTATTTGCACTACAATTCTCAGAATCCTCTGACAAAGAAGGGGGCGGGACAATGGATCATGGGCCCGATGATCCGTAGGGTCCCTTTGCAGTTCTTAGACGACGATGGTAGTGGTGTTGATGATGATGGACACCTTGGCCAGAAATGCCCTGATACTCTGGCTTTATGCCAGCTCTGCTTCGAGCAATTAAAAACCACCACTATCATCCACCGGGTTTCCACACATATCATTTTTATCTCATACTTGAGTGCCTCTCCTCGGTCTCCCCCCCCCCCGTTTCCCACTTGAGGAGCATTTTCTCACACCCCGAACCCCATTTCCTCATCTCTTACATGGTCTCGTCATTCTGGAATTCCACCTTGCCAGCCACCTCCTCGTAGTCCTCTCCGGCTTTCGCGGTGCCCTCGATGGTGTGGAAGGGGATGGCCACGCGCCCGCGTGCCCCGGAAGTCCTCAGCACCTTGATGCGGACCGCGCCCACGCTCTCGCTCACCCGCATGGAAGCCCCCTCGAAGGTGAAGATGCCGGCGTGGTCGTCGTCAAAGATGGTGACGGTGGCCATCTTGGACGGCCCCAGGGAGGCTTTGGGCGGCGGTTCGGGACCCGGCTCGGCCCAGGAAGCCCGGACGTTGCTGAGATGGACGTAAAAATACTCGTCCTCCTCAAAGATGTCGTCGTCGATGATCCCCACCCTCACCTCCTTGTGCGTCTCTCCGGGCTTGAAGACCAGCGTGCCCTCTGCGAATTCGTAGTCCGAACCGGCGTTGGCCGTCCCGTCCTCGGTGTGGAAGTCCACGCGCAACGTGACGCGGCTAGGGTCCCCTCCTCTCCGGGCCACGGTCAGCACGACGGAGCCGCAGTTTTCAAAGCATTGGTAGTGGGCCGGCTCGAAGCCCACTTTGGTGACCGACTCGTCTTCCTCCGGCCGCACCTCCTGCATGCTGATGGCTTTGCGGGCCTGGTCGGCCGCGTGTTTCTTGAGGATGTTCCCCGCCCCGATCATCATCCGCGTCGCCTGGATGCGGTAGAAGGCCCTGCTCTTTTGCTGCTGGACCAAGACGTGGTAGTTGGCCATCTCGATGAGCTGCTCCATGTCCTTTTCCGGATGCCTCTGCTTGAGGTCCCTCAAAGTGCGAGCCATATCTCGGCGAGCTTCGTCGTCCTGGTCTTTCCCGCCGTCCACCAGCCCTTCCGTCCCTTCTTTCAGCGAGTTGTCCATCTCCATGTCCAGTTTCGGATAGCCGCTGTCCCCCTCCGTCTCGATGATGAGGCCTCGGGCCTTGTCGGCGCGATACTTCTTCTGGACGTACTTGTAGAACAAAAGCCTCCGGTCGGCCACCCACGCCTGAACCACGCAAAGCGGGAAGAAAAGGAAAGTGAGCAGGCCTTCCCATAACTCCACAACCCCAGGAGAAAACCAGGCCAGGATGAGGTACAGCCAGATGTAAGCGAAGATGCTCCAGGCGGCGGTGACGAAGAAGACCCGCAGGTGTTTGATGCGCCGGACCTCCCCCTCGGGCACCACGTGGACGCAGACGGCGATAATCACAAACATGTTGAAAGCGGCACTGCCAACGATGGTGCTGGGCCCCATGTCCCCGGCGTGGAAGCCGTGGCCGACAATCTCGATGATGGAGAGGAGGATTTCCGGGGCGGACGAGCCCAGCGCCATGAGGGTCAAGTTGGAGACGGTCTCGTTCCAGATGCGGATGGTGGTGGTCGTGGTCTCGCCGTTGGGCTTCTTGATGGTGATCTCCCTCTCCTGCGACGTGATGACCTCGATGGAGGCCATGAAGCGGTCGGCGATGATGGACATGCCCAGGAACATGTAGATCAACGCCACGAAGTACACGATGGCCCGTGCTACCTTGTCGCCCACGGAAGGGTTCTGGGGAAGCCACACGGGGAGAATCACCCCTTCCTGACACTCTGTAGCCTCCTGGCATTTAGCGCTTTGGTTACCCCCGTCTGCGGATGCTCTCCCGCCCCCCGGCAGGCCTGAATGGTCGTCCACCGTCGCCAGCGGTGAAGGCAGGAACAAAGCCAGGAGAAGGGCTGAAGCCTTCAGACGAGGAGAGAGACGACGGGACATGGTGAAGAAGGAGGAGATAACCTGCGAGGGAAGGAGAGAAGAGAACATTTCTTAGGCAGATCTAAAATTGCTGGCGGAAATTTTGTTTCTTGTAGTTTGTTTCACCAGGAGGGACCTTTCCTTGCCAGGGTGACGGTCAGTATCTCCAGCCCTAAACAGTCCTTTCCTTCCCTGGCTCTGAATTGAAGCAGAGCCTCACCTCTCTGCTTTGTTTATTTCCCTCTCTGCAGTAAGCAGCAGTCTGTTGTCGAAAGCAGTCACGTTGGTCCATTTGCTGTTCAATTGTAAGTAATGACACTTTTTAGCCATGCTCCCAGTAATGTTTCGTGATAGGTTATTGAGACTGTAAGTGCCCGTTAACGAGAGAAAAAGGGGTGGACTACTCTGGAGAACTTGAAGCTATTCTGCTCTCCGAGCTTCTGCCCTTCTGATGGGCAGCTAAAGGACTTTAACCCACATTCAGAACTGTGCAAGTGGCATTTGTGAGCTCTGGATAGCAGTCAGCAAACCAGATGTACTTAATGTGAGTCAGTGCCTATTCCCCTTGTATTCTTGTCCCTGCTAGATTATATATAGGCCATCTTTGCCTTATCTGGTTGATTCTAAGTGGAAAATCATACTTTGGAATTGATTGGCTTTTTTCTGCTCCAGTATATATATTTTTTCCAGGGCCACTTAGGCCCCTGTAATGGTTCTGAAGATCTTCCCTGATATTCGTTCAACCTCTTCTGTACCAGATGTGTTTGGCTATAGTTCCCATCATCCCCAAGCAGCATGGGGACGATGGGATTCCAAAAGAATGGAAGGTATTAAGATCCAGAATGATGCTAACTGGCTTTCCCAGTTCTGATAGAAGGACGGTAGGTGGCATAAATGAAGAGAGAACTCAATTGATAAAAACATTTCCCCTCTCCTGTGATCCCCGCAGTATGTAGGGGGGCTGGAATTTCTGCCATCAGCTTCCTGGAGGGTTTTTTTTTGGGGGGGGGGCTTCGGTACTTTAAATTTCTGGAAGTCTTCGGCAAAATGTTTTCGAAACAGGCTCGTTCTTGCCGTCCCTCCTCTTTTCACGCCTTCTCCCCAAGAGGGGAGATAGCACCCTGCTTTCTCCCCCCCCCATTCATCCCACCCCTCCCACGTCACTGCCACCAACCGATGCTGATAAATATATCCCATTCCACTCCATCGCCACCCCTCAGAGTCCAGGAATAGCAGGGAAAGCGATGCACTGTCTCTCTTGCATGCTCCCTGGCTGACTACAAAAAAAAACACACACAATCGCACCCTTATGCCTCCGTTCATTCGGCTATAATAATAATTAACTGCTCTCGGTTTCTGTCTTTGCAGTCACTGGGGTGGATCAGAACCTCCCAACCTTCTCAGAAATATGTACCGAAAGGGAGGAAAGAGGGAAGGCAGTCCAGGCAGGCAGAGGGTGAGAAAGGGAGCCCACCACCACTACAATATAGCCACCCTACTTCTCATGCACTCCGAGTATTCCTCTTTCTCTGGCAGGCAACCAATTATAGCTTTACAAGAGAGCCGGGCAGCCTTGCCTCCTTCCCTGATGTGGTTAGACTGCAGATTGGAACGCACGCTGGCCATTTACGGAGCGCCGGGAAAAGGAGGCGAAGATGGCAGGATACGAGCCATCTTTGCCGCAGGCGTGATTTATGGAAGGAAAAGTGGAAATCGTCAGGCGCGTTCCGGCCGACGTCCGATGCGTCTTGTCGGAGTGGGGGAGACTGGGGGGCCTTGCCTGTTCGGTCTGTTGTGGAGGTTGCTGCACATGGTGGACGACAGGCAGCTTCATAGAATCCTAGAATAAATGGAGCCGGAAGGGGCCTTGTAAGGCCATCGGGCCCAATCCCCCTTGCTCAAGTCAGGAAGCCAAATCAAAGCAGATCTGTCCATTTTTTTTTTCCTTGAATGCCTCCGTTAGAGCACTCACCACCTTGCAAGATCATTGGTTCCGTTGTCATACTGCTTTAACATTGGCGATTGGTTCCATTGTCGTACTGCTCTAACAGTTAAGAAGTTTTTCCTAATAGTCAGCTTAATCTGACTTTCTGTAGCTTGATCCCATTATTATGTGTCCTGTACTCTGGGAGGATCACGAACAGATCCTGCTCCTAGCTGTAGGACTACCTTTCAAGTATGCTGTCATATCTCCCCTCGGTGTTCTTTTCTCAAGGCGAAACATGCCCAGTTCTTTCCATCTTTCCTCCTAGGGCTTCGTTTCCAGTCCTCTGATCATCCTTGTTGCCTTCCTCTGAATTTGTTCCAGTTTGTCAGCATCCTTCTTGAAGTGTGGTGTCTAGAACTGGACACAGATGAGACCTCACCAGTGCCGAATAAATGGGGATTAATACCTCATGGGATCTGGAGACTATACTGCTGTTAATGGAGCCTAAAATAACATTGGCTTTTTTTGCAGCCGCATCACCCTGTTGGCTCATGTTCAGCTTTTAATCTACAAACATTCCAAGACCCTTTTCACTCATAGTATGACTGAACCAATTATCCCCCCAATAGTAACTGCATTTGGAGGTTATCTTTAACCTAGATCTAAATAGGACAGTTCTTCTGACTTATAGTGCCTCTCCGAGCATGAAACAGCCTGCTTCAAACAGAGGAGCTGTAAAGTTGGCTGGCTGGGTAATTCAGGGAGTTGACTACCAGGTTGTGGAGCCAGAGATTGCGAGTTCGATTCCCCCCAACGGTGCCTCCTGGGAGAGGAGCCAGCCTGGGTAGCCTTGGGCAAGCTGCACAGCCCCACAGCGCCCCCAGAGGAAGGGAAGGGTAAAGCACTTCTGAGCACTGTATACCTTAGGAAACCTTGCAAAAAATCACAGTTAAGTCAGAATCAACTTGACAGCTTGAAATTACAGAAGAAAACACGGCCACCCTGTTCCCCTCCGTTTCTGACATGTGGGTGCTGCAAAAGAATCCAATACCCTTTTCAGGGCCTAGATTGCTACTCCCAGGTTTTTTAAATGACCAGAGGCCATTATGTTCCCTTTTTTGCTAAACTTTGGGGTTAGGAAATTCAGGACAGACACACAGACACAAAGCCGTTCTACAAGCACAATGGCATCAACTTACAGCAGTGGTTTTCGGACCCCTGCCACCGCTGGGCAACCCCCGAGAGGTCTTTGCAGACCCCTGGACAAATATGTGGGTCTACGCTACCAAAATGATGGGAGCTGTTGCCCAGAGGATGGGAGTTGTTTTTCTGATCATGGGTATTGTAGTCCACCCTATCCAGGGGTGTGGGTGGTAGGGTGACACATTGTATTTTAGCAGCTCCTAACTTGTGTGCGTGTGTGTGTGTGTGTGTGAGAGAGAGAGAGAGAGATTTATTTGCCTCTTCTGTAATCCAGCTGTGACTTCAGTCCGTCATCAGGAGAAAGATCGTTCTGCGAGGTGCAAAACGGGAGGAGCCCCGTTTGAGAGCCATGACCTTTGCTTAAAACACAGTCACAGCCGATGGTTTTGACAGTTTTAAGGCCAGTCTGGATGAGCACAGAGGGTGGGGATAAACTGGGGGGGGGCGCTTATTAGGTGTACAATAGAATGGCTGTATTGAAAAATAGTCGGCCGCTCAATAGCTGTTTCTGAGTGTAGGGAGGATCGTATCCAGACATCGGTGGCACCCACTGGGGACATCTGGTTGGCCACCTTGGGGAAACGGGGTGCTAGACTGGGTTGCAGAGAGAAAGGTCAAAGTTTTTTTGACTAATGGCTGGGGGGATTCTGGGATCTGTAGTCCAACATTCTGGGTTTCCCCCAAGCCTTGTCCTGATGGGACTTTTTTGCCTCGTCCAGCAAGGCTTTTTAATGTTGTTCTCAATAGACAGGGTAGTTCCGAAATGTATCCTCCCTGTCCAGTCACACTCTACCTGCAAATACGGGTTGCTGGAGGATCAAACGACGAGAAGGCTTTTAATTCCAAGCCATGCTATGTGGGTTTATGATAAGTCTTTGGCGGCAGCCACCATGGGAAACAGGGTGCTGGTTTGAAACTAGATGCCAGTCTGATTCAGTAAGGTTCTCCTTATAATTCTTACTTGTCTCGTTATCTTAATTTTCCTTCCCTGGGAGACATTCAGGGCCCAGATGTCTCACCTTTGATCCTCCAGATGTCTGGGGATATTAAAGCGCAGAAGCACCCAGCATCTTTGGAGAACCAAAGCTTTAGCATCCGCAGATTTAGAGGCAGCTTGTTTTAAAAATATCATTTGGAAACACACGTGTGATTTTTTTTCGAACGACAACCCCTTCTGTGTCAGCACGGGAGCATTCTGCCTTTGGTGCACCGACCTTTTGATGCATGCGCATCAATGCGAAACGCCACGGCGCTGATTCCCTTCCCCTTCTCTCCCCTTCTTCCTGCCCCATCACTGCAGGTCACAAATCCTTCTGAATGCCTTTTGCAGTCCTGCCATCAATCTGCCCAACTCTGTAGCAGGATTCGATTAAACATCCTTTGACTCGTTTATGGTGTGGGGTGCTGGCGTTCTTTCAAGAAAACGACAGCCAATTCACTAAATGCCTTCTCTTTTGGAATGTGACGCGGGAAGGAAAGACCAGCCCTACCGTTTGGAAAGCTGGGGTAATCGCATTGGGCAGCAAATTAAGGACCAAACATGAAAAGGTGATAAATTATTCAATGTTAGCCTTGTGTTTTCACTGCCTAAAATGCTGAGGATTGGAAAAGATCAGTCTACATCCCAATCGCAAAGAAGGGCAGTGCCAAAGAATGCTCCAACTACTGTACAATTGCACTCATTTCACACACTAGCAAGGTTATGCTCAAAATCCTCCAAGGTAGGCTTCAGCAGTATGTGGACCGAGAACTCCCAGAAGTACAAGCTGGATTTCCAAGGGGCAGAGGAACTAGAGACTAAATTGCTAACATGCGCTGGATTATGGAGAAAGCCAGAGAGTTCCAGAAAAACACCTACTTCTGCTTCATTGATTATGCAAAAGCCTTTGATTGTGTGGACCACAACAAACTATGGCAAGTCCTTAAAGAAATGGGAGTGCCTGACCACCTTGTCTATCTCCTGAGAAACCTATATGTGGGACAGGAAGCAACGGTTAGAACTGGATATGGAACAACTGATTGGTTCAAAATTGGGAAAGGAGAACGACAAGGCTGTATATTGTCCCCCAGCTTATTTATATGCAGAATACATCATGCAGAAAGCTGGACTGGAATTAAGATTGGGGGAAGAAATATCAACCACCTCAGATATGCAGATGATACCACTCTGATGGCAGAAACTGAGGAGGAATTAAAGAACCTCTTAATGAGGGTGAAAGAGAACGCAAAAAATGGTCTGAAGCTCAACATAAAAAAACGAAGATCATGGCCACTGGTCCCATCACCTCCTGGGAAATAGAAGGGGAAGATATGGAGGCAGTGACAGATTTGACTTTTTTGGGCTCCATGATCACTGCAGGTGGTGACAGCAGCCATGAAATTAAAAGATGCCTGCTTTTTGGGAGGAAAGTTATGATAATCCTCAACAGCATCTTAAAAAGCAGAGACATCACCTTGTTGACAAAGGTCTGCCTAGTCAAAGCTATGGTTTTTCCATTAGTGATGTATGGAAGTGAGAGCTGGACCATAAAGAAGGCTGACCGCCGAAGAATTGATGCTTTTGAATTGTGGTACTAGAGGAGGCTCTTGAGTGTCCCCTGGACTGCAAGGAGAACAAATCTATCCATTCTGAAGGAAATCAACCCTGAGTGCTCACTGGAAGGACAGATCCTGAAGCTGAGGCTCCAGTACTTTGGCCACCTCACGAGAAGAGAAGACTCCCTGGAAAAGACGCTGATGTTGGGAAAGTGTGAAGGCAGGAGGAGAAGGGGAGATGATTGGATATGGTCACCGAAGTGACCAACATGAATCTGACCCAACTCTGGGAGGCAGTGGGAGACAGGAGGGCCTGGCGTGCTCTGGTCCATGGGGTCACGAAGAGTCGGACATGACTTAACAACTAAACAACAACAAAATGCTGAGAAATACTTATTGTAGTTCCTACTTCATAGCAAGATCATAGTGTATTTATTATTGTTCTCATTCTTTGTGAGGCACCTTTTTATTAATTTCTCCCCTTTTCTTCCCCACTTCAATCAGCACAACAGTCCTGTGAGGCAGGCCAGGTGGAGAGAGAAGATAAGGCAACCCATGGCTCTCTGAAGAGTAAGTAGAACCTCCCTCCTCTACATTTGGGTTCCTGACCAGGGAGGGCGCCGTTTGCTGCTTTCTCTTCATCAGGCGGCAAAATTTCTGGGGTCAGCCCTGGGAAGACACTGTAAAGCTCGACTAAGCCCTGTTTCTCTTGAGATATGGCCTCACCAGTGAGGGAGGGGAAATATGTGCATTATGGACGACCGGTTTTCTCAGGCTGTAACTTCAGGCAGGGTTTGTATATTTAAACATGACCCCTGCACAGCACCAGAAGGTGCTTAAGACGATTTTTATTATTCATTGATCTTGGCTGAAGCGGATGTGAATGAAGCAGCATGGAGGAAAACATCCATGTTTTCAATTTTGCCCCTGCTCAGTAAAGGGGGAGGAGTTCCCTGCGCCCCATTTCTCTACCTTGTGCATTGATTATTATAACCTAGAAGCCCCATCATAACTATCATTTATTACACAGCGATGTTAGACAAGAATCTGTTGTTCCATGTCCTTAAGCCACTTCCGGTGCATGGCAACCCTATGAAAGGAGCATCTTCCAAATGTCCTGCCTTTAACAGTTTTCCCTCCATGGCTAGCAGCGCATCTGGGCAGTGGGCGCAACAGGCTTGCAAGTCACCTGACCACAATAAGACACACCGTATGTTAAATTATGGCTGGAATCCTATTTGCTTCCACGTAGCATTCAAGTCACTTGCCACGGCTAATTGTAGCTAATTCACAAAGCACCGAGGCTCATCTCAGTTGCACAGCTGGTCATGTGACCAGACACGCCTGCCTTCCAGCACCACCGAGGTGAGCCTGCTTCAGCACCTTGTCAATTAGCCCCAATTAGCCACAGCAAACAATGCAAACCTTTGAAAAACACAGATAGGATTCTGGCAGTGGCTTTTTCCAAGTCTGCCATTCTACAAACTAGTAAAAGGCAGATCTGGGCCTTAGTCTGTTTTTTTTTTCAGAGGAATAAATTTCCACTTTTTAGACATTTCAGATGAAATGAGACAACAGCAGGTGAGAGACTCCCCTTGTTAGGAGTACATTTCCTCTCTAATAAGTGTCCACAGTCCTGGCAAGAAGGCAATTGGGGACAGCAGGAGATGCTCTTCCTATGGCTTGCGATTACAATGTCCATTTACCCTTCATCATTGGCTAGGATAGCTAAGACAGTATAATCCCACATCATCTGGATCTTAACGCGCAAGGTTTCTACGCCATAGTACGCAATAGTTTCCAGATTACTGTCTCGTCTTTCTTATTTTTATGGGATCCGATGAACAGAAATTGTTTCTCTAAGAATTTAATATACTGTATGGATAGCCTGGTGTTTTAGATCTCCGGCTGCAGAGACAGAGGTTCAGAGTTCGATTCCCCACTCGGCCTCCTGGGGGAAAGATTTCTGTGTATTCTCTGCCTCTAAACCCTGTGAATTGACAGGACGTGATGATGCTGGCGATGATTGATTCCATATTGACAGTAATAGCTTGAGAAATATCACAGAGAAAGGAGGATAGGAGCAAATCCAGGCAGATGTTAGTAATAATATTTAATTAACAGCGCTTTTTTTTAAAAAAAAGAAAGCAAACTGTTCAAAGTGTCTTACCATATGGTGGCTTTTCCCCACCGCAACACAATCCTGGTGTGTTGACTGACAACTCCCATCCTATCTAACAAGGCAAGGAGAGCTGATCCATAATGCACCCCTCCATCCACCGAAGACACAGTGTCAGGAAAACCGGCTAGCCATTAGCCTTGCCCTCCATACAACCCCCCTGTTAGGTAGGCCAGAAAACTTCATTTCCTGCCGTGCAAAGGCTCAGGGCCAGCCCAAGACGCTTTGCTGCCCGAGGCAGAGCAGGATAAAACCACATAGACCCACACATCGGGTTTCAATGGGGGGGGCAGACTACCAGAAGCCCACCACTTGATTCTGACACCAAAAGCCGGGGAGAGGGAGGGGGAAAAAAACCCAATTTCTTCTCCACCTCTGGTGGTAAAACGACGACCACAACCCCTTTCGCATCGCCGACACAAAAATCTGCCGGCTGAAAAAGGTGTCGCGGCAGCCTGCCCCACGGTAGGGCCAGCTCTACGAGCAAGTTCATCGCGTGACGAGAACTGGGGGTCCTTTCGGTCGACCGCTGGCCTCTTTTTAACGCCTTCCTCCCGAGCGGACGGGCAGAGATTGTCCCGACTGGGAGACAAAATGGCTAAGATTAAGCCCACGGGGAAAGTGATAAATTTATCAAGCCGTAAAATCCCCTTCCTGATGGGTTTCAGGGTGGCTCGTGGAAAAGAAACCTGCAAGCAGCCCCTATGGGAGGCAGAGGCCCATACTCCCCGTTGTTAACGGGACAGGATTCTCCTGTCCGCCCCCACTTTTCCCAGACCAGCCCTGTCCTAAACCGGCCCCTTATGTCCATTCGTTGAGGCAATCTGGCATTATAATCCCTGCCATTAATCCCCCCCACGGCTGTTTGTTCTGGGCTGTAAGTATGATGATCCCCCATTATTCTCCTTCTGCTTGCCCTCCCCGTTTGCAAAGTCGCTCAAACAGTCCTGCCGCCCCCCCCCACAACCTCCAACTGCCTTTCTTCCAACATGGATGGCTCTATGAAATATATGAGACACTCTGTGGCGGGGGGGGGGGGGGGAAGGGAGCAGATGCTTTCCGTGGCCTTGTTCGGAGCGCAGACAGAGAATTTAGGAATCTGGATCTCGTTCTGCGTTGGTGCGTTTGTGTGGAAGGAGGGGTTGTCGTTAGTCGTGAACATGGATTCGGCGGAGGTTGCTGACCCCGAGGTGAGAGATGTGTGTGACGGTCTCGGAAAGCGCTCTGAGATTTGTAATCTCAATGTGAAAGGCTCTCTCCGTGGTGCTGAAAGGATTGGGAGGGGCCCTCAGCTCTGAATCTTGGACAGCTCTTGCCAATTTCGGCCTAAAACCCAGAGCAGACGGTTAGCCTTTTGTAACCTCAGGGACCAGCAGCCTCACCGCATATATTGCCCACGGATGTGTGGATCGGACACGGAGAAAAAACTCTCCCCTCCCCGGGGACTATTTTGCTTTTTCTTTAGAATAAGGCACCTCTCACCTACCCCCATCTCTACTTGAAATGCCCTGAGTAGCTGGTGCAAAACCCTCTGATAAGGCTTTGGCAAAAATCTCCCGCTGCGCCTTCAATGTGTAAGTCTAAATACGCCTGGTCGACTTATGTCTGTTTTAGGATATGTATTGCATGGAGAAAAGCCGGCTGCTTTTCAGGGCTTAATTATGCTTTTTTTTTAATTACTGGTGCAGTGGGGTGTACCGTTTCCTGTTCAGCTGGTAATATCTGTGTCAAGAATTGAGCACACACAAAAGTAACCCAGTTTGGAAGGAAATACAAGGGAGCTGATTTTGTTGAGCCACACGAGCGAGGGAGCAGAGTCTGATGCGTACGTGTGGGGTTTTGTCAGGGTGCAGAGACAAAATTTGGAAGCCAAAAATAATTCAGAGGCAAAGAAAAGATTGATGAGAAGGGAGACTCTAAGGCAGGTAGGGGGGAATGGACATTGGATTGTTGTGTTGTTGTGTGCTGTCTCGTTTCTGACTTATGGCAACCACAGAAGGTTTTTCCACATATATACAAAATGTGGCGCTGGAGGAGAGCTTTGCGGATACTCTGGACTGCCAGAAACACAAACAAGGGGGTCCTAGATAAAATCAAGCCTGAACAATCTCTGGAGGCAAAAATGCTGAAGCTGAGGCTGTCCTACTTTGAGGATCTTCTGAGAAGTCAGGATTCTCTCGGTTTGGGGAGGAAACAATAATGCTGGGAAAGGTGGAAGGCAGCAGGAAAAGAGGAAGGTCAAATGTGAAATGGACTGAATCCCTAAAGGAAACCACAGGATTGAGTTTACAAGAGCTGATCGGGGCTGTTGGGGACAGGACATTTTGGAGAGCGTTCATTCATAAAGTTGCCATAAGCCTGAGATGACTTGAGGACACATAACAGCAACAATGGGAAATTCAAGGAGTGTTTTGCAATCTCCACCCCAATGAGTCGTCCTCGGTGAGTGGAGATTTGAATCCAGGTCTCCTGAGTCTAGTATGATATCTACACCACCCTGTCTTTCCCACTGCGTGTAGGACAGCATAGATGCGCTTTCAGCGAGCATGTGCCTGTAATACATCCGACACTTGCTAGTTATTCAACAGCGCACAGGAAAAGCATGCATAGATCAGAGAAGTGAAAGGAAAAGCAGTAAGGAAAAAAGCACCAACAGCCGCCAGTAAGGTGGCCTATAACACTGCGCAGATGTGGAGGGGCTGAGGATGCGCAAGGCGCATCCATGTGCAAAGGGCGCATGACTAGAGGGGGGGAATAGCCTTCTGCATGGCTTAGCCTTTTTTGAGTCAGAAAGGCTAGCGCTCCTTCTACACTGGAAATTCTTCGCTTGCCCATGGAACCTTTGACTCAATGGACCCGCGTTTTGTAACATGTTTAGCATCCTTTAGCAACCTGCCACCGGACCGGAGGCCCATCCAGAAACCTCGCTGTGGGTCAAACCGTAGACTGACTGGTCCTGTGGCCCGAGACATCTACGGATATGAGCAGGGAAGGTGGCGGGCAATAGGGGGGTCATGCCCCCTTGCATCTGATGGGGAGGAAAGCATAGAAGCCAGGGATGGGCAGAACGCAGAGGTAAAACTGGCTGCTCCCGGGCACATTTAAACCTACAGGGCTCCTCTGTCTGAGGCAGGAAGACAAGGCAAGGGAGGAATAGCAGAGGTTTAAATGTCACTCATAAATAAGAACTGCTGGGTTTCCCAGTGGTCCAGGTCTCTGGCTGCGAAGCCAGAGGTTGGGAGTTCGATTCCCCCACTGAGCTTCCCTGACAGGGGCTGAACTCCATCATCCGTGGGGTCCCTTCCAGCCCCGCCATTCTCAGACGAGGAAGATGATTAGTAGCAGCAGCAATATTATAACCAATAATAAAACAGTGCCAGCAAAAGTTCAGACTCGGTGAGGTGTGAGTTGTAACGTCTCCCGGGCATCCTAAGGGCTTTTGCATCGCCCGAAGCCACAGATCGCCCTCGGTTGCCAGCTCCCATCCCGTTTCGTTGGGCATGAACACCTCTGCCAAGCGGGCATGAGGAGATGCTCCTTGGCCAACCCTTCCCTCCACTACAGAAAAAGCACCGGGGGGGGGGAGGGAAGTGACATATGCCCAGGGCCCTGGCACAACAGAAACGCCTTGGCTAAGCTACGGGCTGGGTGACAGCCAAGCCGCGCCGTGTCCATCCGGCCCCGAGCCAGCTTGCCTCCAAACACCGGGCACGGCCAGAAGCCCTGGCACCCATTTTTCCTCTTGCAAGCCTGGTGGGAATTGTTGGCGGCAGGCGGTCCTTGAAGGATTTCAGCCCTCTCTCTCTCTCTCTCTCTCTCACCCTGATCCTCAAAGGCGCCTCCTCCACATCCTTGGATCAGCAGGAGCTCCCTAGGGGTTTTTTTTTGGGGGGGGGGAATGATTTTGATCTACTCTCTCACCCCCTTCTAGGGCATCTTGGCACCCTATGGTCAGAAGACACGGCCAGCGCCTAAGCGCGCATGTATACCTATGAACTCCCATGGGCCCTGCTCAGTCTGCAGCAGAATCCCACGCACTGCTCTGGATGCCAGCTCTCACTCACACACCCATGCTCCACCGTGGGAATAGTGAGTTAGCCACAGAGCTCTTAAAATGCCTTCCCACGACCTGTTTTGGTTTGTAGGTGCAGGCCGGGTGTACCTCTTCCCTCTGGAGAATCCCTCCAGCGCGCACATGCGCGACACCAGAACACAAGGCTCCAAACAGCCCTCGTGCAAGGCGGCGCAAGCGGACTCCGTCCAGGCCCCCCTCCCTTGTGGGTGCCAGGCGGTGCCTCTGCCTGCTCTTCGGCCTCTCCACCACCACCCCACACTCCCTCTGTGTGCAGTGGGGCAGTTCCTCTTGAGCCCTGTTGCTTCTGCCCCAAAGATCAGAAACCAGAACCCTCTCAATCTCCCCACTCTCCTAAAGGGGGGGGGGACCCACCTGGCATGCAGGGTTGAGATGGAGCAGGAGCCATCAGGAGATCAAGGGTGGGAGAAAAAAAAGGGGGTCCTCGTATATAGTTTGGCACTAAAACCACCAGTTTTGGTGCTGTGGGATACTGGATTCCTGGACAGCAGGGGCTTTGTGGGTTGCGTGTGTGTGTGTGTGTTAGAGAACCAGCCATGAGAAAGCAGAAGTGAAAGACCTGCATTGTGTCTGTGTTTAGGGAAGGTCGGGGGTGGCGACTGTGTTTGGTGAACCCCAAAATCAACTCTCGGCTTTGCCCCCTTGCACGTTTCAATTAGCATCTTTGGGATGCAGCAGCCAAAACCTATGACCCCATTTGGCTTGCGTTCCTTACCTACGTCTACTTCCTGCTCTCTTCTGGGTCCCCCCCCCCGTCTTCTCCAGCCCTGTTTGAAATTCCCCATTCCTGCCCCCCAAAGAAACCCAAACCCTCCCTCCCCATCACTCTCACCCCACCTTCCATCACCTTGGTACCCTGATGCCTCTTCATCTCAGCACCCCAAAAAAGCAGGCTAATTGCTTCCCCCCCCAAAAAAAGAATTCCTATTCATTTGAGATTTGCCCTAGTGCCTTGGACGCGCGTCTCTCTGCCCCCCCTTTTTCTTTTTGCATAAAAAAAACACACACCTTTCCAAAATTTCCTTTTGCCATTGATCTCACTCCCCCTACACCTTTTCTTGGAGAAAACAAATACTGTATAGAGAATAAATTGCTCGGGAGGGAGAGATTTGCCCATTCCAAGTCTTGCTGAGTTTCATCTGGAGAAATCCAGGGAAAGATTTCTCTCTGGCTCTTAACTGCACAACTTCCCTCCCCATCCCTGGTACAGATATATATATATATTGTTTTCTCTCTCACACACACACACACACGCACGCACGCTCTCCCGGGTTCCCCTCCTTACCTGGTGGTCGGGAGACGTGGGCTCCTTAGATCCGTGCAAAGGCTCAGCAGGCTCGGGAGGAAAGCTGTGTGTGTGTTTGTTGCGTTGGGGGGGAGCGTGCGGTGTGGGAGAGACGGCTCTGAGTTGTCTGTTTAGATCACTTGTCCATGTTGC
The DNA here is from genome assembly GCF_051106095.1 of Pogona vitticeps. Taxonomy (NCBI): domain Eukaryota; kingdom Metazoa; phylum Chordata; class Lepidosauria; order Squamata; family Agamidae; genus Pogona; species Pogona vitticeps. Next base: position 5,911,315 of record NC_135797.1, on the reverse strand, counting down.
AGGCGAGCTGATCTCTCCCTCCCTTCTCTCTCTCTCTCTCTCTCTCTCTCTCTCGTCCCCCCCCCCCCGCGACTCTAGCCTCCTGCTCGATCCCTTTTTGCTTTCCAAAAAACCAAGGAAGATCTGATTAAGGGACCAGGCTGGAGAGGAGAAGAAGGGCAGGAGGGAGGGAGGGAGGGGTAGGAAGTGGGTTTTTTTTGGGGGTGGTGGAAGGTGGGGTGGGTGGGGAGGAGAGGCAGGAAAACAGCCCGTATCCCTCTTCCCCTCCCTCCCCTCCCGGCTTTCCTGCTTCCAGCAGATCTCCCCCCCCCCCCTCCCGCGATCCTCTGGCTACTTCTGGAGAAGATGCTCTGGTGGAAACCGCCAGCATCCGCCTGCCTTGGCTGCTTTGCTCCACCCTAGAGGGGGGGGGGCAGGCAGAGAGCAGAAAGAGAGAGGGGAGGAAGGACCGCGCGCAGCTTCTGCAATGGAGTGATGATGATGGGGGGTGTTTAATGATGATGATGATTTTACTCTCCCGATGGCTCTGTCTCTTTCTGAGCCTGCATCTTTCTTCTCTCTCCCCTACTCTGCTCCAGGGCAGGAGGGTCTTCTCTCCTCAGCCTCCCCCCCCCACTCCCCAAAATCCATCCCAACCACTGAAACCCCCCCCAGCCACCCTCACCCGCTTATTTCCCCCCCCCCCCGTCCAGCAACCTCACTAGGGACCAATAGTCCATCGGCCATAAAAGGCGATCGATTTTTATCCCCGGAGAGGTGCTGGGGTGGAGGCACCGTAAAAGCTAGCACGGATTTAAAAGGAGGAGGAAAAAACAGAAAGCATGGGGGGGGGGGGAATCAAGAATAAGGGTCTCTTCCCCCCCTCCCCATAGTTAAAGGGGGAGGCTTCCTGGAGACCCTGCCCTCCTCTGATCCACCAGAAATAGCTTAGCCCCTTCTTTTCTCTCTGAATTGAACCCATCCGTTCCGAGTCGGGGGGTTTTTTTCCCCCGGGGGGGCCGGCCCCACCATGGGGCAAAGGGAAGCTTGTTCCTTAAGGAGCTGCCTGGGGAAGAGGGCATGAAAGTACAGTATATATGGTTAAGGATCTCGTTGGCTGTTCTTGCATTTCCGCTGTCTCGTGTGCCAAAAGCAATTTGGCCTTTTTAAATTTTTGCGCACGATGCACCTTGGATTTAGATTTGGGGGGGGGGGATTGACGGCTCTGCCTCAGGCGGCCCCATGTCTTGGGACGGCTCTCCATCCCAACCAAGACGGGGAAAGTTACTTTTTAAAAAACTCCAGCAAGGTCTCCAGCCCGCCCGCCCCTTCCTCGAATTCTTTAAGAAACAATCGACCTCTCAAGTCTCCAGATGCCTCTGGGCTGCCCCTCCCGGAATCCTCAGCCGGTGCGCCTCGTGGCCGAGGAGGATGGGAGTTGTAGTCCGAAACATCATCGGGGGGGGCAGAAGTAAAAACAGGAAGGCCTCCTAGAAGCTTGACCGGTGATGTCCAAAGAGAACTATTTTGCGCCCCTCCAAGGGAAGCCTTAATAATCCTTCTCAGCGCCGGCTCTGTTGTTGGGGGGGGGGGGGGTGAAGCAGCTGTTTCAGGCGGCAGATCTGAGGTGTCACAGCCTGCTAGTAATTTCTTGGGAGGGGGGGAAATTTTCTGCCATTCTGCCTCCGGCAGCAAAACTTCCTGAGCCACCCCTGGTCTCCCCCACCCTGATGAACAGGGAGCAGCCTAGATTCTGAACCCACACTAAATTATTTTTAAAAAGTGGGTTTTCCCCCCTCCTCCAAAAGCCAACTAGGAAACCCGAGGGACAGGGAGCTGTAGAAGAGCCAGCAGCCGGCGGAACTCCTTGCTACTGTCTAGCATCCTCCTGCCGGTGGGGAAATTCTGAAGGATGGGTGAGCCGCAGCGACCAGCATCTTTTCCCGTCTCCACTCCGCAAGGTCTGCATACCTGTCCCAGGTGAGACAGGTGCCTGTCGGAGGGGGGGAAGGAAGGTCGATCAGGGCTGGGCAGCCCAGATCGGGGCTCCCACCCACCCCCAGCGGCGCGGTCTGCTTCCTGCAGAAGAGAGAGTGGGCCCGATCCTGACCAGACCAGCCTAGCAAAAGGATGCTTTTGCATTCCGGTCACGGCGGGGCCATTTCTCTGGCTGCCTGCCCGCCCGTGCCAAGATGTGGGGGCTGGAAGGAAGGGAAGCCGGAGGGAGAGAAAGCGGGGGGGCGGCATCAGGTCTGTCCCCGTCTGCTCCTCGCTTCCTTCCTCCCTCGAAGCACCTCTTCCCTACCGTCATCATCCCATTTTTTTCCGCTCACATCTCGGCGCGACGTGGCGGCTGGCCAGCGATTTATTGATATTTATATACACAAAAGCCCGTAGGTTATGTAGCAGGAGCATCTCGTTGTGTTGTGTGCGCTTCCAGACGCATTAATGACACACACACACACTCTCTCTCTTTTTTGCCGTAGGAGGCGCCTGCGCGCGCGCATCCAGACGTGATGGGCTCCTACACGTGTCCCCATTCCGTGTTTTTTCCCTCCTGTCGCTACAGACAGACAAGACAGACAGACGTCCCCGATGGCGTGGCAAGATAAAGTGAGAGGCACAAATCCGGCTGGTTCGAATTGCAAACCCCATCATCCCCCGCCGTCCAGGAAGGGGGGGAATGATGGGTGGTTTAGTGCCACCCAACCAGCTTGGTCGGGAGGCTTGAATCAGCTTGCACACACAGGCTTCTTCTGTGTTTCCCGCGGCTACTCGAGAGGAGGGATGGTTTCTCCCTTTAAGGCAGCTGGGGTTGCCTATTCGAGGTGCGGGATCGTGGGGGGGAGGAGGCGGGATCCAGTGGATTCCCCGTTTCTTGGATCCTGCGGCGGGTCGAAAGCTGTTTTAAGCCGGACAAGGAAAGGTGGTCGGGCCGGGAAGAGACGGGCCACCTCGCTGGGGATATAGGAATGCAGGCATGTATGTATGTGTGTGTTTCCTCAAAAGGTTTAGGGATCGAGGAGAGAGTGCTGTGGAATGTAAAACACATCTATTAGCTTTGTATTTTTGGGGGAAATTTATAAGATCTCGAATTTGGTGGGCAAATGTGGCGTGGGAAAAAAATGCAATGCGGTGCAATTTAAAAAGAGACTTTTTCCTGCGTCTTCTTCATCCCAAATTTGGGGGGGGGGGGGAATCTGTGCAGTGGATGTATATTTCTGCCGCCCCCCCCATCAAAATAATCCGCTTTTTAAGCCAACCTGCGGTGTGTGGCGCCCTCTGATGGCTCCTTGTTGCCACTGCGAGCGCCTCGAGGCTGTTCTTCGGCCCATCCCCCAGCTCTCAATTAAAAAAAATAAAAATTGGCAAAGAAGGGTGTCAAAAAATTGAAGTTTTGCCCAACGTATTAAACTTATGCACTCTTCTGCCCGAGTACCTTGTCCAATTCGGATCCGAGGATATTTTATTGGAAGGACAATTTCGCTCAGCGTTGCCAAAGTCGTTCTGGTGGAACTGTAATTTGGTTTTTTTAAAAAATAACAATAATGAGACAAATTAGATTACATCGCACAGAGCCGACAACAGCAGGCCAGGAGTGTCAATGAGACCACTAGAGATTCTTTCAGGGCCTTCCAAGAATGATGTTGAAGGAATATCTTTTCCCTCTGAGCTTGGGAAAAAAACTAAATTTTGGATCACACTCACCTATAAACTGGGAGTTATGGGTGCTGTTGTCCATAAATGCAATGTTTTGACATTCTGGCCCACCTAGGCCAGCATCCTGCTTCTCACAACAGCCAACCTGATCCTCTGGGGTGGATTGCGTAAATGTCGGACTACAATTCCTATATCCCCTAGGTCACCCATCAGCAGCCATTGCTGGCTAGGGGATTCTGGGGATTGTATTCTAAATGGGGGAACCTTTTACATATTTGCTGCTGGGTGAGCCTGGGGCGGGCAATGCATTCTCCCAAATAACCCACTCAGAGCAGAGCACGCTCAAAATGTTGACTGTCACTTTGAAGGCAAAATTGTTGCAGAGTTTTTGAATCTGGTTAAATTCCCCTGGCGCCATAGCAGAAGCGCAGGGATTTACAGAGCAGAATAGCTTCCAGTTTCCCAGAGTAGACCACACCATTTTTTCATCAACCGGGACTTGCAATCTCAGTAACTCACTCTTGAGACATTAGGAAGAAAAAGAATAAAAGCTTTCATTGCTTACAATTGAAAATATCAAACAGCAAACGGACAAAACCCGACTGCTTTCAACAACAGACGTCCGACAGACTACAGTGGTGCCCCGCTTGATGACAATAATCCCTTCCCCTGAAGTCTCTGTTAAGCGAAATTGTCGTCAAGCGGAAAAAAACCATTGGAATGCATTGAAAACTGGTCAATGCGTTCCAATGGGGAAATACCTCATCGTCCAGCAAACATTGCCCATAGAGAACCGCCAATCAGTTCTTTAGAATCGCTGTTGTCCGAAGCAGGGGTCCAGAAAGCAGCCATTTTGTGAAGGGAGGGAAGCCATTTTGCAGAGGGAGGCCATTTTGCAGAATCGGAAAAATCGTTTAGCGAACAAACGGTTCGTGAAGCAGGCTCCTAATCAATGTAATGCGGATTTCCCCCATTGGAACCATCATTTTGCGATCGCAATAGCGATTGCAAAAATGTCATCGTCAAGCGATTTCGACGTCATGCGGGGTAAGCGTCTAGTGGGGCACCACTGTACCAGCTTCCAACAGACAAAGAGACAGAAAAAGAACTGAGCAGAGAGGCGGGGCTCTCTTTGGATTCAGAGGTAGGAAGGAATGATTGGTTAATACTGGAGAGATTGACAGTTACCCAGAAAGGTCCCTCCCAGCCACACTTCCTAGAGGCAGCATGCAAGGTTGCAAAAAAAAAAAAAACTCCAACAAAAAGTGGGGATGGGACTGGAATGGAGCCTGGACCTACCTTGCAGGATCGTTGTGAGAACAAAGCAGGGCGAAGGCAACCCCTGAGTGTGCCCCCTTGAGCTCTCGGGACAAAATACAAGATGCAAATAGAACTACAGTGGTGCCTCGCTAGACAGTTAGCCCGCATGAGTTTTTTCGCTAGACATTGGCTTTTTGTGATCGCTATAGTGATTCATAAAACAGTGATTCCTATGGGGGAATTTCGCTGGACAATGTTTGGTCCCAGCTTCGCAAACTGATTTTTGCTAAACAACGATTTTGACAGCTCCCTCCGCGCTCGCAAAACAGGTGTTTTCGGGACCTAAGCTTCGCAAGACAGTGATTTAAACAGCTGATCAGTTCGCAAAGTGGCTTTCCTCTGGCCGATCTTCGCTAGACAACGACGATTCTTCCCCATTGGAACGCATTAAATGGGTTTCAATGCATTCCAATGGGGAAATGCTTTTCGCTAGACAATGATTTCGCTAAACAGTGATTTCAGTGGAATGGATTATCATTGTCTAGCGAGGCACCACTGTAATTTTATTCGGACCAGGGAAAGTTTATGCTGGACTACCATCCCCAGAGCAGGCCAGCCAGCATGGCTAATCAGAGTTGTAGGTCACATACATAACCAGTTTTTCAAGAGGCAGCTGATTTAGCCCTTTTCAACAGGGATGAATATATTTGATGCATACCAGCCTACGTGGTGGTGCTGCGGGCTAAACCGCAGAAGCCTGTGCTGCAGGGTCAGAAGACCAAGCAATCGTAAGATCGAATCCACGTGACGGAGTGAGCGCCCATCACTTGTCCCAGCTCCCGCCAACCTAGCGGTTCAAAAGCGTGCAAATGCGAGTAGATAAATAGGGACCACCTCGGTGGGAAGGTAACAGCGTTCCGTGTCTAAGTCGCACTGGCCATGTGACCACGGAAGATTGTCTTCGGACAAAATGCTGGCTCTATGGCTTGAAGAGCGGGATGAGCGCCGCCCCCTAGAGTCGGACACGACTGGACAAAAATTGTCAAGGGGAACCTTTACCTTTACCTGTACCAGCCTACACTGCGGGGGGGGGGGTAGTGACAGTTCCCAGTTTAGTTCATTTTCATCCTCCGCCACTCAGTTGGGCTGGGAGGAGATGGTGCCTCTTTCCCTAAATCTGGGGCTGGCTGAGCCGCCTCCCCCCGCCCTCACCACTACCCTTTCCATGTTGCACCTCCCAAAGGCCATCAGGGGCAACCACAGAAGCTCTAATGTAGTAGTAAACCGGAAAGTAAATTTAGAGGTCATCAGGCCCATAACCATCCTGCCCTAAAAGGTGAGTCCAAAAATGCAGACAGCTTGATCGGTGTGTAGGAACAAGTGAAGAGCGGGGCTTTTGTAAAGTTAACAGCTCTTAATTGTCCGCTAGGGTTAAACCTTTTGCATTCTGATCAGGACACCTTTTGCAAAAATATGGGGTTCCTGGGAAATTCTATTTCGCTCCCAGTTTATGATAAAAATAATTGAAATGGGATCATATTGGGGCTTTCCCCCCCCTCAAGCTGGGTTTTGATCTAAAGTCCTTTGGCATGTTTTGAGCCTTTCATGGGTGGCTATAATACTTGTTTCTGTGTTGCTTCTTAAAAACACCCATTTACCGACTGTTTGGAGTTTGCATGGATTTTGCGTGGGCCAATTGCTAATTTGCATTCTTTTTTCTTTTCAACAAATGCTCGAATGTTTATTAAAATAGATCGTGTTTTCTGGACCCGCCCTGATTTTGTACAGGTCCCATGGTTCTGTACACTTCATACATTCTATTACAGTATATGAGTCGAGGAAATCTTTCTTAGCTCTTTAGGGAATTGTTTTGAATTCAAAAAAAGACATCCATGAGATTAGGATTAATCTTTACATTTTCTGTGAACCTCTCAGGGCGGAAACTTTCCCAGCCAGGTGCCTCTGGATCTGTCCTACTACAATGCTCATCATGCACAGTCAGTAAACAATGGGAATTGTAGTCCAACACTCCCAGGGTGCACCAGTTTTGGCAAGATGGTCCTAAACAAGGAAATAGTTTTGGAAATGAATCATGGGCGTCCCAGCGACTAAAACTTCACAAAAATTAGCGCACGCAGTCCCCCTTTTTAAAATACAAAAAGCATGAACGTGGGAATGGGGACAATGGGGTGCACCCCTTCCCCGAGCGCCCCTAAAGTCCCCTGAGCACATGCTTTGAAAGTAATGCAAAGGCAGCCCATTGCACGTGCCACTGCCTAGCTGCAAACGGAACGGGGTTTCGTGTGAATACGTAGACGCGTGTACACATCCCCTGCCTCCCCAGCCCTTTCACTCCTTCGTTTGATGCCCCGGCCTTTCACGTCCCCGCCCCTCTAAAGCCACGCCCCTCACTTTTTCCCGGCGCGCTGATTGGGCAGGCCGTCGGCGTCCGCCTCCGATTTGGGTTTGGCTGCGTTCACACGTATCCGCGGGGCGCCATGAAAGCGAGGGAGCGCGAGCTTCCCGGATCCTGGTAAGTTATGGGAAGGGGGCATAAGAAGCGGGTAGGGGGGATTCACCCCTTGGTTATCCCCCTCCCGTGCGAAGAGGCGAGGGAGATGCGTGCACAAGCATTTCCACGATCCGTCGCAGGTCCCGCGTTTCGACAGCCTTGCATTGACTCGGGCTGTTGAATTCCGTGGGTCTGCGGTCGGTGGGATTTTTGCCCGACTGTTGCAAGGGTTGGAATCGGCCTCGTGACAAGGGTGGGGGTGGGGAGCCGTCGTGCCTCCAGCTGGGTTTTGGACTTCAACTCCCATGATCCTGTGCCCCTGACCCTATTGAAGGAATAGAGCTGATGGGAGTTGAAGGCCAAACTCGTGTTGAGCGAAACACTTCCATTTCTCTGGGTCCCGGTAGTAGATCCAGGTGCAAAACAAACAAACAAAAAAAAAAACTTCAGGTATTTTTTTATATAAAAAAGACTCTTTTAAAAGCGGGTACAAACCTGTCAATTCATGAGGAGGGAGCAAAAACTCAAAAACCCATCATTCTTCCATTTTAAAAAAGGAATCGTCACAATGGAGGGAGCAAGCTTTTGAGTGCAACAGAACTCTTTAACACGAGAGGTGGAAGAATGCTGGACGGAGAGAAACGAGGTCTGATTTCACTACATTTTCTTATTCACAGCTTTCCCCAAGCTGGAACATTCCCCCAATTGCACCCACCTTAAAAAAACAACAACTCAGAAAGTGGCTAGAAACTGACTTATCAGAATTCCTAATTTTGCTCCTAAATGAGGCTTGCTGGGGATAGCAGTTCAGTGAAGAATTAATACCATCTGGAAATGCATAACCACATGTTGGGATTTGTCTTAGCTTGAGACCCAGGGACGGCCTACTTCCTAATCTTGCAGGGATGGTTTGGACTACAGCTCCCATGGTCCTTTGGTGTTGGCATTAGAGGCTGGAGATTCTGGGAGTTGCAGCCCAAAAATCTCGAAGATTCACTGTCCCCTGGGAGGAAGCTTTGAGGTTTTTGGACTGCAACTTCCAGAATCTCCAGTCTTTACTGCCAACTATAAAGGAGCATGGGAGTTGTAATCCAAAAGAATCTGTAGTGCCAGAGGTTTACCACCTTGCTCATACATCTCCCGGCTGGGGAAATCGGTGGCCCTCCATAAGGTTGTTAGACTGCAGTGAAAAACATGGGGTGGGGGTGGCATTCCTTGCCATTATTCTGAGTTGGTTGTGCATGCATGATGTACCCTCAAGTGGCGCCCAACTCATAACAATCCCTGCAGAGATTTCAAGATGAGATGTTTAAAGCTTGGTTAGGTTCAAATACAGTGGTGCCTCGCTTAACAACGTTAAATTGTTCCAGCGAAATCGCTCTAGAGCGAAAACAACGTAAAGCGAAAATAAAAAACCCATTTGAAACGCATTAAAACCCGGTTAATGCATTCCAGTGGGCTAAAAACTTACCATCCAGCGAAGATCCTCCATACGGTGGCCATTTTTTGTGCCTGTATAACGAGGAATCCGTCCCTAAGCACAGCGGGGAGTCATTTTGAGCACCCAACAGCCATTTTGAAAACCCGACGATCAGCTGTTTTGATCGTCGTAATGCAAAGAATCGGTTCCCAAAGCAGGGAACCGATCTTCGCAAAGAGAAAAAACCCCATTTAAAACATTGTTATGCAATCGCAAAATCATTGTCGTGAAGCGGATTTGTCGTAATGTGGGGTAATCGTTAAGCGGGGCACGACTGTAATGACTGGAGATGGGATTTTCAGATTTTCTCCATTTTGAAGGGTCCTACCCGTCTTGCAGACACTTTGCAAACACTTTGCAAACATCTCAATGCGATGCATCTGGGAGAAAGGTCTAAATTGGACGGTTTTTGAGTCTGAGCTGGGCCTAGCTTCCTGCTCAGAAAGCTCCCAGGGAGCACTGGGGCAGGAACAGGAAGTCTGGACGGAGCTAGGCCAAGCTCCACCTCAAAGCCTTCCGAGGTAGGCCTTTTTCCCAGGCGAGCCGCATTTAGGTGGATTTCCTGCTCTGTCAGCAGCTTGGACTCAATGACTCTGGGGCCTGGGATTCTTTTATTTATTCGGCATGACCTTCTCAAGAGGAACGGCGACATCTTAACGCTCCCTTTTTTCGTCTTCCTTCCAGGGTGCCGGAGCGCTCAGTATGGCTGAATACTGGAATGCCGATGCCCCTTTTGGGGTTGGGCACCTTCCGTTTGCAGGGCGAGGAGACGGTGCGCCTCAGCTTGGACGCTGCCCTGGAGAATGGCTACCGCTTGGTGGATACGGCTGCCGTCTATGGCAACGAGGCCACCCTCGGCCGTGCCCTCAGGGCGTTGCTGCCCCGTCACGGGCTCACCCGCGAGGACATCTTCCTGACCAGCAAGCTGAGCCCGAAAGACCACGGAGAAGGCCCGGCTGAATTGGCGTGCCTCAAAAGTTTGAAGGAACTGGACTGCGAATACTTAGATCTGTATCTCATTCACTGGCCGGGCACGCAAGGCCGGCCTCGGGAAGATGCCGGGAACCGAGAACGGCGCCGACACAGCTGGAGGGCGCTGGAGAGGTTGCACGAAGCCGGGAAGCTCAAGGCCATCGGGGTCTCAAACTACACCATCGCGCACCTCGAGGAACTGCTGGCAGATTGCCGAATCCCTCCGGCTGTCCTCCAGATCGAACTGCATCCAGAGCTGGCCCAGTCGGCGCTTCTCGACTTCTGTGGCCAACGGGGCATCCATGTACAGGCGTATTCGTCCCTGGGGACCGGCCATCTCGTGGGGCGGCCGGAGGTGGCCGAGGTGGCCAGGCGCCGAGGCCGCACGCCCGCTCAGGTCCTGCTGCGCTGGGCGTTGCAGCGTGGGGTGAGTGTCATCCCCAAGTCGGCCAACCCAAGCCGCGTTGCCGAAAATGGCCAGCTCTGGAACTGGGAGCTGAGCCCCATGGATATGGAAGAACTGAATGGGCTAGATGGTGGAAAACATTACTGCTGGGATCCTAGTGATGTGGCTTAGGAGTCTTGGCAGGGTGGAGGACAGAAGACAAGGGTACAGGATTCCTATTTCCAACTGAATATCCAGAAATTCAGTCGTCCCTCCCAGTTTGAGATGTGCCTCGATTTTAATTGTCCCAAAGCAAAAAGCAGATGAGAAATGAAGTTTTTGCCTGCCTTTCTCTATGCGACCCAAAAATGCGGGGTGGTGAAGGGAGTCGTCTTGTTGAATAAGAACTCAAAAGGCTTTCAAAATCTCTTTAAATGTCAAGATTTAGGTCTGTATCTCCTGTTGTGGCTTTATTGCCATGCTCTGCTTAGAAGATCCGTTCCCCGAAAGTTGCCCCCCCGCCATATAATGACGTCCCATAAGCTGGAAGTAACAACATTTAATTTTAATTAAAGGTCATACAAATTTCTCCATAGGGAAAAAGAAAAAAGACATTTTCAGGCCTGTTGTGACAGTAATCAAAGCAGTAGTAACCCCCTTCCCCTTTCAGAAAGACATTCTCTCTGGAAAAAAGGCAGGGCAAGCTCCCCTAAAAATGAGGGGTGTGAGATGCTGTCAGGAGGGGAGGAAGCAAAGGGTAAAGGTATGTAATCCCATGTAAAAAGATAAAATCCCCAAACATTTTAATAGTGTGAGGCAGGGTTCCCCATCATGGTACCTTCCAGAGGGGTTCTACTCCAGCTACCATTATCCCCAAGTTGGGGAGGATGGGAGTTGTAGTCCACAGTGCCCTCCAGAGGGTGCCATCTTGTGGGGGGGAGGGAAGGCTGGTCTGAGGACTATGGAAAATGTTTCTGTAGAGGAACAGAGATGGATGTTCTGGGGAATGACCCTGACCCACCCCCCAGGATATTTTGGGAACACCACAGAGAAGGATATGTGCCACAGGGATCCCACAGGTTTGATGCTTCCCCCCCCCCAAACACCCAATTCCCATTCCACCCTTTCATCCCCTGGGAACAAGACAGCAGCAGAAAAGGGGGGGACCCCATAGTCACGAAGGACTTCTGGGGAGCCCATTCCCCGGAGAACTTCGGCGCCACCAGGATTGGAGGGTCTCCTTCCATCCGGACGTTCGCTGCATTTGGGTAGCCGTCCCTGCGCTCTTAGGACGGGGCATCTTCTAAGGAAGAAACGAAGGTCAGTGCAGGGTTATCACAAACACAGAGCCGTCCTTCCTGCAAACTGCTAGATTCTAGGGTCTGGATGTTCCCACGCCATTAACTCATGGCTGTTTGCTTTTTGTCGCCTCTCACTGAAACAGCTTCTGAATGGGGCACCGTTTCCCCCCCCTCAAATACCGTATTTTTCCATGTATAAGACTATAATTTTGTCTAAAATCTTTAGACTAAAAATTGAGGGTCATCTTATACACGGAAGTAAGCTGAGGAGAGAACAAAAACAAGTGGAAGGGAAAGCAGGGATCAAAGCGATCCTGCAGGGCTTTGATCCCTGCTTTCCCCTCCACTTGCTAAGCCTTAGCAAAAGGAAAGCAGGGATCAAAGTGCTGCAGGATGGCTTTGATCCTTGCTTTCCCCTCTGCTTACTAAGTCCCATTGGGCTTAGCAAGTGTAGTGGGAAAGGATCAAAGCGATCCTGCAGTGCTTTGATCCCTTTCCCCCTTCACTTGCTAAGCCCCACTTAGATTTCTTAATTTGGGGTTAGAAAAGTGGGGGTGTCTTATACACGGAAAAATACGGAAGTGGGAAGATGCTAGAGGGGGAAAACACTTCTGGGTTTTTGCCCTTAACACTCCCAACAGGATATGGTCACAAGGATCACTGTACTAAAACTGCAACATTTGGGGACTAATCCGACAGGGCCATCTCAAATGTGGACCCCAGGATGTCTGAATCAGGCCCTGCAGGGCAGAGATAAGAACTACGGGGTGGGTGGGGCTGCCTTGTTTTCCTTAAACTCATATTTAGGGTGCAGTGGATCAGACTGTGGCCTGAATACGTGACCGATGAGTTCCAGCTTCCTGTATTTTACAGGGTTTTTTTGGTTCATTTATTGTTGGCATCACAAGAATGAGGAAAAGATCGTTGCCTTTCCCTGAGGCCACTCTAGGTAAGTAATAGTGGGTGGGTTGAATATTGTGAGTAGGTGCAAGACAAAATTGTTAAATTGAGTTTACCAGTTGTACAAAGAAGCTCCTGCACCTTCGGATGATCATAGTTTTGATTCTCCAAGCGGAGAAATGCATTAGATGTTTGTTGGCCCGCCGCAGAAGCCAGCGAAGAAACCAGGAGGAGTCCGGTTTTCCCTTTTTAATCCAAGCCAGGAAATCAAGGCAAACGGGCTTTGAATTAAGCCAGGATATTAAACCGAGTTCAAACTATGGTTTAATATTCTGGCTGGAGACATTCTCCAAAGTTTTCTGGTCTGGATGAAACGGGAAACGGCAAAGAAGGCTGGCAAGTAAGCAATTTACTGACGGAGTAAAGGATGGGAGACTGAGCGAACCTCAAGCCGGTTACCTGGGATTGAACCTGTGTCATGAGCAGAGTTTTGACTGCAGTACTGCACTTTAGCTACTGCACCCATGAGATGAACTGAGTAATTTCCACACTGCCCTACTGGGTAGGTATGTTTTCTTTCTGGCAATGCGCCTTCAAAAAGCACAACCTACCTCCCCACCAGGAAATGCTAACCTGCGTGCCACGGCCACGCCGATCTCACCTGCAGTGCGCCGTGAAACTCGTCGCTCATCCTGCGCAGCTCTCGCCCGTAGCGTTGGGCGGCCCACAGGATGGGAGGGGCAGAGCGGGATCGGGCCCGGAAAGAAGTGCCCACCTCATCGGAGGTCTCTGGATCCGGGAGGGGAGAGTCTGAGCCAATTCGGCGCCTCAGCTCTGATGGAGGAAGCAAAACAATACAAGGAACAGCCATTAAACTCAAGTCATAACGTGGTTAAGGTCTCTGGCTACAGAGCCGGAGGTTCGGAGTTCAAATCCTGCAGTTCTTCCGTGGCAGGGGCTGGACTTTGCAGTTCTAAGATTAGATACGAAGTTAATCAAGCAACACTAAGTTGTTTCTGGCCTAGAATGATGGAACAGATGAAGGAAAAAAAATCCTCTCTCACCTGGGACCCTCCAGAAGTTTAGGATTACATCACCCATTGTCCCTGCTGGCCTGAGGATAATGGGGGTTGTAGTCCAAGGTCATGTTAAGAAAGTATATTATACATGAACAAAGCACACGGAATAGGCAGTGTATCTCAGCTTTGGATGACTTATGGAAATACAATGCAGAGGCGAGATGTTGCGTATTTGCTTGGAAGAACGCTGGGGTAACTAAAGCGGTCCTCCAGCTAAAGAAATTGTAGCAGAATAATTAAGCGTCTGAGCTTTACAGCACACTATTATGTGTGCTTATTTCAAAAAATAACCTATTTGGTCACCCGAGGTAGACACTGACTCCTTTTAAGGGTTGAAAAAGTGACACTGTACAGTCCATTCTGAACTGCAACTTGAGATGGGAGAAAGGGGGAAGTCTCGTATTTTAATGTATCCTATGGTTTGTTTTAATTCAATTTTGCTAAACCAAAAAAACAAAGTCAGCTTAACGTCCTTTCTGGTCTGCTAATTTTCCATGGTGATTTTTGTTAAACATCAGAGAGGATTCAAACATAGAATACTTCATTCATGGTGCAGAATGAGTACGGGCTAAGAAGGATACTTAACCACGAAATTTAACTACCTCGAATGCAATCTGAATCTCACTCTGTTTAGATCAGTGGTTCTTAACCTTTGTTACTCGGATGCTTTTGAACTACAACTCCCAGAAACCCCAGTCAGGACAGCTGGTGGTGAAGGCTTCTGGGAGTTGCAGTCCAAAACTCCTGAGTAACCCAAGGTTAAGAACCAGTGGTTTAGATGATTCTATCTCACTACGTTCTACAAATTTCCATGAATTCGATATTAAGCATCCTTAGCCCTCAGTTCCTCCCCAAAACTGAAATCTTAGCTGTTCTTCAACCAGAAAATATTAAGGAACGCTCTAGTAGTAACAACCTTTATTAGCATAAAAACATTCTAGTATGAAACCGTTGAGCTAAAATGAATCAGGGAGCTTGATTCAGAGAAGGGCTCTCTCTTGTTATGCAAATGCTGTCTTTTCACTTGAGGATTTAAAACAACATTTCAAAGCTAGTAAAATTACATTATCGCCAGTTATTGCCTCTGCAAATGTTCATCATGCATATTTCATATAAAATTGATTTCTGCTTAGAAATAACTGCTGGATAGCTCAATAGTTTAGGTCTCTGGCAGCGGAGTTGGTGTCGATAATCCAGATTTCCAGCTCTAAGATTATTGCTGTTGTTACACAGATATTTTTTGTATTTATTGATTCCATGCATTTCTATACGGCTGACTTAGTGCAAAACACTAGGGTTTACAGCAAGACAGTGCAACATAACCCTCCACACCATCCACCAACATTACACACCTCTAAGTAGATAAAACAAGAGATAAAAATGCCCAAATGATGGTGAAAGAGGGAACACATACAAGATTAGCTTAGGTGAGGATGTTCTTGAATACCTCTTCAAACAAGACAGTCTTTAACAAACTCTTAAGGCAGGGGTCCCCAACCTTGCTCCTCCAGATGTTCTTGGACTTCAACTCCCAGAAATCCTGGCCAGCAGAGGCGGTGGTGAAGACTTCTGGGAGTTGTAGTCCAGGAACATCTGGAGAGATGTGATTGATCTCATTCACACCTGATCCCGGTCTAGCTGCCATTTAGATTCATTTCCTCTATACTCGCATGTATGCATCTCCACTGAGAAACAACATCCTCATTTAGAGTATTGTGTCCTGATGGCCGTATAGGCCCCTTCCAACTTGTAATCCACACCAGATGTGGCAGGACGTAATTTGAAGCAAGCATGGATACGATTACATTATAGATCTTTTAGCCTTTAAGGGAAGGGAGGAGCATGGGTGGACGTCCAGATCTTGGCGAACCACCACTTCCATCATCTCTGAGGAGTGGGACCCACCAACATCTGGAGGCTACTTGTTTCTCAGCCATGCTATAAAGTGTCAGGAGACATTTTCACAGAATAATGTACAGTGGTGCCTCGCTTAACGAGCGCACCGTACAACGACGAAATCGCATAGCGATCCCTTTTTTGGGATCGCTAATGCAATCGCTCAACGACGTTTAGATAGGGCGAAACTCGCTTTGCGAAGATCGGCAAGCATTTCGCTTACCGATCTTTGCAAAATGCAGCCCCGACAATCAGCTGTTTGGCGGAAAAAATGGCCGTCGGAAGCCCCAAAATGGCTGCACGCAGCATTTTCGCGCCCTCCCCTCGCTTAACGAGGGCGCGAAAATGCTGCCGGCCATAGGAAACTTCGCTGAACGGTGAGTAAAGGAGCCTTTTGGAACGCATTAAACGATGTTTAATGTGTTCCAATGGGTTTCCCTGTCCCGTTCAGCGATGTTTCACTATAGCGAAGGTTAATCCGGAACGGATTAACCTCGCTATACGAGGCACCACTGTAATTGGTTTTTCACAATCTTGAGCCTATCGAAGTAAGTCCTACAACATCTGGTTGGAATTATTCTCCTGAATAAGTGTGGATCTCGGGGTGCTATAAGAAGATACGAGCGGATCTCGGCTTTTTTTGCGAGGGACCCACCTGGATTCTCGCTGCTAACTGGGCTTTCTGATCCCTTGTTCTCTTCCGCGTGCCCGCTCCGGCTCAGGTTGGGATCTTGCGATTCCTTTCCTGCCGTCGCAAAAGCCTCGTCGTCATGGTATTCGGCAATCTGGAACATTGTCAGGGGGCTGACATGGCCCCCCACCCACCCTGTAACCTGCCGCTCTCCAGGGATCTTTGGGGGGGGTTCCGGGTTCAGCTGCGGAGGAGAAGGAAGAATGAAAATCAAAACAGGGCATTCTCTCAAACTGGAGTTAGTCCATGACTAAGTCACGATTTAGTCAGGCATGAACCAGGAAGTTTACGATTCAAATTTCGCTCGCCTCTGCAAGACGTGTCAAGGCAAGCCGTTCTGTTTTTTAAGCTCTTCTGCAAATATGGAAGTAAGAGCCGAGTGTTCTGACTCAGAAGGTCAGAACAGAATTCTTGAGATATTCATACGCCTGGGTCAGTTCGGGGGAATCTCTGCAGAGAAACCATCTTGCCCCAAGCTCTGGATAAGTCTAGCATCTCTACGACACCCACAGATCTTGCTGTGGTTCCATTGTAAGGGGTGCTCAGGTACACTGCTTCCAAACATGGAGGCTCCACGCAGCTCCTCACATGGCACATGGCTTTCCTTCGCCCCAGTCCTCCCCCCTGATGCTGCCTTGTGGCTGATGAGTGGCGCAAGTTAAATTACAGCTCTTCCTGTCCTTCATCATCTGCCACCAGGGCTTGAGAAAGGAAGGGCTGGGTGGGAAATGATGGTTTTCCCAACTGCAGTCCCCAGCTCCTCCCCCTCCAGCCAGCATGAGATTCCAGGATCATCACCTCAAATAAAATACAGTAACTGTATTTGCCCATACCAGGCGTCATTTTGCAAACCTCTTGGGTTATCCCCATGTTCTTCATCATCACTCTTATCACCCATGGCTTTCCATCAGCCTCCCACCCCTGAGCCCCCCCCCCATAGCTCTGTTCCTCCCTCCCCCCCTTTTGCCCTATATATACCAATGCTTCCCTCCTGGTTCCTCGCCACTATTTCATGCTTCCCCCCCCTCTTCCTCCAGCTAGATCCCCCCCCAGATCCCCAATGGTGGATCCCCCCCTCCTCCTCTTCATATCTCAGGATATGGATCTTGCTCAAATTTGGGGTGTTTTTTGCTTCTCCCTTTTTGCTTCTGTCCTCAAAACCATTCTTTCCACTCCAGATTTTTTTGGAGGGGGAGCCTTAAAACTCTCTTTTGCAAAAAAACCCTCTTCCACCCCACCCCACCCCGGCCCCTTCCCTCCCCGACCCCCCTTCCCTCCCATTTACCTAAATTAAGATCTCCCTCCGTCGGATCCCTGTTTACAGCCTGCACAAGTCCCAGCCACAGTCGCCCGGGCAATGGAGGACTGCCACCGCCCGCGCCCAATCACCTTGCGCCACGTCACGGGGCGGGGTGTGAGAGACAGAGCCCCGCCCCCTGTCGACCTGAACTCCTCCTCTCTTATTTGTTTATTGTTAATTTGGTTCTCTTTTCTTTTTCCCACGTTGAATGAAACCCGGGAAAAGAATGCAGCGCTCTCTAAAACACCTCTGCAGCAATTTTATTTATTTTAAATTTTTTTTATTCTTTCTTGATCATCATGTTAATTCCTCCTGATTGCTTTTAAAAGTCATGCAATCACTTTTAAAAAAGAGAATTTTGCATATTCTGCTTGTAAACCCTCCCATGTTTGCTCTGCAGCTGTTCTGCCTCTTTTTTTTAAAATTTCCACCAAAAAAAATCCCTGCAAACTGCTCCGTGTCTTCTGATTGGTTGCATGTGAAGACCTCTGCCTGGAAACACGGGAGGTAGGGAGTAAAATTAAGCAAGCGGTGCAGATTCATAACGGGGGGGGGTGTATCCCAAAGGGACAGTCAGGTGTAGTTCTTTCATGAGAAGCATCCAGACATAGCACAGAATTGGGGGCCAGCGTTAGAGATCTGCAGATCTCTGCATCAAGCAGGATATTAATCATCACGTTGGCTGAGATGATGGTTTTTTTTAGCCAAATGCAGCTGGAAAGCGTGTAGGAATGCTGAAATAAGTACAGTACAAGATCACCAGTTCTGTCCTGTTGGAAAATTGACATTTGTCTCCTTACTCACATTTGACCCAGGTTCAGAGTTTTTATATGTGTGTATATACGTGGTGGCGCTGGGGGTTAAACCGCAGAAGCCTCTGGGCTGCAAGGTCGGAAGACCAGCCGTCCTGAGATCGAATCCACGTGACGGAGGGAGCTCCCGTCGCTTGTCCCAGCTCCTCGCCAACCTAGCAGTTCGAAAGCATGTAAATGTGAGTAGATAAATAGGTACCACCACAGTGGGAAGGTCACGGCGTTCCATGTCTAGTCGCACTGGCCACGTGGCCACGGAAACTGTCTTCGGACAAACGCTGGCTCTACGACTTGGAGACAAGGATGAGCACCGTGCCCTAGAGTCACACACGACTGGACTAAATGGCAAGGGGAGCCTTTACCTATATATTAGCCGGCTGCATAGCTCAGTGGTTTAGGTACAGTATATGGTTGCAAAGCCAAAAAAGTTGGGAGTTTGATTCCCCTCCATGATGCCTCTTGGGAGAAGAACCAGCCTGGGTGGCCTTGGGCAAGCTGCACAGTCCCACAGCGCCCCTAGAGGAAGGAAAGGGTAAAGCACCTCTGTACTTTTACCTGGAAAACCCTAGAAAGGGTTACCGTGAGTTAAAATTTACTTAATGGCACAAACACCCACACACATAGGTATTAGTTGTCTGCTAATGAATATATAACTCCAGTTCTATTTTAACTGTTCATTGTTTTTTCGCATTTTTTTCATTGAACGTATTAAACCATCTTGAGCATTATTTCAAAGTAGAAAAATAAAATATCACAAGGTCTTGACACAGTTCCAGATGCTGGTTTGGAGGTCAAAATACAACCAGTATATCAAAGTTTTAATGATGCTTTAGCTAACTATGTTAAGCCAGCAGATGATAAATAAATGACCCATTTGTATTGTCTGCTATGTCAATAAATAACAACAACAAACCCACAACAAATCCACCCCACATAAACACACACAGGCCGAAATACTCTTAAAATATATTACACTATATGAAACTGACCACGTAATATGTAGATTTCAAGCTGTGACTTCCTCACAAGTTGAAGGGAGGGTAAGACCCAATTAAATCCATTCATTTGGGTTTTACAAGTCCAATTCCTATCAACGGATCAACTCCATTTGGGAATAACATTTGAATTCCACCTAATGGTTTTAAGCGATTGTAACCAGATTTGTTTTTGTGACTTTAATTGACGAAACCCACTTTGAATAGGGACAGAAAAACAGCACCTGCTTTAAATAGGAAGAAATACAGTAAAATAAAAATGCTGTGCATCAAGATTGGAGAGACTTGGCTTCAAATCACCTGTCACTCATGTAGCTGACTTGATCCAGTCATTTTTCCAACCTAATTTACCAGGCAGGATAATCATAACTTTATATTATGACAGGAACCCTTTCCTTCATTAAAGAAAAGTGCCCTATACATGGGGTAGATAGTGATATACTGTACAAATCTGTGTTTCTTACTCTACTATTTAATATACGGTACTTTAAATGAATTTATTTAAACAGAGTGCCACAGACCAATATTTGAATATCCACCTATGTATAATCACCTGCCATCCAAATTTTAAATATGCCTATTCAGAAAACCCTTGGCATCTAGGGAGACTTTTTAGGTAAATAGTCTTAGCCTTAATTCATGTAAAAAAAACACGAGAAGAATGTCAAATTTGCAAAAATATGTATTGAAGTGTTTATTTGGGCCCCATATATGCTGAGACTTTGTTAATGTCGTAGAAAGTAGCTCTGCATACTTTCATGTTTTTTTCATTACAGAACTAAAGTTGTCACTTTAAAACTGAGAGAGATGCTTATTGCTTTGTTTGGATGTGCACATTTACCAAGATTGTGATGCCACTGAGAAAATTCTCTGTGTTTGTGTAGAGTGTTGTGTATGTGTGTTTTGTTTTTGTGTGCGTTAACAGATTTACCTGGTTTACTACCCTACAATGCAAGACGGCTTTAGTTTTGAACATCTCACTAGTGTGATGGAAGTTATTAGCAAATTACAATAACCCTAACAGGGAAATTTTAAAAATAGAATATTAAAAATTCAGGTGTCTGAAATACGTTGCCAAGAGACTATTAGTAGAACATGGAGATTTGAATAAGAATCCCTATATCCGCCTTGAGTTCTGCATTGGGAGAAAGGCGGAATATGAGAAAATAAAAGTAAATCCTGGCTGAAATGTTCAGGGTTACTACATTTCGGGCGGAAGGCAGCTTTATAGGAAGAGAGTTCAAATAACATGTAGAGATATTGTGAACTACTGCGCAGGTAATACTTCCTGAAAGTGTGCAGCAAACTGTAAAGGTGCTTATACTACGTTATATAACGCATACGTTAATATATTTTGCGTTACTAGGAGGCTGAAGGGAGCGTCACCTGCCCACACTTAAGATGGCGGCCGGAAATGGCGGCGGCACTCTAGCCCTACAACTCTCCGCAGTCTGTGCGATTCACGACCGCTACTTAGGCCCTTTCCGCAACGAGGCGCCGCGGCTCCTGATGGAAGCGCCGCTCGCGTCACGCCAAGCCGGTAAAAAGGGAGGGGGGCGGGCCTTACGGAGTTTGCGCAGCCCGAAGCAAGCCGGGGGAAGTCAGGCAGCGGAGGGTTGCCTTAGGCCGCCCGGCGACCGTGTCTTCCTCCCCCCCCAACAATTTGGGGGAGGCGGAAGCAGGAGGGCTGGGTTGGGGGCAGGCAGACCTGAAAAACCCAGGCGTCCGAGGATGTGGTGGGGGAAGCCGGGACCTTAGCTTGAGAGAAGGCGAGGGGGGGGAAGAGAGAGGGGGGGTTAGAGGACACGAAAGGACCCAGGTGTCCGAGGGGAGAGGGAGACACCCCCCCACCAGAAAGCCTGAGAAGCAAGGGTTAAAGGACACCCCCCTATACACACACACACTTTTTCAGAAATTAAAACTGGACCAAGGTCATCCGGTGGCCTAGAACCTGCGGAAAAGCAGGGAGGATGGAGGGCTGAGGGACCCAGGTGTCCGAGCTTCCGGGGGGAGGGAGGAATAAAAAGCCTAGAAAGGGGAGAATAAGAGGGAGCAGGTGTCCCAGGAGCTGGAAGCAGTGGGTCAGAGGACTGCAGCTGGAAGGGGTTTGGGAGGATCAGGATAGGGCCCCCAGCTGACCCAGATCCTGGCTGGTCTAGGGAGGAGTCCTTGGTTGGGGAGAACAGCATCCAGATTTGGGGTCTGCACCTTCCTAGGAGGGTCCCCTGCGCCCCACTTCAAGGACCAGGGCTGGATCTTGACCCCCATGTCGTCTTAGCAGAGGCGGTTCTGGTGGGTGGGCATCATCCACCGTCCCTTATTCCTCCTCCCATGGATCTGGCCAACCTCCCCTGAGCCCTCTTGCTTCAGGGGTCCCGGGTCCCGCTGTTCGGAAAGGATGGGCACCACCCTCTGGGTGGGGGGCAGCTCCGCCGTCTTAGGAAGGGGGTCGTCGAATCCACGGTGGTGATGGTGGTTGCCCCCCCCTCCCCTTGACGTCTCCAGCCTGGAAATGATGCCCTCCTGAATGGGACCGGACGCCCCTCCGTCGCCCGCCCTCGAGATGGAGAAGGCCGCCGGCAACCTCAGCGCCATCGTGCCCGCCTCGCGCCTTACGCCGGCTTTCCCGCCCGCCGTCAAGGTCGGACTCACGGCGCTCTACACCACCCTCTACGCCTTACTTTTCCTCTCGGTCTATGCCCAGCTTTGGCTGGTGCTCTTCTACCGCCACAAGAAGCTGAGTTACCAGACCGTCTTCCTCTTCCTCTGCCTGATCTGGGCCGCCCTGCGGACCACCCTTTTCTCCTTCTACTTCAGGAATACCCTCAAGGCCAACCACTTGAGCCCTTTCTTCTTTTGGCTCCTCTACTGCTGCCCCGTCTGCCTCCAGTTCTTCACCTTGACCCTCATGAACCTCTACTTTGCCCAGGTAAATACTCAAAAGGGGTCTGTAGTTGCCCAGATAGTTACTGTGGCTTAAGATGCTAAGTTGGTAAACATGGGGAGACCACTTCTTTAGTGCTGGTTTTGTGGGCAGGTGTACTGGAAAGGGTCTTGTTATAGGTGGTGGTTTCTGGTTAGCTTTTTTTGGCCTAAATCCTTATGCATTTGGGTTTATCGTTTATTTATTCATTCATTTATTTATTCTATTTATATCCTGCTTATCTGGTCAATATCATCTAGCTGTGGTCCCCAACCTTGGGCCTCCAGATGTTCTTGGACTACAACTCCCAGAAGCCTTCGCCACCACCTCTGCTGGCTGGGATTTCTGGGAGTTGAAGTCCAAGAACATCTGGAGGCCCAAGGTGGGGGACCACTGATATATATAGTACTGTTATGTCAATTCTGATGTAGTGTGACCCTTTTTCAGAGTTTTCCAGGCAGAGAGTACCCAGAATGGGTTACCCTTTGCTGTTTCTGGGGGTACCCTGGGTCTGTGCAGCTTGCCCAAGGCCACCCTGGCTGGCTCTACTCATAGGAGGCACAGTGAGGAATTGAACACCCAACGTCCGGCTCTGCTGCCCCATCCCTAAACCACTAAGATAGCCTGTTATTTTGAATTATATCAGGAAGTTTTTTCCTTGCGCCCTGTGGAATGGACGTACTGTTTCTCGCTTCTGTTTGTAGGCTCTAGAAGCTGCTATTTGTGTATGGAATAAAATGAGATAATAACGAGACAAAACTTTTTACTATATTAATACACATATAATTGTAATTACTGAGCAGGAAGAAAAAAAATTCTGCATCCTAAAAAATGTTGCCACGACGTATTCGTCACCCTTTGCTTGTTAAAAGAGTGGTTTACAAAAAAACAAGGAATTTAATAAGTTACAGAAGAAATATACAACATTGGAAGCCGACAGCCACACAAAACTGTAGTGTGAAGAACTCAAAACCAGTTTGGCTTAGTATACAATCCTGAATCCTTTTCCCTAGAATTAAATCCTACTGAACTTGGTATGGGTTAAGCTAAAGTAATCATGCATAGGATTGTACCAGTAGACATGCTATCTATCTATCTATCTATCTATCTATCTATCTATCTATCTATCTATCTATCTATCTATCTATCTATCTATCTATCTATCTATC
The DNA here is from genome assembly GCF_051106095.1 of Pogona vitticeps. NCBI lineage: Eukaryota > Metazoa > Chordata > Lepidosauria > Squamata > Agamidae > Pogona > Pogona vitticeps. Next base: position 5,888,001 of record NC_135797.1, on the reverse strand, counting down.
TATCTATCTATCTATCTATCTATCTATCTATCTATCTATCTATCTATCTATCTATCTATCTATCTATCTATCATTCATTCATTCATTCATTCATTCATTCATTCATTCATTCATTCATTCATTCATTCATTCATTCATTCATTCATTCATTCATTTATTCATTTCCCGCCTATCTGGTCAAACAGCCACTCTAGGCGGCTACCAACATATAAAACATTTATAAAATATAACAAATGAAAGACATTGGGGAGGGAATCGAGGGTAATTTCCCAGGGAACACACTTCAAAACTTTAGTGCCACCATAGAGAAGATTCTGTTTTTTTTCTGGCTGCTGGAAATGGTAGCACAGGGCCTGGTGATTGGGAGCAGATCTTTAAAGTCTAGGAATTTTGACATGAGAGCAGACTTATTGTTGACTCACAGAAATGCATCTTAATCTTTATTGCTTTTCTGGTCCTGAGCGCTGAATCAGGAGTCCCTCCTCAGTTTCTGTCTCATCTCGGTTAATTTGATCAACATAAATGGCTTTGTCTGCCCTCTCTGCCTGCAATATTGGGATGAAAAACTTCCCAGCTTATTGTGAAGAGCTGCTGTTAGAATCGCTGAAATGTGTATGTCAAGTCCTTTCAATGCTCTAAACATATTTAAATGCCAAGAAATGGTGTTATTGCCATTTTACAGGTGGGACAGTTGAGTCTGGGAGAAGGAAGTCACCATCATAATATGGCATAACTTATTGTGTTTGTCGTGGCTTGACCCATAAACGGTACAGCTAAGGATTAAGCAAACGGTGGCTTGTCTATTCTACCTTTTCAGTTGCCTTCACTTCTCGGGTGGGGAGCTGGGCCAGAAAGCCATGGTGGTGCATTTGGACATGACTATAAGCCTTGTTAGTAGCCGAGGGTTTGCACATCACTGTAAGCCACACACATTGTGACTTTTGAATACAGCGAATACCTTTTTTCTGTGTATAAGACGCCCCCATGTATAAGATGCCGCCCACTTTTCTAATCCAAAATTAAGAAATCTAAGTGGGGCTTAGCGAGTGTAGGGGAAAAGGGATCAAAGCACTGTAGGATCGCTTTGATCCCTGCTTTCCCCTCCACTTGTTTTTGTTCTCTCCTCAGCTTACTTCCGTGTATAAGACGACCCTCAATTTTTAGTCTAAAGATTTTAGACAAAAGTATAGTCTTATGCACAGAAAAATACGGTAAGTCTGTAGGGTGCACAGCTTTGTCCCATATCCAAAACCTGGAAAACCAACAAATTTCTTGTAGAAAAAAGGAAAAAAAATATGAGCAAGGCCACTTGAAGAAAATCAGAGATCATCTTCATGAGGCTTTACTCTTTCCACCCCTGCACCCAAATTTCTTGGCATTTGTCCTGTACAGACAAAGATAGTGTGGGATGTCTCTCAGCTGACTGTTTGTCTCACAGTAGCATTCCAAAGGTCTCTGTTGGCTACTGATTGACTTTGATGCAATGAGAGATTTGGCGAAGGCCATGCCTTTTTGAACTGCGGTGGGCTCAGAGCTTGGAGAAGCCACTTGCGTCACTAGAGATCTGAGAATCCTCCAGCTAGGATAAACATCGGCCACCCTGGCTGGTGGGTTCCAGGTAGGCAGGAGTACAACCAGCACTTTATGAATAAGCAGCAGTTTGCCCCCCCAAGGCTTATGTGCTTTCCCTTGAGCAAGTGTAAATAAGTTGGCTGGATAGTTCAATGGATTACGCAACTGACTGTAGAGGCAGAGGTTGGGAGTTTGATTCCCAACTGTGCCTTCTGCGAGTAGAGGCAGCCTATATAGCCATGGGCAAGCTGCCTAGAAGAAGGTTATGGTCAACTACTTCTGAGTACAGTGGTACCTCGCTAGACGATGACCCCGCTGTACGACGAATCCTCAGGACAGTGACTTTTTTGCGATCGCAAAACAATGTTTCCTATGGGGGATTTTCATTTGACGACGATTAGGTCCGTGCTTCGCGAACCGTTTGTTCACAAGACAACGATGTTTTCTGACTCCACAAAATGGCTGCCCTCTGTTTTCTGGACCCATACTTTGCAGGGCAGCCATTTTAACAGCTGATCGGCGCTCGGAAAATGGCTTCCCCTATAAGTGATTTTCGCTGGACGATGAGGTAATTTCCCTATTGGAACGCATTAAATGGGTTTCGATGCATTCCAGTGGGGAAACTGTTTTCGCTGGACGATGTTTTCGCTTAACAGCGATTTCAGGGGAACAGATTATCGTTGTGGTGCAGGGCACCACTATATTCTCTACTTGGAAAAAAACCCAAAACAGTTGCCATAAGTCAGAATTGACTTGACAGCACATGGTCATTGTTATCAAGTGTAAATCACCAATAAGGTGTTGGCTGATAATAATAATAACAACAGTACTTCAGTAGAACAGGCATTGTTATTTGCCATGAACCTGCATACACCTTATGGCCGCCTAATTGGGTTTTCAAGGTATGGGTGCCTTGTTTTAGGAGTGGCTTTACCAGCGCCACCCAGACTGGGCGAGTAGAGATTTGAACCAACTCTCCTGAGTTGTGGTTTGACTCTCTGTCCACCACACTGCCTCTCTAAAACTGGTTCCCAACCTTGGGTCCTCAGATGTTCTTGAACTAAAACTCCCAGAAGCCTTTGCCACTCGCTGGGCCTGGCCAGGATTTCTGGGAGTTGTAGTCCAAGCACATCTGGGGACCCAAGGTTGGAAACCGCTGCTCTACGGGAACACAGCCCACCCAAAACACGACAACACGTACCCTCTTTCCCTGAAAATAAGCCCTAGTAAGATTTTTCAGGATGCTCGTCATATAAGCCCTACCCCAAAAATAAGCCCTAGTTAAGCGAAACCCCGCCCTCCACCCTTGTGCAGCAACCAGAAGATGACGTGACTGTAAAATAAAACATCCCTTGAAAATAAGCCCTAATGTAGTTTTTTTTTTTTTTTTTGAGCAAAAATTAATACAAGACCCTGTCTTATTTTTGGGGAAACACGGTACTGAGCATGCTTAGTAGCTGTGGATGGAGAAATAGCAAAATAGTGGAAACCCTTACTTAGAGATGATATTTGCCAGAAAGCTGCACGCAGGCGTTCCTCATAGGGGAGGTGTCAGTGAGTTGGAACACTTTTCATGCGGATTCTCTTTGTCTTTTGCATTCTGATCTCTCTTTCTCTCCTTTCCAATCCAGGTGGTTTTCAAGGCTAAAGCGAAATATCGCCCTGAACTGACCAAAGGCCTGTGAGTATCTCTCTTTGCATGTCCTGTGTAACATCATGAGGTTGACCTACAGCCTCCCCTAATCTGTCAGTGTGGCTGATGGAGCTGTTAGATGGGAGTGGGCATCTAAAACATGTGAAAGGTGCCTGGTTTGAGAAGACAGATCTATAGAAAAGTGCCTTTCGGGTTTTTGGTTTTTTTTTTCCACAATCAGAATTCTGGGAGTTCCAGCCCAAAACCACCCTCCTTCAGTGGTGCCTCGCTAGACGATGATAATCCATTCCACTGAAATCGCGGTTTAGCGAAATCATTGTCTAGCGAAAAGCATTTCCCCATTGGAATTCATTGAAACCTGTTTAATGTGTTCCAATGGGGAAGAATCATCGTTGCCTAGCGAAGATCAGCCATAGGAAAGCCGTTTTGCGAAACGCCGATCCACTGTTTAAATCACTGCCTTGCGAAGCTTGGGTCCCTTAAAAAAAACACCTATTTTGCGAGTGCGGAGGGAGCTGTCAAAATCGTCATCTAGCGAAAATCGGTTTGCGAAGCAGGGACCAAACATTGTCCAGTGAAATTCCCCCATAGGAGTCACTGTTTTGCGAATCACTACAGCGATGGCAAAAAGTCAATGTCTAGCGAAAAAACTGTCATGCGGGGTAACTGTCTAGCGAGGCACCACTGTAACATTTATTTCGCTCACCTGGAGAAAAGCCGAAGCTTTCTTCTAGGCCTTCTTTTTGCTGCAGTGCTTCCTAAGAGGAAGCTGTTGCAGTGTTGTCTGGGAGTCGGTAGTCCCCTTGCCATTGATGCTCTGTAGCAGGTGCTTCCTGAAGGACCACCACTCCCAGGATGCATTGCATCAGGAAAGAAGGCCTGGAAGGTGAGCCCCAGCCTTTCTCCAGGTGAGTGAAATAAAGGTGCTGACAGGTGGGTGTTTATGGGCTGGAACTCCCAGAATTCTTACTGGGGAATTCTCAGAGAATTCTGGGATTTGAAGTCCAAAACAAACAAACAAAATAAAACCAGAATGGCATATCCCTGCCATTCTGCATCCATTGGCAAAGAACTGGTAGGGGTGAGTGAATTTTATTTTAAAAACCTGTTATCCTTTCTACTGGTTGTCCAGGTACTGTAGATCTCAGAGTGACTCTCCATGTATGACCTATAAAATAATAGATGAATGCAGATGGTGGGAAAATCACAATGGAATAAAGTAACCTTACAGAGGTCACCAATGCTTAGCGGTTTCCTGTACAATTGGAGCAGTTATGTCAAAATTAAAACACAAAGCTATTTTTTAAATTGTTCTTAAAAAAAAACAACAGCCCAAAGTTGAGAATTTAAAAGAGGGGAAGCTGGTTGCTAAGTGAGTCACTCTCCAGCTACATTTACTAAGAACATGCAGAGACTGGGGCTTCAAACAGGTTGTGCATGGGACGAACATCATGTGACCATCCAGATTTTGCAGACTCCAGTTCCCATCATTCCTCACCATTAGATATGCTGCCTAAGGCTAATGGGAGTCCCAGTCCAATTACATTATGAGCACCGCTAGCTCCCGACTCCTGAATTATGAGAAGGATTTGATCTCTGGATCACAGCCTGGACACGCTCTCTTTCCTGTGCCCAACCCAAGTGGTGACTGCCACGTGCTTCTGCTAGTCCATGGTGGACTTCTGTCCTTGTGATGACAGCAAAGCAAAACCTCCAGCTTTGGGAGCAGTCTACCTCTAGAATACAGTGGTGCCTTGCTTGACGATGTTAATTCATTCCGGCGAAATCACTGTAGAGCGAAAACATCATCAAATGAAACAAAAAATATCCCATTGAAACCCATTGAAAACCTGTTCAATGCGTTCCAATGGGCTGAAAACTCACTGTCCAGTGAAGATTCTCCATAGGGGTGGCCATTTTCGGTGCCTGTAAAGCGAGGAATCCATCCTAGAAAACAGCGGGGAACCATTTTGCACACCCGGCGGCCATTTTGAAACCCGACGATCAGCTGTTTTTAGATTGTCGTAATGCGAAAATTGGTTCCCGAGGCAGGGAACCGATCATTGCAAAGCAGATTTTCCTCATTTAAACCATCGTTTTGCGATCACAAAAATCTAATCGTCAAGCGACTTTCTCATTAAGCGAGGCACCACTGTATTGATCTCTGGGCCCAGAGAACCCAGGAGAAGTGCTGTTGGTGTTATGTATTACTTACATGCTTGCTGGCAGCCCGTGGCCAACGCTTTGGGGAATGATCCCGAACAAGATTCAATTCCATTTTTAAAAATCTTTTCCCAGGTTGGTGGTGCGAGGGGCGTGTCTGGGTGCCAGCCTCCTCTTTCTGGCCGTGAACGTGGCGTGCGCCGTGCTGGTGCGGGCACGCCGTGCCGAGCCCTGGGCGGTGGTCCTGGCCCGGGTGCTCATCAGCGACTCGCTCTTCGTGCTTGGGGCCGTCACCCTCGCCCTGTGTCTCTGCCTGGTGGCCCGTGGCTCTCCGTCCACGCGCATCTATTTGGAAGCAAAGGTGGAGTTGCAGTCTGCTGGTAACTGGGAAACGGAGAGGGGGAGTCATCATCATCATCATCCTGCTGTTCTAGTAAAAGTGCTAGGAAAGGTATAGGTGGAGTTGCTGGCTCCAGGAAGGTGAAGATATTTGCCAGTTTTGTGTCTGTTGTCAAGCCAGGTTGTTTTGAAGGGGCAAGGCCACCCAATAAGAAGTCTCAATCCCATGCAAAAGGTTCCTGCCTCCAGCGTGAGATTGAGACGCCAGGAGTTTCCTGTGATGGTTCTCACAGTTTGCACAAAATGGCTTGGTGTCTTTTCTCCTTCTAAATCTAATTGCAGGCAGACAGAAGGTTGATTGCTCTCAAAGATGCAAGGAACCCATTCAAGGCTTCTGCTTTTAAACATCCATAAAATATCAAGGCAGGCGTTTTTGTTTTACGTTTTGCACAATTGTGCAAATTGAGTCAAAAAATAAAACCCCTTCCTCTCACTAGAAGAATGACATTTTTTTTAAAAAAAAACACTGTCTTGTTTAGCTTGCAAAAAGAAGCCAGGTAATTGTTTACACCCTTGTTTTAGACCTGAGATTTAAGCGAATCGTTATTGCCTTTATACCTCTTGGGTTCCTTCTGTACTCAAAAGTATTTAGACTTCCCAAATTAGACTCAGATTCAACCAGGACTGGAAAAATTTGTTAAAAAAAAAAACCAGCATCCCCTAGCCAACCAGTGCCAAAGTTTGTATATTCTGGTAAAACAGTATTTCTGAGCTTCACATGTTTGCGAAGATGCCATAAGACGTGCTTTGGAGTTTACTGGAACAAACTTAAACGGTCTCCACCCGTGTAACTCCTTTCTGCCACAGGGCACCACGCTGTGCCAAACTGCAGCCATGGGGGGCGCCATCGTCTTGCTGTATGCCAGCCGAGCTTGCTACAACCTGGCGGCCTTGGCACTGTCCTCCCGTACCCGCCTGGACTCCTTTGATTACGACTGGTACAACGTGTCTGATCAGGTAAGTCGGGCAGTCGTCTTAAATCCAGAAGGGGTTCAACCTCACACCCTTCCGTTTCCTCAGGCTAGCTTTCTGGTGGCCTCCAGAGATGTAGAAGCAGGATTTGGCCAAAGTTACTTTTTTTTTGTATTATATTTCTTCCAGCAACAGCGCCTCTGGCTTCCAGTAGTTTTAAAACTCTTGAGTTCTTAATTTAAAAAAAAAAAACCTTCCTGCCATCTCTGATCCTTTTCTAATTGCATCTCTCCGACTCAGTGTTCCTCAGCTGTGAAATGGGCAGATTCGCTTGCTGTTCAAGTTCTTGGTGGCACAGGTTTTGCTTCTTGTTTAAAGTTCCCTGTTCTGCAATTACAGTGGTGCCTCGCTCAGCGAGCGCACCGTAGAACGACGAATCCGCATAGCGAGGACGTTTTCGCGATCGCTAATGCGATCGCAAAGCGATGGCCTCTATGGCCGAAAATCGCATAGCGAAGGTCGGTAAGCGGTTCGCTTACCGACTTTCGCTTTGCGACCCGCGGATCAGCTGTTCGGCGGCTCCAAAATGGCCGCCGGAAGCCCCGAAAAGGCCGCGCGCAGCGTTTTCGGGGAAGGCGCGAAAATGGCTGCCGGCCATAGGGAAGCATCGCTCAACGGTGAGTTTCGGGGCCCATTGGAACGTATTAAACCAAGTTTAATGCGTTTCAAGGGGTTTTTTCGTTTTGTTGAGCAATGTTTCCCATAGCGAGGGTTAATCTGGAACGGATTAACCTCGCTATGCGGGGCAGCACTGTACTCATATGGATTTGCAAGTCTGTATGCTAAGAGTTCGTGGCTGGGGTTCACAGTACGTGACGGGCTTTTTCCACCTCTCTTGTTACTTTATCCGTAGCTGTCCCTAAGTTTTCAGGAAGAAGTAGAAATTCACCCCAGACCTAAAAACCTGTCCTAAGAAACAGGTACCCTGATTCCCCGATAATAAGACCTAACGAGAAAATAAACTCTGGTATGATTTTTCAGGATGCTCGTAATATAAGCCCTACCCCCAAAATAAGCCCCAGTTAAGTGAAACCCCGCCTTCCATTGTGCAGCAACCAGAAGAAGATGACGTGACTGTGTTTGAATAAATGTAGATGGTTGTACATGACAAAAATAAAACATCCCCTGATGTTTTCACAAGTCCCAGCATTCCTCGCCTTCAGCTATCCTGGCTAGGGCAGATGGAAAGTTGCATTCCCACAACCACAAGGCTGTAACACATTTCCCCTGATTTGCCATCTGAAAAGATTTAAAAACTTGCATTTAACCGCCTGCATCCTGAACTGGTGGAATTTGTGGGTTGGGGGAGCAGGTGCATTTGCATCCTCTGATTTCTATGGGCTTAATTGGGCTGGGGATCCCATTGACCTCTAGGGATATTTAATGATAAGTCCTTTCCCATTGGCTGTGCTAGCTGAGGCTTTGGGGACTTGTCATCTGACACCTCTGAAGAGGCAAAGGTCTCCTGCCACTGATCTCCTAGAACAGTGGTTCCCCATCTTGGGTGCCGAGATGTTCTTGGACTACAACTCCCAGGAGCCTCCTGCACTAGCTGTGCTGGCCAAGATTTTGGGGAGTTGTAGTTCCAAGAACACCTGGGTACCCAAGGCTGGGAACAATTGTACAGTTGTGCCCCGCTTAACGATTGCCTCGCTTAACGAGGAAATCCCTTTACCATGAGGTTTTTTGCGATCGCAATTGGAAAATGATGGTCTAAATGGGGGAATTTCACTTAGTGATGATCGGTTCCCTGCTTCGGGAACCGATTTTCGCTTTACGATGATCAAAAACAGCTGATCGTCGGGTTTCAAAATGGCCGCCAGCTGAAGAAAATGGCCCCCCACTATGCTTAGGGACGGATTCCTCACTGCACAGGCATGGAAAATGGCCTGCCCTATGGAGGATCTTGGCTGTACAATGAGTTTTCAGCCCATTGGAACGCATTAACCAGGTTTTAATGCGTTTCAATTGGCTTTTTTATTTCGTTTGACAATGCTTTCGCTCTACAGCAATTTTGCTGGAACGAATTAACATCGTCAAGTGAGGCACCACTGTACTACAATATTCATTCATCCACCCACCCATCCATCCATCCATTGATCCATCCATCCATTAATTCTGTTCCTATACTGCAGTATCTAGTGGCAAGCAACTGCTCTTGGCAGTTTCCAACAGTGAAAATAAAGCATAAAGAAAACAGCTATTTGCCACCCAGCCCATAAAATATAAAAATATCAAGACATAAAAGGACTATAACACTCCTCTAGTAACCCAAGGCAGTGGCAGTGGATAAAAACACAAACTACAAAAGAGAATAAACATTCATGAAGCTAAGTAGCAAACCGTTATAAAGGGAGGATATTCAGAAATACCCGCCTGAAAAGCAATGCTTTAAAAAGTTTTCTGAATAAGGTGGGAAGAGGCCTGGCCAATGTTCATAAATAGAGCGTTCTGCAAGGAGGTGGCTACACCACGGAGAAGGCCTGGTTCTTGGTTGTCGATTTCCTGGCCTCCCACATGGTGGGCCTGCCCTGCCCAGCATCAGCGCCTGGGAGGCGCAAGTGCGAGAGGCGTTTTGCCAGATGGCGAGGTCCCAAACGGTCCAGGGCTTTATAAGTCAGCATTTAGGACCTTGAATTTGGCATAGAAGCAAACCAGCAGGCAAGCCAGGACTAGGGAAATTCCGCCACTGTATTCCTTGAAAAGGCCATAGGTGAGGTGGGAGGAGGTGAATTTGTCCATATGGACATCTCGTTATTGAACTGATCTCTTGATCTGATGCATCTCCCTACCTCACCCCACTTCCAGGCGGATCTGATTACCGACCTCGGCGATCAAGGCTATGTCGTCTTCGGCCTCATCCTGTTCGTCTGGGAATTGTTGCCCACGACGTTGTTGGTTGGCTTCTTTCGCGTGCACCGGCCGGTTCAGGATATGGTGAGTGCGGTGGGTGGGTGGGATGGGAGGGGCGAGTGAACCCCCCAAAAATGTGGGGAGAGGTTCATGATACAGGAACATGTGAAAATGGGATAGCTTTTGCAGCTTCTGAATTATACCTTCTGTGTCATTTCTCTTTTGAAAAGTCAAAGGCGCTAGTCCTCGTTGTGTGGAAAAACACAAGGAATCCTGGATGTAAATGCACAAAAAAACACAGCTACCTTCATTGCAGTGTTTTCATGTGTGAAGGGTGGTGGCAGGATCAGGTCAAAGAGTCTGATGTCTGAACATCTCTCTACAGAGATTCCATAGAGCTCCAGGGGAAAACCAGAAGCCTGGGTTCATTACAGCTGACATTTATCCCAGTTAAGGGTTAATTCCAGGATGAAACCAGACAACCGTTTCCAATCCTATTAAAAAAAATCATCTGAGTATCAAGGTGTAAGTCCTTTCACTGTTGGAATGATTCCAGCAAAAGTCAGCTTGCCAAATTCTACAAACTTTATTGTCTGTGTTGTTTCTGCATTCTATAAGCACAGAACAAATACTTCAAATTAGTACTGTAACGTCAAAGAGTATTGAAGACATCCTTACTACTGTGAGGAACACCATAGGCCCAAATGCTTTAACAAAAAAAAAAGAAAAGAAAACTAAACTTAAGTTGTAAGTGAATACATAAATCAGAATTCAAAATACAGTAGAAATACAATTTAAGAGAAGAAAAGAACAACAGGAATGTTTTAAATACATTCTGAAAACACAATAACTTTTAGCCTAATAAGGCACATTCAAAAAGCAGAAAATTTTTGTTGTTGTTTAGTCATTAAGTCGTGTCTGACTCTTCGTGACCCCCATGGACCAGAGCACGCCAGGCCCTCCTGTCTTCCACTGCCTCCCGGAGTTGGGTCAAATTCATGACACTGTCCAACCATCCCATCCTCTGTCGTCCCCTTTTCCTCTTGCCTTCACACTTTCCCAACATCAGGGTCTTTTCCAGGGAGTCTTCTCTTCTCATGAGATGGCCAAAGTATTGGAGCCACGGCTTCAGGATCTGTCCTTCCAGTGAGCACTCGGGGTAATCGTCTAGCAGGGCCCCACTGTATTTTGACTAGGAGGGTTAGAATCCAGCGGCCCACACCACCCATAATTTCAAGAATATGCTGCTGCTGCTCTAACATCATAAAGATAGGAAGTTACAGGTCCTGCAAACTTTATTGCTGGTCAGACTCCACATGGCAACATTTTACCAATTATTTCAATACATTTTCAGTCCCCCCCCCCCCCGTGGGTTAACTGCTAGCTGGGAAAGAAATTCCTTTGTAAGGCAGTGTTATTGTACATCATCCTTGCTCCCAAACTCACCTGGAACTAGCTCATTTTGCAATGACGTGTAGTAAACTGATGTTCAAACCTCGTTTTTAAAAGCACATTCACCTCCAGAGCTGCTTTTTCTACACCCTCCCTTAATTTGTTTAGCATTCAACACATAGGGGCCAATACACCTCCAGGGGAAGAAGCTTAGATCTGTTGGGAGTGTCTTCGAGACGAGCCTCCTGTTTTTTAAAGGATCGCTTCTTTAAACTCACAGGAAAAGAGCTTCATCTTGCCAGCCGACAGAGGAAGGAAAGGGTTGAACTGGTAGGAGGTGTAAAAGTTCCTAGTAATGGCTTTTCCCTCTCTCTAGAGCGCCAGCCGGGTGTTCAACCGGCAGCTTGGAGTCTCCCGTTCTTATTTCTTCGACCACCTGGGGCAGAGGGAGAGCGAAGGACTGACCAGCAGGTAACGTCCATTTATTCCTAAATCAATTACCTACCTAGGCATCAAAATAACCAGCCTTATGAATCCAGGAAGAGAACTTCATAGCACAAGTCAAACCAAGGATCTCTCAGGCCGTTGGCCCCTTGTGGTCCACAACGGATGAGAAGCAGTTCTCCGAGATTTCGGGGAGGCCACTCCTGGCCCATCCTGCAAGTTGAAAGAGTCAGCTGGGGGCTTTCCCAGTTCCTGCCCTTCCCGGGGACGCCTGGGCTAAAATTTCCAATTCTTGAGTTAAAAAAAGGAAAGCAAGGTTCTAGTGTTGTTCGAGAAAGGATAGATTCAAAGAGGATCATAGGATGCATCTGTGTACCAAATCAGGCCAAGGGTCCCTCTGGCTGGATGTTGGCTATAGGAGGGTTTGGCCCTCCAGATCCCTCGAGTGCCTCTTTGTGGTGTTAGATTACAAGGGTGGGACTCTGATTCATGGGCAGGAGAGGTACCGTTCTGCACAGTGAGTGTTGCAAGGCTAATCCGATCCTTGTGGGCAGACTCGAGGGCGTTGCACTTCTTTTTCTCCCCTTGCCAGGTCCCATCATCCCCAGAGGGTAGAGGGACAGACTCATGCCTGATATTCCAAATTCCAAGCTCATTCTCTTGACTAGCATCCCTCTGCCCCCTCAAGTTTCCGCGCAACCGACGGCCTCAAGCACTTTTCTTTTGTCCTGGGAATTTTATCTCGAATGGGAACATCCGTGGCTTTCCAGAGGGTTGGGACTACAGTTCCCATCCGGCATTTGTCTGTGTTGTCAAATGGTGCATGGTGATGGGAGATGTGATTCAGAAGCACCAGGGGCACCTGTTCGTCATTCCAATTTTTAGTTAACCAGTTCAACGAAATACAGGGAATACCCGGATTCAATCCTGGAATCCCGATAAATCTGGAATCTCAAAACGGTGGTCACCCTAGGGCAGTGGATCCCAACCTCGGGTCCCCAAATGTCCGTGTACCAAAACTCCCAAAAGAATTTGCCTCCAGTTGTTCTGGCCAGGATTTCTGGGAGTTGTAGTCCCAGAAGCATACAAAGACCCAGACTTGGAGGGTAACAAGCTATGAACATCTGCCACATCACGGCAGGAGTGAGAAAGCACCAGATTCTCTGGAGCAAGTGAAGTGACCTGACCGATGCTCAGCTACCTCCAATTCATTTTCATGCGCTTCCGATTCCCTCTGAACTTGCCCTCTTCTCTTTCCAGCCTGACGGGACGACTGGGCAGCGGGAACTGGTACGGCTCCATCAATCGTGGCGGGGAGCCAGAATGGTTTGGGGGCCACCCTCCCACGGCCCCGCTCCTGTTCTCGCAGGCGGCGGTCTCCGGCGGGCATCACCACAGCCTCTATTCCACCCCACAGAACTGAAGGAATCACGTAGGGAGGGTCAGCGGGGCAAGGGGGGGTGCAGGTTTGGAGCACCCAGGCGATTACGGTAGGAGAGATTTACCTATGCAGGGTGTGTGTGTGTTTGTGCGCGTCGTGAAAAGTCTGGCGCAGGAATGCACAAACGGTGGTTGAGCCACCGCCCGTTTCCGAAATGCTGTCGTCCAGGAAATGCAGCTGAATTTTCTTGAGCCACGAGACACAGTTGGTGATTTTTGCCGGCTTCTTGGTCTACATGCTTGAAATTTGCCTGCCCTTCCCCAACCATCTGTTTGACCTCCCTCATCTCCCCAATAGGATACTGAGATACACTAGCACTTTAAATGAGCTTGGGGAGGTTTTGTTTTACCTGCAATGTCCTTGTTTAAATGAATTCTGATCAAAATGGGCTGGGATGGGGAAGGGGTGTCTCTCTTCTCCCCCTATTCCCCCCCCCCACAGACACACACCCCTGAGCCAGTAGCTGCAGTGTTTTGGAGTAGCCTTTTTCTGTTCGTTATATGCTAGACATGCTGCAGTTTTTGGTGCTTCCCCGTTGTGTTCCCCGCCCCCCCCCCCCCCACTCTGGTCACCCTACAAATAAAGTAAATTTTGTGTTTAGCGACACTGTGTGTGCGGTGTTTTTGTGACTGGGGTACAAAGTGAGGTGGGCTGCTTTGTATTTGCTGTGTGGTCTTTAAATGTCCGGCTTCCGAAGTCTTCAGTGGAAGAAGTTCCGTCCCTCCTCTTTGCTTCCTTTTTAATCCTGAGATTGAACTTTCTGCTTCCTGAGTACGACTATACAGTGGTGCCTCGCTTGATGATGTTAATTCGTTCCAGCGAAATCGCTGTAGAGCGAAATCATCGTCAAGCGAAATAAAAAACCCATTGAAAACCGTTCAATGCGTTCCAGTGGGCGAAATACTTGCTTGTCCAGCGAAGATCCTCCATACGGCAGCCATTTTCTGGTGCCTGTAATGTGAGGAATCCATCCCTAACACAGTGGGGAACCATTTTCTATAGCCGGCGGCCATTTTGAAACCCGACGATCAGCTGTTTGACGATCGTCATAAAGCGAAAAATCAGTTCCCGAAGCAGGGAACCGATCAACATCAAGTGAAATTCCCCCATCTAAACATCGTTTTGTGATTGCATTTTCCCATTTTATCCGTACAACGTCCCTGTGAGGTGGACTAGATGGAGAAAGTACGAGCCAAGTTCTGGACAACATCCGGGAACCGCAACCGCCATTCCAAGAAAAATAAAAATAGCCACAATTATTTGTTTGTTATATTTTTAACCCTGCTTTTCTTCTTTAAAAGAACCCAAAGCGTTCTTTACCCACATCAGTAAAAGACCATATTTAAAAGCCAAAAAAGAGTAGGTCTAGAAATATTTTTTTTAAAAAAGAAACAAATGCCACACTAAAAATGATGGCTATCGTCCGCACAAGAGAGGAATGAGAAGGGATGACGAGGATGGACGTTTGAGGTCAGAATTGGCCCACGCAAGCTGCACGCTTGGAAGAACGGAGAACGCGGCAGGCATTTTGCAAAGAAAGAAAGTGTCTTTCCGCTGATGTAGGTTCAAGCTGAGGATCATGACGGGTAGGGAATGAAGAGCGGTGGGCAAGGGATGAGGAAACCTAGGCCACCGCATGTTGGTGCACCTGGGTGAAGGAAATGCCGAAAAGCGTCTGTTGCTTATTAATTATTATTTTTTCCAGCCTGAAAGGTCTCCAAACGCTGGAGCTGCAAGCCTTGTTAGAAAGCAGATGCAAAGAAGGTGAGAAATTGGCTGAGCCCCAGATTCAAATTGTGGAGAGTACGGGATTTTTGGAGACCTGGGGCCATCTTGGTTTGAAGCTCCACCCTCGGGGGCTAAGGGCGGGGCTTTGGAGCTCAAGGGCGGGGCTTGAAGCTGGGGGGCGGGGCTTGGTGGCACTTAGGGCCATGTGTAATTGTGGTGGCCTTCTGGTTCTGGATCCGGACTCCTTGGGTTTTGTATGCGAATTCCTGTAGCCTGGAAGGTTGGCAACTGCTCTTTCCATCTGAGCCATGCTCTCCTACAGAAAAAGGGGAGACAGATCCTCTAAACTGGAGGTATAAGCGAAGGGGAAAAGATTCTAGAAGAGGAGCCGTATTGAGAGTCAAAAGAAAAAGGTCCACCAGCCCCTTAAAGACAAGCCAGTGGATTATAGCCGAAGCTTTTGTTCCTGGAAGTTCATAGTAGAACCATTTTTCTCCTAGTTTTTAAGCTGTGTTGGAAATGCAAGCCAGACTACAGTCAATGGGGAGAGAAGGTGTGAAGGCAGAGCCTTGGGGGGGGGAGAGAAGATACAGGCTCTGGATTCGAATTCTGGATTCGGGGATAATTTGAATTCTTTTCCCTAGAGCTTCTGGACAGAGAGGCTCCTTCCTGGAGATCTATCGTCTTTTTAGGACTTGAGAGGGACAGGCCATCCGTCCTGTGGAAAGACACCTTTAGGTGCCCGTGGGCTTGCTCCCCCCCCCCCGGCTGCTCCCATCGGCTGCTTCTGTGCCCCGGAAGGATCCCGGGCGGTTTCTGCACTGACACCGTATAAGCCCTGGCTGCCTTTTTTTTTAATCCTGACAATCTGTTCCTGGAGGCTGAACGCGGCGGGGCGGAGGAAGGTGACGGGAAAGGCATTTAGGAATAAACCCCGGACAGTCGGAGGCCCGGCCGGGCGCCCTTGACCAACATGAGCTGGCCAGGGGAGGAATGGAAGGTGGGTTTGCCACCCCCAGCCTTACGGGCCATTGCCGAGGTGGAGCAGCGTTTGGAGCGGGTGCAAAAGGAGCGCCAGCAGAAACAGGTCCAGCTGGACACGCTGGAAGCTGTGATGCACAAGCAACGACAGAAGGTAAGAGGTGGGGGGAAAGAAAGGGGGCATTGTCCAGGGCTGGGGTATGTGTGTTTCATAACTCCCACCAGGCACGTCTCAGGACTTCGGGGTTCGGATTCCAAATAATAAAAACAGCTGCCCTTCCTTAGAGAAAGCGCTTGTGGAACTTCATCAGAATCGAACTTTACAACGAATCTTGTAAGGTAAGCCAGCATGATTGTAACTGGCACACACACACACAACACAACACACACACACCCCAATACAGAAGGGGTAAAAAAATAAGGCTATGGACATCGTAGCCGGCTAGAGAAAAGCCATCAGCCCAATTTCTTGTGAGTTTGTAAACCAAAGAGACGGACTTTATAATGGAATGGGTTTGTAACTCAAAACGCCTGTGTGATAAATTAAAATAAACGTATAATTACAATATACAAGATCAGTCCCATTTTGTGAATGCTGCCTCCGTAATCCTTGCAAAGTAGGACGCTATTTTATTTATTTATAGCCTAGGTAAGGTTGCCAAGTCTCCGGCTTGAAACGACCAGGGACTGCTGTGCTTCTCCAACCAAAGAGGCAAATCTCAGACCAAGCAATGTTGGAGGAGGAGAAAACTTGAGGTGGTAGTATTGCTTTTCTAAGAAGTGGCTTTAGGGCAGGAGTATGTAACTTCTGGCAAGGCGAAGGGCTGGTTTCCTGCCCCAGGGCTTTCCTGGAGCTGAGCAGGACCACCTGAAACAAAGACGGAGTGGAGCGCTAGCATCATGACTCAGGAGCCTTCTTGAACAACTTATGACTCTTAACAGAGTCAGAAGCCAGCGGGATGGGTAGGTGTAGGAATTGACCCTTTCCACCCTTGTCGACACCAAGGCCTTAAATGGGGTGCTATTGACCTTGTCACCCAAACGTTATAAATATCTATAAATCCATATAATTTCCAGCTGTACCGTTGGAAAAAAAAATTCTCGGGCTGGCTTTCGTAGCATTCTTTTTAAAAGTCCCTGACCTTTCCATCCAGATTACCATCTTTAAAAATAAGATAACCACCTCAAAGGAAGAAGGGACAGGAGGGCGGAAGTAGGAAAACAAGACCCAGTGGACCACCGATGAGGAGAGGCCCTCCCTAATTCGACCAGCTTTTTGGAAATGCCTGCTTTCCTTCTGTCTCTTTTCCTAAAAGGATGATGATGATAATGATCTTAGAATGGCAGAGCTGGAAGGGACCCTTTGGATCATCTAGTCCAGCCCTTCTCGAGGAGGCCCGGGGGTTGGAATCGAACTCCTAACCTCTGGCTCCACAGCCAGAGACTTAAACCACTGAACTGTACAAAGATGGGCGGACTCATTCTAGCATTTCCTTTTTAATTACTCTGGCAAGTTGTGACGAAGAAGTAACCTATATCTGGGAGTGAGGTGAAATATCACAAGGTTGTGTTTGTAGACAACAGAGCCTCGATTCTAATAAAATATAGTGGCCTGGATCCTGTTGATTTACATTTATGTAAGGGAAATTGCATACGTCTTACTGTCAGATTGTGGGGTGTGCCCAGGAACTTTACCAGCATCTTATTATGGAGCCGGAATTTGCCATTAAAGCTAACAGACTGGCAACAGGATTCTGGCAGCCCCCTTCACCTATTGCAGCTTCCAGATGTTTCATAGACAGAGCTCTTAAGTCCGGCAAGCTTACGCCAGGCCTTCCAGGTAGGCCATCTTTACGGTGGGCGCCCTGGAGCGGAGAGAGAAAGGGCCGGAGATTTGCAATCCAGATCAAAGCCCTGTTGGCCAAACATGTGGCATTTTAAGGATCTCCTATTCCAAAGCAAACTTCTCGGCCTCCGGATAATAAGGAAAAATCAGGAAACCTACCTTGTGTTGTGCTTTTATTTCCTCCCCCCCACAAAAAAAAGGAGAAATGGAATTGTATAAGAATTCAGAATCATTATTTATTTATTTTATTTACAATATTTTTTTAGCCGCACCATTACCAGTGGCTTCTGGGCGGCGTACAATATTAAAACTTAAAAACATTAAAAACATTTTAAAAGACAATATAAAATATCATATATTAAAACAATTCTTAAAACATTAAATATTAAGAATCATGCAGGATTAGCTGTATTTGCATCATTTGTTCATGTGGGCGTCTGGACGACGGAGTTTACCTCCCCCCCCTTGCAGCACGAAGAAGAGAAAGCGTCCTGGGCCCTGCTCTCTCAGGAGAACCGGAGCTTGGCGGAGGCTTGCGAGCAGGCGGATCGGGCTCGCCAGCGCCTTGCCCAGGAGTTGCAAGCCAAAGACGGCCAGCTGAGCTGCCTGGAGGCCCAGCTCGCTCAAGCCACGCGTCGCCAGGCTGAACTGGAGGAAGAACTGCGCCGGTAAGTGCTGTGTACAGATTTTGAGGTTTTTTGGGGGGGACTACAAGTCCCAGAATCCCCCAGGCAGTTCATGGGGATGGTGGGACTTTTTGTTCAAAGAGCCCCCAATCAACACCTCTCCGTGGCCAGTGCCAGGAATGGGATTTGCGGCTGGAGGACAGAAAAGAAGGATGTGGGTTCAATTCACCCGTTCGACGGAAGGCGGGTTTCAGGAGCGGTCGTGGGGCTCCTCGCGTGAGGAATGACTTCACGAAAAGAATAAGCAAAGTCGGAAGCCTTTAAGGCTCCCCAGAAAGGCGCGGAGTCACGGCTTGGCGTAATTGCAGAAGTCAGAAGGAGCGAGTCGAATTTCCAGGGGTCAAGAGAGGAGTCTTTGTTACCCGCCTATTCATTTATTCCTTTTGGTGGTTGATAGAGAAAAGTCAGAGGTGCTTTACCGTTTCCTTCCTCTAGGGGGAGCCCTGGGACTGTGCAGCTTGCCCAAGGCCACCCAGGCTGGCTCTTCTCCCCCAGGAGGCACAGGGTGGGAATTGAACTCCTGACCTCTAACTCCCACTGATATATATATATCAGTGGGAGTTAGAGGTCAGGAGTTCAATTCCCACCCTGTGCCTCTTGCGAAGCAGAGCCAGCCTGGGTAGCCTTGGGCAAGCTGCACAATCTCCCCCACTCTGGTAAGGTAGGCCTAATCTAAGCGACGATGGCATTACAAACACATCCCATCGCATTTTGAGTCCAGACTCCTAGCAATTACCCTAAACCGGTGCCTTCCAGAGGTGTGGGCCTTAAATTCTCCGAATCCCTTGCCTCTGTTAGGTGGTGGATTCTGGGACTTGTAGTCCCTCACATCTGAGAGGTAACAGGTGGGTGGGGACAGTCAACTGCACCGTATCTCTCGTTGAGTGCGTAACAAGGGAAACGTTTTAAAAATGGGAAGGTGTATTTGAGCAGCCTAAATCTTCAGACTCTTGACTTTGTCACTTTCTCTCTGCTCCCTCTCCAAAAGGTGCCAGGTAGAGCTGGAAAAACTTCAGTCTCAATCCCACCTGGTTCTCCTGTCCCCTCGTTGGGGATCTCCCACGCCGTGGGCTGAAGGTAAGGCGCCCAAAGAGGAAACGGTCAGCTGGGGTTTTCTTAGGCCAGGGTGAGCCAAAGCGACACCCCTTCCCACGCCCGGCTCCTGGGGATAAGAAGCTTTGGCAGATGGAGGTGGATTAGCCACTGGCTGTCACAGGAAGACGGTCCGGGGCAGTGTCTCCGACTTCATCGGGCGGGAAATCAGATTTTGGGGGATTAGATTTTTAGAAAACTATTTAAAGACAACAGACAGGCCCGGATCCTATTGCCGATTTGCACTTGCGTAATCCCACGAATCTTGATAGCAGATCTTGACACCTCGTTCATTCGTTCATTTAGTGCTTTGATTTTATAGTCTGCCCTGTTTGTTCTGGAGCAACATCTGAGCAATTTACCGACCGTCAAAACAAACTGCACAGAAGTATACAACATACCGTATTTTTCCGTGTATAAGACTATACAGTGGCGCCTCACTAGACAGTTACCCTGCATGACAGTTTTTCGCTAGACATTGACTTTTTGCGATTGCTATAGCGATTCGCAAAACAGTGATTCCTATGGGGGAATTTCGCTGGACAGTGTTTGGTCCCTGCTTCGCAAACCGGTTTTCGCTAGACAACGATTTTGACAGCTCCCTCCGCGCTCGCAAAACGGGTGTTTTCGGGATCTAAGCTTTGCAAGACAGCTATTTACACAGCTGATCAGCGGCTCGCAAAGCGTCTTTCCTATGGCCAATCTTCGCTAGACAAAGATGATTCTTCCCCATTGGAACGCATTATACAGGTTTCAAGGCATTCCAATGGGGAAATGCTTTTCGCTAGATGATGATTTCACTAAACAGCGATTTCAGTGGAACGGATTATATTCATCTAGCGAGGCACCAGTGTACTTCTGTCTAAAATCTTTAGACTAAAAATTGAGGGTCTTCTTATACACGTAAGTAGGCTGAGGAGAGAACAAAAACAAGCGGAGGGGAAAGCAGGGATCAAAGCGATCCTGCAGCGCTTTGATCCCTTCCCCCCCACACTTGCTAAGCCCCACTTAGATTACTTAAATTTGGATTAGAAAAGTGAAGGGGCGTCTTAGACATGGGGGTGTCTTATACACAGAAAAATATGGTAAATAGCAAAAACATAGTCTAAAAACTTAAGCCATGGTGCAACCAATTTTCAGAGAGGGGTGAGACAAGATGCAAGTGTTTGTAAACTTCGTAAATGAATACAGGGGTGCAGATCCTCTCTGACAAGGTGCTGGGTGTGTTCTTGACTGTGTCCCCCAATTGTGTGCGCAGGTAGGAGTGTAACCAGCCCTTCAACCGTGAGCAGCGGTTTGCCACCGAAATCGAATATGTTTTCTTTTATACAAACGGTGAATTGGCAGTCAGATTCTGGCCTTTACAAATAATCCATGTTAGAAACTTCCCAGTTCATGGAGTAAAATAAGTTGCCGCTAAAAGCCAACCTTATTAAATCACAGCGCATTGCGAAATCGCAGAACTTGCGATATCAATACGTATAAACGTAGGAAAAAATTGGCCAGAAGCATTCTTGAGATATACGTACACCAGTGCGCACAGAATTAGGTAAAACACAACAGTGGATTTCTCTTGATCAAAATGTTGCCGCTCTCATTCCTGGTTGTCTGCCAGTTGGCTACAACCATCCCTTTTGCTTACAGTTTTCACATTTCTAGTCCTTAAGAAGGAGAAAATGCAGCTTTAACAGAACGAGGAGCTACTGTCACCATTAGCAGGGCTTGTGGTCTGCACCAGACTGATTTTATGGGTTTTTATGGCTGCTATAATAACCACCATGCCCAGTGTGGGGTAGTGAATAGAGAAAGTGAACAGAGTCCTGGGTTCGAATCTCTGCTCCGCTATGGGGTAGAGCTGGTAAAACCACTCCTTAAATTTCTCAATTACCTTGAAAGCCCATTTAAGGTTGCTGTAAGTTGGTTCTGGTTGAAAGGTAAATAAGAACATAACCGTCACCGTGGGGTAGATTAAACTGATAGGAATGAATCAGATCTAGTCTCCCTCTGTCCTGCAGGTGCAGTTGACACTAAAACGGATAACGGCAGAATCCCTGCAGCTGGAACAGCTGTGAGTATACGAAACACCTGCTCGGCCTGCTAATTGCTTAATTGGGCTAAGGTTTGAAAAGCCGTTTCTGCACCTTGAAGTTCCCATCATCTTGATTCTCCTTCCAGAAGACGGAGTGCAGCAGCCCTCCAGTTGGAGAACCCTGCACGAAGGACATGCTGTCGGAAGAAGCTGCTTTTCCAAGCAGCCCTCGAGAGAGCCCCGATCCCACGGGAAAGGGTGACGGAGCCCTGTCGGGGGCATCAGAGTTGGCCTCGACAGGAGAGGAGCTGAAGGCTGATAACCAAGGTACTGGAAACTTTAAACTATGCAACTTGACTTACTAGCTTGAGTCGCCTATAAAGTGTTTTTTTTTTCTGCTCTGCCATTGCTGGTTTCCTTGTACTGAGTCATGCTGGCAGTTGTTTTTGTTTGTATAAGTTTCTTCTCCTGACGCTGTCATTAGACGGTGGCTGGAAAACATTAAGACATTCTTAAATTGCTTGCCAGTCCCTCCGTCCCAAGTCTTGCGAAGTGTGGAAGAAAATTCCCCTGGGGAATGTCCATAATCCACAGTAGCCTATTTATGGATTCTGTGGTTTCTCTTTAGTTATTGTTGTTCCAAACTCCTCTTTACCCCATAAGAACTAGAAACTTGCTTTTCTGTTTTTACGAATACAGAGGTCCTTAACATTCTTCTTGTGAACCCCGTTTGTATGCTTAGGATCTGAGAACCTGGAAGACAGAGAATACGGGCCATGTAGGCATCGTAGTTTGGAAATTCAGAGGCCATGGGCTGGGGCGGGGTGGCAGCTAATCCTGACCGCAGGTACGACCACTCTCTCCCTAAGTGTGCCAGTCTTTTAAAAAAAGATGCGACTGGCATGTTGACAAAGAAAGAGAATCTGCTGGTTTTATGAAAGATGATGGCTATTGCGCAGGTCAAGAGAGGGGCTCTCTGTGAGCCCTAGGACAAAGATGGGGCAATTTTTTTTTTCTGTTGAGAAGCTGATCTCCCCTGGAGGCAATGTATTATGGGCTGGATGCAAGCAGCGAGTGGGCCAGAGCCAAAAAAATGCCCTCCTCTATCACCTTTCTTATGTTCTCTCCAATGCCCTCTTCTTGTTTCAACCTATATACAGTGGTGCCCCGCATAGCGACGATAATCTGTGCAGCAAAAATCGTCGCTATATGGATTTGTCGCTATGCGGAAAAAAAAGCTCATAGGATTGCATTAAAACCCTTTTAATGCGTTCCTATGGGCAAAAAACTCACCTTTAAGAGAAAATCCTCCATACAGCCGCCATTTTCGCTGCCCGGTAAGTGAGGAATCCGGGCGAAAACACAGCGGGTGGCCCCTTTTTTCACCCAGTGGCCATTTTGGAACCGCCGATCAGCTGTTGGGAAATCATCACTATGCGAAAATCAGTAAGCGAAACAGCTTACTGATCATCGCAAAGCGATATTTTCCCATTAAAAACATCACAATGCGATCGCAAAAAATAGTTGCTATGCGGATTCATCGTTAAATGGGGCGCCTGTTAAGCGAGGCACCACTGTACTGCTCCATAGAGTATTATAGTTCTTCCCCCCCCCCCAGCAGTTTACAACACAATTAATCAAGGAACACTTTGCTCCACCCTCACTCCCAGCAGGGTGGGTACTCATTTTATCAACCTCAGAAGGATGGGAGGTTGAGTCGCCCTTGAGCTGGCTAACTGAGCCCTGTCGGGATCAAACGCAAGCCGTGAGCAGAGGCTTGATGGCAGTGCTGCAGTTTAATCACTCCAGAACGAGACTCTTCAGTGCTTTTCAGTCTCTCTTCCTTTGAGACCCCCTTTCCCCCTTTCTTATGTCCTAAGGGCTCACCCTGGCCTAGAAAATGTAATCTTTAAGAACAGGGATCGGGAAGCGCGAGTCCCTCTGAATGTCGCCGGACTACATCTCCCATCCTCCTTCAGCCCTGGCGGTGCTGGCTAGGGCTGATGGGATCTCTTCTCCTGCCGTTCAGAGTCGAGACTGGCCCTTGCTCAGGCGGAGAGCCGACTCCAGGAGAAGGCGCAGGAGCGGTGGCGTTTACAGGGCCACGTGGAGGTGTCCCGCCTGGAGCTGGCTCAGTGGAAGAAGCAACGTGGCCGGGCCGACCTGGCAGAGGTGAGTGGGTCAGGAAAAACCATTCGAATGCCCGGCTCACGGTTCGCCGCCTTGCACGGGTCGGGCATCAGAGGCCTCTACGGAGCCCTGTCGGACCCAAAACTCTAGGTCTTGCAACTGAGAGACAAAAATTGCAAGGAAAGGGGGCCAGCCTGGGGCCTCCAGTGGCAGGGAGTTCCACAGTCTGGGAGCAGCCAGGTGGCAGGACGAAGAGAAAGGCCTCTCCTGATGACTTTAGTGCCGGGGGGTGGGCAGGCTCATAAAGGGAGACACGGTCCTTGAGATGATCGTTAGTTCTTTTGTATTTGGTGTGATATCCATTCCGTTAAAGACCTTAAACCGTGTCAAAGGCCTTCTTTAATCATGTCTGAGAAGTCTTGCTAGATTTGTCTCTGGATTGTTTAACTGCAAAGGGTGGGGGGGAAAGGAATGCCCAGATGTTAACGAGCTTGTACATCTCCCCAAACAATCCTGTGAAGTAGGAAATTAATACTTCAGTTATATAATTCGGAGAAGAGAGCCCGGGATAAACAATAGCTAAATGGAGATTTAGGCTGCACAGACACAGAGAAGTCAAAGTTTTATCTGCCGTTGGCAGTTTCTCTACCTATTATCCTCCATTCCTTCCCAGTTAAATAGTTCTGAAAAGTTGGGTAAGTTTTTCTTATAAGGGAATTTTTTCAGCTCACTAATTACTCAGATTATATTTTTTCCTGGTTTGATGAAAAGACACGGGGGCTCCAATGCTGGTCTAGAAGGAAAAACAAAATGTCCAGAAGTGAGGAGAAGGACCTCAGTTTATTGTTGCAGCCAAAATAGCAAAGAGACCTGTGGGACTCTAAAGTCTAATCAGTTTTATTTGGCCTACATTTCTTTAGCAGGAGCCCCTAAGGTAGGGCAAGATTCGTAGCTATGTGCTGCCACGGATGGTTGTACGTTATTTGATGCCAGCTTTCGTGGGTTGTGGGCTCATGAGAGGCCATGCCACGTAAAAGGTGTCAGCCTATCAGGTGCAACAGGAGTCTTCATCGCCCTGTTGTATGGAGCTTGCATGCAAATGGGTGGCATGCCTGTGACTGCACGTGTTCGTCATTGGGATATAGACTCATAGAATAATGGAGCTGAAAGGGCGCTAATATAAAGCCACCGAGTCCAATGCAGAAATCCACGTCAAAGCAGATCTGAAAGAGGGTTGTCCAGTTTTCTCTTCAGCGCCTCCAGCCTTGGAGGGCTCACCACCTCGCAAAGTCACGAATTCCATTGTCGTACTGCTCTAACAGTTGAGAGTTGTTTTCCCCCCCTGATTTTCAGCCTCAATCTAGCTTCCTGTCGCTTGAGCGCATTATATTGTCCTGCCTTCTGGAAGGATCAAGAACAGATCCTGCCCCTCCTTTCAAATACAGTGGTGCCTCGCTAGACAGTTACCTCGCATGACAGTTTTTTCACTAGACATTGACTTTTTGCGATCGCTACAGCAATTCGCAAAACAGTGATTCCTATGGGGGAATTTCGCTGGACAACGTTTGGTCCCTGCTTCGCAAACCGATTTTCGCTAGACGACGATTTTGACAGCTCCCTCCGCGCTTGCAAAACGGGTCTTTTTGGGACCTAAGCTTCGCAAGACAGTGATTTAAACAGCTGATCAGCGGTTCGCAAAGCGGCTTTCCTATGGCCGATCTTCGCTAGACAACAACGATTCTTCCCCATTGGAACGCATTAAAACAGGTTTCAATGCATTCCAATGGGGAAATGCTTTTCGCTAGACAATGATTTCACTAAACAGCGATTTCAGTGGAACAGATTATCATCGTCTAGCAAGGCACCACTGTATTTGAAAAACGCTATCCTGTCTCCCCTCCGTCTTCCTTTCTCGAGGCTAAACATGCCCGGATCTTTCAGTCTTTCCTCCAGTCCCCGTGATCATCCTCATCGCCTTCCTCTGAACTCGCTCCAGTTTTGTCAGCATCCTTCTCGAAGTGCGATGTCCAGAACTGGAACTCCGTGCTCTTGATCAGGCCTAGCCAGTGCTGAACAGAAGAGAGCGAGCACATGATGGGATTTGGAAACTATACGTCTGCAAATACATCCTAAAATTGCACTTTGCAGCCACCTCCGTGGGACCACTGAGCGGAAAGGAGAAAGCAAAGGAAAGGCGCTGTTAACAGATCTTGGAGCACAGGATGTCCAATCCTGATGACAAAGCAAGTCCCATTTCTCTTGCACTGTCTGACATCTTTACGACAGCTGGGCAACAGACAGGGTTGTTAGCTCCATTTATCACCTCCCTTATTTACTCACAGGAAGCCCCATTGAGGGTGGAAGCCAAATGATTTCCACTCGCCGCCCCCCTGTTGTCCATTTCCGTGCCAGATCCTTTTAATGATCTGATGAGCGCTTTGCTGTGGGCTCATCAGCAAGAGTGCAATTTTACAAGCTCTTCCTCCCCCCCGGCTGCAAAGCGGATTTCTCGGAGTTGAAGTCCAAGAACATCTGGAGACCCAAAGTTGGGGGCCACTGATCTGGAGGACGCATGTGCCCCATCCCTGATCATTTACAGCGAGCTAAAAGCTGTGGCTTCCTTGATGGGTTTGGTCCCTCTTACCTTTGGCCTTCCTCTTTTCCTACTGCCTTCCGTTTTTGCCAGAGTTATTGTCTTTTTTCCGGTGGCGTCTCATCTGCTCAAGATATGCCTGAAATAGGACACCCTCGTTTTGTCTTCTAGTGAGAATTTCACCTAAGTTTAACAAGAACCTTTTTTTGTTGTTCTTTCTGTCGATCTGTGGTCTCTGTAGAGTGATTTTCCCCCATCACACTGCAAATAAGTTGCTTCCCCCCATCAGATTTCTTGGCTGTCTGTACCTCCTAACTAGGAACACAACAATAGAAATGACCTTGATCCCAGCATTTGAACACTTCGCTTTCGATTTCCTGTATCCCCAGCAGCCTCAATGTGGGGGGAAAATATGGCTGCTGGACACTCAGACCCACACGTTTGTTCCCCTCCCTCCATCTTCTCTCTCTGTTTGCTACTCTCATGTCAACGCAAGCTTACGTTGAAGTCTGTTGCTGAAAAGCAGTCACGTTTGTGCCTTTGCTGTTTGATCTGTTATCTGTAAGTAATGTTCTTTCTCTTCCTAATGTCTCAAGAGTGAGTTGTTGAGATTCTAAGTGCCAGTTAATGAGAAAGAGAGGGGGAGAAATGGGGGGTGGACTAATCTGGGGACCTTGAAGCTATTCTGCTCTGTTCTTGCCTGCACCGCTAGAGGAATTGAACCAGAAATTCCAAAACTCTGCAGTAGTTTAACGAATAGAGCAGGGAAGCCATCAACGTGTCTAGTTGTGGCTCTGTCTAAGGTGGGGCAGCCCCCCCCCCGCTTTGGCATGCTAAGCTAAATGCCCTTCTGCTTACCTCTTATCCCTTCCTTATTTAGAGTAATATCAACTCTCCAAGACGGGGCAAAGGATAGCATTGACTGCCGGTTGTTCAAATTAAAGCATTTCAAGATTTAGAGCTGGCATTTAATGTCCTTCCCCCCCCCCCCCCTATAATTTGATGCTTTGTCCTCTAGCCGGCCAGGACTCAGGATGGCCAAGGAAGGCGGCTGTCGGAGGATGTGGGGCGTTTACGCCGAAGCAGGGAGCAAGAGAAGGTAAGATTCCCCAATATTCTACCCCAGGATGTGGTCAACCATTTTTCCCTTGAAGCCTGCTCGACAGCTCAGTTGTTTATAGGTGTCTGGTTACCGATCAGATGTTCTGAGTTCAAATCCCCCACTGGGCCTCCTTGACAAGGGGCTGGTCTTGGTGATCCAGAGGGTCCCTTCCAGCAGTGGGTCGGTCCAGAAGCAGATGACTTCCTGTTTAGCACGGGGAGCGGGAGAGATAGTGAATGTGCTCCGTCTTTTACTCCAAACTTCAAAGGAGCGGTCCCAGAGGCTGAACCTATTTTGTATTCTTGTCCCAATTTCTGGATCAGGGCCTTGCGGGGACAGAGAGGATGTCCTCTGGCAGCACCCGGCGGAGTGTCAGCTCCTCCCGCTTGGAACAACTGGCCGAAAAACGAGGCTCTGCCACCAGACAGAAAGGTGAGATGGGTTCCTGTCTGTTTCCCTTTGTGATTCCACAGCAAAATCGAGCCAAATTCCCTAGCTAGCATCATCCTCGGTTCCCTGTTTTTATGCGACTGGCTGGAGAGCTCAGAGTTCGATTCCTCCACTGTGGAAAAGAGCCAGCCTGGGTAGCCTTGGGCAAGCTGCACAATCCCAGGGCTCCCCCTAGAGGGAGGGAAGGGTAAAGCACTTCTGAGTATTCTCTCCCTGGA
The DNA here is from genome assembly GCF_051106095.1 of Pogona vitticeps. Taxonomy (NCBI): domain Eukaryota; kingdom Metazoa; phylum Chordata; class Lepidosauria; order Squamata; family Agamidae; genus Pogona; species Pogona vitticeps. The sequence continues at coordinate 5,860,256 of NC_135797.1, read as the reverse complement.
AAACCCTGGAAAAGAGTCAACATAAGTCAGAATCAAATTGATGGCACCCAATAGCTGGGTGGATGGCTGAGTAGTTGAAGTATCTGCCTGTGGAGCCAGAGGTTGGGAGTTCGATTCCCCCACCAGGCCTCAGGCAAATAAAGCCAGCCTGGGTGGCCTTGGGCAAGCTGCACAGTCCCAGACACACCCGGAAGAAGGAAATGATAGACTACTTTTTGAAAACCCTGGAAAGCGTTGGCATAAGTTAGAATTAACTTAGTGGCACCTGATGATGATTTTATGTTCAATTCCAAAATCTGATTGCTTTTTATTGTTGTTAAGATTTGTTGTATTTTTAAATTAAAATGTTTAATCATAAAGAGGAGGAAAAAACAATAACAATAATAATTCGGTTTCTGTTTAATTATTTTTTTAAAAAATACATGGACAGAGGAGTGGGGAAAGGGAGGGAAATCAGACACTTTAAAATCTCTCAATTAAAATACTGATGATAAGAGAAAAAGAAGAAAACAAGCCCATCCTATTAAAATCCTACAGTGAGAAAGCTGTTAATTGTGGAAGGCCTGCCTGAATGACACGGCCCTCTGCCTACATCTCCCAGACTCCTCCAGTCAGTATGGGGAATTATGGGAGCTGTAGTTCTGATAGGATCAAGGGTGGAAAGACAGATTATGAGGTTTCCAAGGTTGGCACACCGCGGATATTTGAAGACAGAGGAACAGGAGTGAGGAGTTTGGGAGGGGAAAAGGTTGAGAGGCTTTGCACAACCACAGAAACCTTACCCCACCAAAATTAGCAACTCTCACGATTCCACGGCTCCCATAGACGCACGACGTTTAAACTCATGCCCATAAACCGATGAGGGCTAGAAACTTGTTTTGTGGCATGCAGTGTCATTCTCGACTGCAGAATGGTGTTGTTTTGTTACTTAACGTGTGTTTCCTTATTCCCAAGCTTTCCAGCCATTGCAAAAATAAAATAAATCATTACGATATAATCATAACATCATTTTTTTAAAAATTAGCAGAATGTATGAAAAAAATCAATGATCGGAAGGCTGATGGGAGGGCTGTGCAGCCAGGCTGAAGGCCCATCTAATCCGGCGGCCAAAGCAGGGGCTTCAAGGGGGAGCCGGCAGGAGCCCACGAGTCCCCCACGCAGTGGTCCCCAACCTTGGGCCTCCAGATGTTCTTGGACTTCAACTCCCAGAGATCTTGGCCAGCAGAGGTGGTGGTGAAGGCTTCTGGGAGTTGTAGTTCAAGAACATCTGGAGGCCCAAGGTTGGGGGCCATTACCCTACTGCTTGACTCCTCTGGCCGTCGGTGTGGGGTGACCCACGGCTTCTGCTCCAAAAGATGCCCGGTGATTCCCTCAGCCTTTCTCCTCTCTCTTTCCTCAGGCTTGGCCTTTCAGAGCCCCAAAGGCCCGACTACCGAGCGAAGCCTGGAGGAACTGCAGGCCCTCAGGGTGGAAGTGCTGGCCCTCCGCCGGCGCCTGGAGGCCTCGGAGAGCCAGCGCAAAACCCTCCTGGAGAGCTGTTGGCAACAGCAGAGGACCCGGGCCTGGGTTCAAGAGAGGCAGACGCCCCTGTTGGGGCTGAGAGTGGCATCGTGGCAGAGGAGAAAAGAGGCTTCGCGCCACCAGACTGGGAAGAAACCGCAGGCTTTGGAGGGGAGAGAAGTCACAGGAAAGAGAGGAGCGCTCGGGTCCGGAGGGGAGGAGGTGCTGGAGGCTCAAACGGAGCAAGAAGGTCCAGAAGAGGCTGAACCAGAAATGGGAACGCCTAACACCCCTGCAGGGCGGGCCAAGGCAGAGGCGCCTTGTCTAGCGAAAGCTGAGGAGCTAAACCGGACCCAAGATGAAGCTCATGCAGAAGGAAAACCTGATGAACCTGGGGAGGCCACGGAGGGCTGGCGTGAGACCATCCGGACTCTAGCCGCCGGCAAAGCCGAAGCGGAAGCCCAAGCCGGCCTGGCTCAGCAGAAACTCCAAAGCTTGCAGGCCACGTTAGGGCTCCAGACGGAACGGCTGTCTCAAGCCTTAGAGGCCCAAAGCCGCCACGTGGAGGAGTTGGTGGCCGACGCCGAGGAGAAGGAACGGCTCGTGGACAGCCTGCGGCGAGAGCTGGAGGACACCAAAACCGCCCTGGACGCGGCCCACGGGGAGGCGCAAAGCCTGCGGGCGTTGTTGGAGGAGAAGGAGGAAGAACTGCGTTGCGTCGGCGCCAAAACTGCCCCCGGGTTAGCCGGGGATGGCGAGGCCACGCTCGCCCGAGGCGACAAAGCCGGCATGGCGCGCAATGGCCTGGCCGCACGCGCGCAGAAAGACGGTCATGAGCAGGCAGAAGTAAGCCTTTTTGCCTGGGATATTGGGAATTTTTTTTTATTTTTATTTTAAGAACTCTTTCAAGAAAGCATTTCCAAGCCTTGCGATGGTAAAGATGTATGGCACGGAATAAACTGAAGTTTTTCTTCTTTTTTTTTTCTTAGAGGAGGAAGGCATGCAGTAAATACATATTTATGTCCACTTTTAATTCCCAGAATGTCTCCTCATCTTCGGGTTCCCTTTTATTGCCAAGTCAGACCGCCACTCGGTTCCCATTAGAGGGCTGGGTCATTAGCTCAATGGATTGGGCCAGGAATTAATTTCAAAATCGGTGGCTGTGTAAAAGTCCTAGCTAAAGATGGAAAAAGTAACTTAAAAAAAAACACTAGATTTTTCCAATAACCACTTAATCAGCTGGGGGACAAGTATACTAGGAGGCATGCTTCTCCCGTGTGTGTTTGTAAAAATTTTTCTACGTTTGTTACGATTAATGAGTGGTCGCAATGACCAGATAGGCGGGGTATAAATAGAATAAAATAAAATAAATAAGTAAATAAATAGAATTACTGGTTGCCTGAGAACCAAAAGCATTTTTCACCCCTGATCTGTCCAGAGTGTTTAACATCTCTTTAGAAGTCTCGCATGTATCTATATAGACCATCTAGTGGTCTGATAAGCTCTGAAAGATGATTTGCTTTTACTGGTTAGTTGAATAGGCCTGTATTTGTGGAATAAGTTACTTGCCCTCTGCTCTAATTCTTTGTCTGTAGCTGGAGACTTTTCTGGCCCAACTCCTTCGAGAAAACCAGGCCCTTCGGCATGAACTGATACACTGGGAAGCAATGATTGTGGAAAAGGGGGACCTTGATTCCTGCTCCATATCTTCAACGCTCCACGGAGAAGCCATGGCTGCCAATGGTAAGATGATTCATAAAATAATCAGATAAGTGGGATGCGAACAGAGAAGAGGTCCCGTTCTCTAAGACATTGGGGTTCATGAGCCTAGTCCTCATTGAGGTGGAGGTGAAAGAGAAGGCCACTCCCTTCCTTCCAAAGGGAAAAGGTCTGTGCCTTTGGTGGGCACAGAGTTGCCGTTTGTGGAACAGAGTCCAGGGCAGCATCTATCCATGTTTCTTTCTAATTAAAAAAAAAAAACAACCTGTAGTTTAGTTGTTCAAGTTGTGGGTGACATTTATTGTGTAGTTAAAAATGCAGGCTTTAAAATAACCCAAAGAAAATTGAACATGCTCAGGGGCTATGGAGTGGCCATGGACTGTTGGGGGCACCCAGAAATCTCTGTGCGTGTGCACGTGCCTTTGTGCGCATGCGTGAAGAACGGCGTGGAGCACCTGGAATTCTGAACCACCGCTCTGTACTGCAACATTTTGTTGCATATAGGCGTAATAAAAAAGAGCGTTTTGCATTTCAAGTGTTTGAAAGTGCCAGCTTGAGGGGGTTTCTTAAGCAGCCTTTACGACAGCCCTGCAAGGCAGGCCCATGTTTTCCACCGACTCGAAGGCAGGGAAAGCTAAGCCTGAGCCGTAGCAGCTTAAGTTTGTGACAGAGGTAAAATTTGCAGGTCCTTTTTGCTGTTCCTCTTAATTAGCTCCTTGGCTTTGCACCAAGTTTTGATTTTTCAACTTTTCGATTTATTTAAAGGCATTTCCCTTTGCAAACCACCTTCCGATCTGTGTTACTAAGGGAAATGGCTTTAAATAAATAGAGTCGATAATAAACATTTGCACGTCCCTTTTGATGTGATCTCTTGCGACCTTCTTACTAATGTCTTCTGTGTCTTGCAGTTCTCCAAGCTTCCCAGAAGGTGGCACTCCTTATCCAGGAGAGCCAACGTGATGTCCAGACCCAGACGGAGGGACCCGAGGCAGGCGTCCAGCATCGGCGCCGGGAGAGGGTCTCAGTGGCCTTTGATGACACCCAATACGAGCCTTACGGGCTTCCTGAAGTGGTCATGAAAGGTAGGCGGAGAAAACAGGTGACCCAACAGGTCAGGACTTGAACTTGGAACAGGTGCTTTTTGGACTACAACTTCCAGAATCCCCTGCTGTGGTGGCTGGAGGATGCTAGGGGCTGTAGTCTACAGGAATAACCTTTCCCATTTCTGGATGTCCTTGAAGACTTTGCAAATATAGATACGATTGTCGCAGCAGCTTTTCTTGCTCCGTTTAGAACCAAATCTTCCTTTTCTTTTACCAGTGAGATTTCTTATGTTCATAATGGGGCTTTTTCAGTTACTTTTATTTTTAATTGATTTTTTTTTTTTTTTGGAGGGAGAGTTTCTGAGTTCTAGGAGCAACCATCTGAAGCCCCCCGCCCCAATCTCTGGGATCTATCCTTCCAACTGGCGGTGAATATAGAACTAACTGGGGAACATGTGCTATTTACAGTGGTGCCTCACTAGACAGTTACCCCGCATGACAGGTTTTTTTGCTAGACATTGTCTTTTTGCAATCGCTATAGTGATTCGCAAAACATTGATTCCTATGGAGGAATTTTGCTGGACAATGTTTGGTCCCTGCTTCGCAAACCGATTTTCGCTAGACGACGATTTTGACAGCTTGCTCCGTGCTTTTCAAAACAGGTGTTTTCGGGACCTAAGCTTCGCAAGACAGCAATTTAAACAGCTGATCGGTGGTTCGCAAAGCGGCTTTCCTATGGCAGATCTTCGCTAGACAACGATGATTCTTCCGCATTGGAACACATTAAACAGGTTTTAATGCATTCCAACGGGGAAATGCTTTTCGCTGCACAATGATTTCGCTAAACAGCGATTTCAGTGGAACGGATGATCATCGTCTAGCGAGGCACCACTGTATTGCTGCACAATATCACACCCATGTTACCAGCAGGACAAAGGAGGCCAAATTCTTCTTACTTTTAAAGAAGAACTGACCACTTCTCTCCCAAATACACAGGGATGTTTTTGAACAAGTGAAATGGGAGTGAGCAGGAGAGGGTATTCTGTAGACCCTTTGGAGTGCTGGGACTCGGACATATTGGCCGCGTGATTGCGGGGACTTCCAAGTTAAGAATCAGGGTTCTAGAATCCTTTTCAAAAAGCATGCCTAGGAAATGTTTTCCCCCAAGGAAAAAGACCTTGGAGGAAATCTATGCAGCTCATTCAGATTCACAGACTCTTCCCCCCTGCAGGATTTGCTGACATCCCTTCCGGGCCCTCCTGCCCTTATGTTCTCCGCCGGGGCATTTTGGGAAGCGCCCCCGTCGCCCAGCTGGCCCCAAAAGCAGAACCAGAAGAGGACGGTCTCGAAGCGGAAGAAGAAGCCAGCCTCTGAAAACCCAGCTCACCAGGTGATTGATAATAATGAGGATAATAATAATAATGCAATTGTGTATTGGTCATTGTGCAAAAAATTTAGCTTGCCGGCCTCCGAAACCCTGTGGGAACATCAAGTAGAGAAGGTGTTAGAAAAATGAGGAAATCAAGATCTTGTGGGATTTCCGGATTCAAACGGACAGACACCTTGAACATAGCACACCAGACACAGTAGTAATAGAACGAGGAAACGTCTGGATCATTGACACGGCAATTCCAGGGGATGCCAGAGTTGAAAATAAAGAATTTGCTAGTTTTTTCAAAGTACTTACAGAGACCTGGTAATCGAAACCTCTCGCTTGTGGATGAAACACACTTCAGTGGTTCCTGTAGTCATTGGGGCTTTGGGAAACAATATTAAGAAATTTCACACAGTACTATAAGCAGTTGCAGATCTCAGAAATCACACCCTCAGAGCTACAAAAAACAGCAATATTAGGAACATTGTACATACTACAGTGGACCCTCTACTTAAGGAATTAATCCGTATTGGAACAGTGGCTGCAAGTCGGAAAGTCTGTAGGTCGAATCTCCATTGACTTACAATGCATTGAAAACCGATTAATCTCATAAGTGGCAGTTTTTATTCTATTTTTGTTCCATTTTGGTTTTTTTCTGGTCTGTAAGTCGATTCTCTGGCTGCAAGTCGAATCTAAATTTTGCGTCCAGAGAAGTCTGTAACTCAAAAAGTCTGTAAGTCGAGCCGTCTGTAAGTCGAGGATCCACTGTACACTGATATTTAACAGATACTTAAGTTTTTGGTTAAAACTTCTATCTGTTATATAATACCAGTCAATGTTTTTATAGTTTTGATTGACTGTGCCTGGTGTTTTACAACAACAACAACAACAACAACAACAACAACAACAACAACAACAACAACAACAACAACAACAACAACAACAACAACAACAACAACAACAACAACAACAACAACAACAACAACAACAACAACAACAACAACAACAACAACAACAACAACAACAACAACAACAACAACAACAACAACAACAACAACAACAACAACAACAACAACAACAACAACAACAACAACAACAACAACAACAACAACAACAACAACAGGGTTTTTATGACCTTTCACATTTTCTCTGCAACCTATGTTTGAACCCCTAAACAAGTTCAAACATGTTGATGAGTAATCTGACCTTTCTCACCGGATTACTCATATGTTGTAAGCCGCCTAGAGTGGTCGAAATGACTAGATAGGCGGGGTATAAATACAATAAATGAATGAATGAATAAATAAACAGGTTCGAACCCACCCATAAGCTCAAACAGGTTGCAGGAAAAAATATGACATGTCATAGAAGTCTTCCCACAAATTAATAATAATAATAATAAACCCCCCCTTTTTTTCAAGTAAAAGAAAAGGGAGTAGGGAGAGGAAGGAAGGGAAGTGTAGCTCAGAGGTTGTGGGTTCAGGTCCTGACATTTCCTGGTATTTGACCAGGTTTTTGGTGATGTCAAAGCGCTTTCTCTCCCAAAAATCCTGCAGAGCAGTTTCTAGAGATGGCAGTACCAGCCTAGAGTTTTGTTTTTTTAAAAAAAAAGGCATAATTGTCAAAATCTTTTGAGTCACACTGACGACGTAGCTCTCTCCTTTTATTTTTGTATTATTTATTCAGTGCCTCCCTCCCCCGACTTTTCTCCAATAGTCTCAAAGCCACGTACTGTATATGGTTTTCCTCCTTCTGGCTTTATCCTCACAGCAGCAACAGCCCTGTGAGGTAGGCCAGGGTGAAAGAGAGTGCGTGACGGGCCCCAAAGTCCAGCCATGAGATCCAAAGCTCAATGGGAATGTTGTTATTGTTGTGATGTGCTATCAGGTTGCCTCCAACCTAGGCCATCCCCATGAATGAGCTCTCTCCAGGAAGTCCTGTCCTCAACAGCCCTGCTCAGGTCTTTCAAACTCAAGCCTGTGGCTTCCTTGAGGGAGTCAGCCCATCTCACGTTGGGTCTTCCTCTTTTCCTGCTGCCTTCAATCTTTCCCAACCTTATTGTCTTTTCTCTAGCAATCTTGCTTTCTCACCCTGTGCCCAACGTAGGACCATCTCCATTTCAATATTTTTTTGTTGCCTCCAGAATATAACCTTTGCTTTCTCTCTAATCTTCTTTCTGCCTAGCTCAGATTTCCCGATTTCTCCAGTGTAAAGTGTGTTTTTTTTTTGATGTGTCGTCGGCTTCGTCTTGGATTTTTAAAAACAACCTGTGCCGGGATATCTGCAGCGGCCAACCGTTGAGAAGTTTAATGGCTGTTAGCAACACACGGACAAAGAGTCTGCTGGGTCTTTCTGCTTTGTTGTTGTTCCCATCCCTAAAAAAACAAAAAAAATTCCCAAAAACACTGATTGGGAAGAAGAAGAAAAGCATTCCTCTCTCCAGTTGAAAATGCATTTCATTGTCTAGGACCGGGATCATCCCAGATCACTGCCAGGGATCTGTGAAAGATGATGATGGAGAAAGAAGCGATCCTGAGCCGAAGACAATATTCTGGCCCAAACCCTCCTCCTTCCTATGAATATAGTCTGATTTGAGAGAGATCTTGATTGGGAGAGACAAAATTTCTACAGCCACCTTTTCACAGTGGCTGTAGAACAGCCGGTCTTGGATTCTAGATCGGTAGTGGATTTCTCTTGTTTTTCTCCCGGGTAACCAATGGCAAAAAGAACACATGGTTGAGGTGGGGGGGTCCTCCCTGCTCCCCTTTTTCCTCTCCCTCCCCTTTCTGTCAACAATAAACAGGATCCTGAAAATATCCCTACGTTACCTGGCGCCTGGTTCTGTTTAAAGATCATTTTTCCACTGGTGCAGATTAAAACAGGTCAAAACCCAGGCAGCGTGCAGGTAAAGCGTGCCAGGATGAACCAAACACGCAGGTGAGTTTTGTCCTGTGAGACCCAGGATCCACGGGAATGTCCCAATTTTTTTTTTAAATCAGGTTTCCCATCTGTCTGTGGAAAGCACCTTCTTTAAGAAAAGAATAGGGCTTTTATTGTGGGGGGCTGGCTTGGAATTCTAGGACAGAGAATCCAAAAAAAAGTAACTTTTCCAAGCAACGACGCAGGAGCCGAGCTGAACAGGTGAGTATTCCATTTGAATTACGTCACCCTCCAGAAAAAGGGTGCAAATTCACATTTCCCCCAGCCTGATCTGTCCCTCCTTTTGTGTCTTGATTTAGGGAAGCAACATATTAGGTTAAAATAGATTTCGTTTCATCTTTACATCCCGCCTTTCCTCAAAAATGCACAGAGTAACATCCGTGGCTCTCCTCCGGCGTCCCTTCTTGAATCCTCAGAGCCAATCCTGGGAGGTCAGGTCAGGCAGAGAGAGGCCAAGAGTCACTGTGTGCATTGAATGCCTCACTGAGGGCTAGAAGCATGCTCTCCCAAATCCTGGTGTGACACTCGAACCACTTTTCTCTGAGTCTTCGGGGGCCAGTCGGGGTCCCTCAATGTGACCGACCTCGCAGGGTGGTTCTGCGGATGAAATCAGGGAAGAAGAGCTGATTGGAGGAAAGGCACAAATAATGGTTTGTCATCATCTGCTTTCACATCACCTCTGACTTGTGGCAACCTTATGAATGAGCAATCTCCAGAATTTGCTGTCCTTGACAGCCCTGCTCAGCTTCTGTAAACAAAACCCTGTGGCTTCATTTAGGGAGCTGGTCCATCTCGTATTTGGTCTTCCTCTTTTCCTGCTGCTTTCAACTTTTCCTAGCCTTATTGCCCTTTCCGCTGACTCTTGCCTTTTCATGATGTGTCAAAAGTAGGACAACCTCATTCAACATTTAATAGTGCAATGAATAGCCATAATAATAAGAGCAGTACTTACATGTCACCGGAAGATTTCGCTTTCCACACCCGGGTGTATGTGTGTGTCTCAGCTCTTCATGGACCCTGTTCCCTTCCCGCGTTCTCTGTTTCCACCCCTTCCTTTTCTGCTTACACCCATGTGGTTAAATAAAACTCCCCTCCTGCAAGAAGCTTATAGCAATGATGTCTATGGCCTGCTCCTCCTCCACAAAATAATTTATTCCCCCTCCCCAAATTAAATAATTCCCCTCTAAATAATGTAAGGCTGCCTTTCCCAATGTGCACCCTTGAGATGCAGTTCTCTGGTGGAGGATGATGGGAGCTGAAATCCAACCCATCCTGGAATGTTTCAGCAGCCTCTGTATTTTTTTGGGGGGGGGAGGCATTTAAAGCAATCTTAAATATGCCACTTAATTTTTCACTGGCAAAGTGTCCTCACCCCCTCCATTTTTCCCTTGATGGAGATGATTCTGATCCAGAGACAACTCGTTCCCCCAAATGTGAATTCAACCGATTCCCCCATACCCCCCCATCTCTGCCCAGATTTTTCCCCCAGGCTGTTTCCCCCAAAGGGTTAAACCCACGCCACCTCGCTTGTGCGTCCACACGGTCTCCCCCCTTCTGGGTCTCGATTCTGTCTCGTTGCCAGGGGCAGCGTAGGCTGAGCTGTCTTTTGTGGGGAGAAGGGGGGGAGGAAAAGAGAGGTGGGGAGGGTGGGTTTAGGCTGACTGGAGGTGTATGTGCAGGGTGAGCTTGAAGGGGGCTGCTGTGGACAGTGTGTGTGTCTGTGGGGGGAGGCTTCACCTGTCTGTCCAGCCAAGAGCATCAGCAAAGGGAGGAGCCGCTGCAGAGAAGAAGAGTGAGTTGATGCAGGGATGCTGGGGCGGGTCCCAGCCCTCGCCTCCCCCCTCCATCTAATGCTTTCTCTTAAGCCCCCCCTGCCCATTAGGCATCACTGCCCCCTCCCCTTGGGCTCTGCATCCTTGGCAAGGGAGCATTGGGGGTGGGTGGGAGATGCTGGTTTGTGGGGCATCATCTGGTGGTGTGTCTATGGGGAGTGGGTGGAGGGGGAAAGCCTCTGAGCATGTGGGGGGGGGGAAGAGATATGCCTTTTGGCCCTTCTCGGCCACAAAGCAGGAGCATGGCCAGGCGGAGGCGAAGAAATAGGAGGGTGAGACAGCATTAAAAGTGTGTTGAAGAGAAGAGGGGGGCTGGAAAAAAAAAGAGGAGCCGAGACAATGGGGAGGATGGGGAAAACATTCCTCTCTCTGTCTTAGTAGGGTTGCCGAGCTGGGGGGTAAGTCTGTTTTCTTTCTCTCTGTCGATCCTACCCAGAAAGGGTCTGAATTGCACAGACAGGATGTGTCATGAGCAAGGGGGGGAAATGAGCCGTATGTGTGTGTTTGTGTGCACACGAGCCGGGAAATAGTGACACTGCAAGACAGTGCAGCCTAGTGGGGAGATTGCAGTGGGACAGACCATGGAGGTGTCAGAGACCGTGCAAAGGGCAGTTGGATGCTTAAGCGTGTTGTCTCTGTCTGCGTGTGGCGGGATAGGGTTGACACAATTGTGTGTGAGTGAATGCATGGGTTGACTTCCGTTTGTGTGGGAGGCACAGCTGTGGGACGAGATAGAAAGTGTGTGTGCGAGCAGAGATGTCGTGTATGTTGCATTCAAGGTTAATCTTGTGTATGTGAAGTAGACCTGTTTGTGTAACAAGGTGGGAAGCACAAGTGTGTTTTCGATTAAGGCTAAGCTGTCACACATTCGGAGAGACACCATAGATGTAGAAATGGGCAAAAAGAGGGTAAGGAAACTCTTGTGTGAGAAAGCGAGAGCACACCGGGGTGTGTGTTTTTATATATGATGAGAGTATGTGACACCATGCGCATGTGAGTGCATGGATCTTAGGGTGACAGGAAAATTTATCAAAATGTTGGACCTGAGGGGAAATGGGAAAGGCACCTGAGTGTTTGTGTGTGTGTGTGAGAGACACACAAAAGAAGAAAACGCACAAGTGTTTGTGGGGTGTTTTTTTAATGGGAAATTCTGTGTGTGTTCATGCGCACAAATGTGTTTATGAGAAAGCAGACACAAACAAAAGCCGGACTCTGTGTGTGTGAGTCTCAAATGGGGAGCGTGTGCGATAGGGAGGGGGACACAGAATGGGAAGAATCGTGAGAAAGGAGAGAATAAAATAGAATTAAGCATATAAAACGGTTTAGGGTCATATATAAATCTTCAAAGAGTATTGGAAGAATATGCACATGATATTTTTGCTTCACATTTACTATATAGTTGCTCCATAAGTAAGTTGCCTTACAGGCAAGATAATATAACATACACAGTGAGAACTGTTATGCTGTGGGAAAATGTTGTTGCGGGGCCATTTGCGCTTGTGTGAGGATCACTGATGTTTCCAGATGTGTGAGAGATTTGGGAAAACATCTGTTCACCTTGAGCCACAGGCGACAAGAATGTGTGTATGGGGCATACGTATTATATATACAGGAGTACGTAGGATGAGAGGAGAAGAAAGATGTAAATAAGGGATATACCGTGGAAATTCTGCGTGCATGAAGGAAAGCATAGTGTGATGGCTTGCGTGCGACCGGCCCTAAGATGTAGGTGATTCAAGAGGCTTAGGAATGTAAATTGCAACAAAGGTGAGGCTGCCGTGACAATCTTCTGTGTTGCACAGAACTCTTCTTCAGATACGGTGCAAAAGGGACCGGTCTCCATGTGCATAGTGAATAGGCAGGGCAGAGAGCCACAAGTTTTATACAGCAGGTTCTGCCAAAAAAATACTGTAAGCTTTAGGCCTTTAAAACAGATCTTTTCTGCTGAAACAAGAACTCTGTCTGACTCAGAAGCTTGCTAGATCAGAAACATAGTTTGCACTAGGAGCTCTGCCTTTTATTTTAATGATTTAGGAAATGTCAGGACGTCATCCCCTTTCAGAGCAAGCCACCTGCTGGTCTGTTTCCAAGCAAAGAGTCTTGGCTTAAATGTCCCCCCCCCCATGTCCAGGGATAAGTAAATCAGTGGAGTGGACAAGTGCCCAGAAAGTTCGGTGAGGGTGGGTGGGACAGTGTTCAGGGGAGCATTTTCTCTTCTCTTGTGGTTTGCGGCAAATGCCAGGACGGTTGGTCTGGGAGAGAGGGTAGCCTTTAATTGAATTGTCTTCAGTTAATTGGAATCATCCTCGGATCTCAGGGGTTGGCGGGGGCCCTGTGCAATCGCAGGCGACTGCTTCTGAGTCACTGCTCCTCCCCGCCGCACCGTGCGGGGAGGCGCTGATAGGTTTAAAAGCAAAGGGCCCCCCACCCCCCAAAAAAATCTCTCCAGATCTCTCGGGCGAAGGGATCCACGTTGTCTAACGGAGATGTCAGCTCTGTAATCACAGCCTTGAAGGTGAGTGCATTATTAGGGGTGGGTGCTGCGATCCGAATCTAAGCTTTCAGGCCACTGGGACTCACCCAAGCATCAAGAAAGTGTTTTCTTCCCTGACTCTTGGGTAACCCTTTTTAAGGGTCTTTCCCTCCCAGCTGAATTTGCCCCTGTTCCAAGGTGGCGTGTTTTCTGATCACGGGCATCATGTGCTCTCTGTTCTTCCATTTCCGCCTGTTTCTATTTTTGCCCCCGTTCTGCCCATGAGGGGTAAAGAGTAGAGAGGCAATGGGTATACAGACCTGTGCCCGCCCTGGGTGGGTCTGGGAGTGCCAATTTATAAACCCCTCTCTGTGTGTCTGTGTGTGCTGTCAAGTCAATTCTGACTTACCGCAATCCTTTTCAGAGATTACTCAGAAGTGTTTTACCCTTCCCTTCCTCTAGGGGCGCTGTGGGACGGTGCAGCTTGCCCAAGGCTACCCAGGCTGGCTCTTCTCTCAGTGGGGGGAATTCGAACTCGCAACCCCAGGCTTCCCAGCCAGAGACCTAAGCCACTGAGCTATCCAGCCGATAAGAAGGCAACAAAATTAGGACCTGGACACCATATGTCTCTGTGACAGACAGGAGTGTCAAGTTTTGCTCTTTTTATCTTCTTTTTCTTTCTAAAAACCAGGAATTGAGGTCTCGCGGGACACACGCTCAAGTCGAACTTAAATCACACCAGTTACTGGACTCCGATTTGACTTGGATTTTGGAACCCACTGGCTCCCTCTATTTTTTTTCAGGGGGGAGCTTGTTTTTAATAGGGACTCAGACATGGGGGTTTGGGATCCAGGCCTTTGTACCAAAGAGTTGGACATGGACCCAAAGATTTCCCAACATCTAAAAACCATGTTTTTAAAGAAAAGAGGGATAAAAGATGTTAGCATAAGGCTATGGAGTTGCCATAACTATAGCAATGCCCGATTGCTCAGAACTAAGTTTAATAGAATCCTGATGATGCTTTTCTGTTGTTGTTTAGTCGTTAAGTCGTGTCTTACTCCTAGGTAAATAAATCATTTGATTGCCTCCTGGGCCACAAGAAACAGCCAGAAAATCCAGAACAGAAGATTTTTCCATTCTCTCTCTCTCTCTGTGTGTGTGTGTTTAAGCATTTCTTGCCTTTAATATTATGGGCCATGATTTTTCTCCGAAGGTCGTTCTCTGACCTAGTCCCTCTGCCCGGTGGGGTGTGTTTTTGGAGGGTGGGGAAAGGCAAACAGAGCTGGAATATAGGCAATGTGTTGCCATTTGGAAAAAAAATAACGGAGAAGAGGGGGTGGTTCAACCTATCCAATTCCAATGCTAACCCGCACTCCGAAACATTTAATGGGAATTGTAGGAGCTCAGTGGGTTTTCCTGTGCCAGCAGATCAGGGATAAATCGTGGGAAAGGGTAATGGAGCAATTTTAGATTCAAGGCTCCTTGGTCTTTGGGGAGAGAAGACCATTACAGCTTGCAAAAGGGGGACCCAGGTTCCTGTCTCCGCGTCTGCCCCAGAGGGCACCCTAACTGGAGCGAATGGGGGTCTTCGTGTTGTTGTCCTGTTCTTTCCCCCACCCATCCTTGTCTTCAAATTCACAGATCGGGAGAGGAAAGCTTGCATTCCTACCTAGGGGAAAAAAACAGAGAGAGGAATAAGGTTCAGATTGTACTGGACTTTGTGGAAGGAAAGATGTCATCAGAGCAAGAAGGAAACGATCTTGTCTGAACAGCCGCTGTCCTTTGTACTTGTCTTTAAAAGAACGCTTAGCGATGCAACTGTTCAATACAAAATCGTACAGCCGTTTTTAAAAGGTTAAGAAATATCATAGCTAATGGAGTACACAAGATTAGCTCAAAACAACAGGACAATCTCAGGAGAGGCCTTGTTTACAGTGTTGGAACAATGGAGTCCCATCATAAGCCTTGTTTCAGAATTTGGGGATGTCGGTTCTTTTAGCCATCAGGCTGGCTGAGAAATTTAAATACACGCCCCCCAAAAATGTAATTTACCTATCCTTCTGGGTCAGATTAAGATTCTATTCAGTTGAACATCTTGCTTCAAAAAGGAACCAGCCAGAAGCCAGATTTCGGTTGAATATCAGGGAAAACTTCTTAGCTGTTAGAGCAGTACGACAATAGAATCAAGTACCTCGAGAGGCGGTGAGTGTTCCAACATTGGAGGCATTTAAGAGAAACTTAGACAACCACCTGGCAGATATGTTTTGATTCCTGCACTGAGCAGAGGGTTGGAGATGATGGCCGTTCAACTTCATTATTCTATGATTCTATACACAAGGCATGTATACAACAGACATCCTCTGTCTCCTCTTCCTGGTGTTTTACAGGCAAAGTGCCTTTGACTATGGAAGCTCCATTCTTCTCTTTTGGCTCTTTGTTCCTTGATGGGTTGTACTCCATATAAATTTGTCTTTTTAAAAACCCAAGTGGTTCCAGTAACAGTGAATTTTACATAGTGTGCATTTTTCATCCATCACGACCTCACTCCCAATTGGCTTCTTTAAACCCATTATAACCTTACTCGGTATTGGCTTTGGACCATGAAATTTTGTAACTGGGAATTCAGAAGGATGACAAGGGTGTGTGTTCACACACTGCCTCTTCTCTGTACCATCTTGCAGTGAATTATCCCTCTCTACCTATGCCTCCGGCCATCTGCCCTCCTGACCATCATGAGTCCATGCCGGTAGTCTGCTACCCATCTAAGGAATCCATTCTCAGCCCAAGGACACCAGAACACAGTGCTGTGATGCGCCGAACCACTGTCTTGGCCCTTTTCTCCGTGGTCCTGGTTTACCTGGTCACAGGTGCGTTTGTCTTCCGCCAGCTGGAGCAACCCTACGAAATGCAGCAGCAGGTGAAAATCCAAGCCTATCTGGAGCAGTTCTTAAAAACCCACCAGTGTGTTCCTCCTGAAGACCTGGGAGAGCTTATTGAGGTGAGACAGGGCGGCTGGGTGGGGGATGCTAGCTGGGGGATTCTGGGAGTTGTAGTCCCCATGACGGAACATTCCCAGACTATGTTCTGATGCGAAATAGAAGGCTTAAGGACCGGCATGTTAGATCAGAACGATTTGCCCCTCTAGTATGGCAGTCAGTTTTTCCAGATAAGTCTTCGAAAAGCCCACATGTAGACTTCAGGACTCCATCCGTGTAATATAATCCAGGTTTATGTGGACCATGAATGTAATCTGATATCAGGGACCTTTCTAATTCAATCTATGAATGAATGAATGAATGAATGAATGAATGAATGAATGAATTAATGAACCCAGACTATGGAACGCCCTCCCAACTGAAATCCGTCTGGCGCCGACGTTGATGACATTTCGGCGCCAGGTCAAAACCTTCCTGTTCCAGAAGGCTTTTAATTGAAATAACAACTGTGGGTCCTGATGATGGCAATTTTAATTGTATTTTAATTGTATTTTAATCATTTTATTGTATTGAATTTTAATTATTGTAAGCCGCCCAGAGACCTCTGGGTAGAGTGGGCGGCATATAAATTAAATAAATAAATAAATAAATAAATAAAATAAAATAAATAAACGTTGGCAGGCTTGAGGCTCTGATGGCCCTTCCAAGATTGTTGGACTGAAACATCCATCCTAGTTAGGGCTGACGGGAGTTTGAGGCCAATGCCTCGGGGCAATGATCGCTGGGGACTCCAGTTTCCAGTGTGCTGTGACTCCACTCCGGGTTTTCATCCGCACTTTATAGAAGTTACTCAAAGTTCTGGACTGTTTCTAGTGAGGGAGATAGGGCCGATAATGTTGAATAGCTACTGTACAGTGTTGAATAACATCTGGAATGGATTCACGAGTCCCTCAGAACTGGAGTCACCAGATGCTACTGTTCGGGGGGGCCACACAGCCTTGTGTGAAGCTGAATCTCTTGGGAGATTCAGCTTCAAGTTCCTTCTCAGCCGTGAAGGCGGACTGGGTCACCTTCATCCTTCAGCGTAACCTACCTCAAAGGGTTGTTGTGAAGATGAAAGCGAGAGAGGGCAAACCCACATATGCCAGCTTGAGAGTCTCAGCCTTTGGCCCTCGAGTCTGGATCCATGGTTCCCAATTTTGGGTTCTTCAACTACCAATCCTGGCCAGCGCAGCTCGTGGTGAAAAGGCTTCTGGGAGTTGAAGTCCAAAAACATCTGGGGAGCGACAGTTTGCGAACCCCTGCTCTAAATGTTTCGGACTTCAGCCTCCCACAAGTCTCGGCTGGCATGGCCCAATGTTTGGGGATTCTGAGAACTGGAATTAAGAACAGAAAAAGAGTTGAGGAACTTTGTCAGGATTGGAGCTGATTGACCGGGAAAACGCATCATCGGCAGGTATTTTTTTAGCAAGAAAAGTTTCTGGTGGATCCTGTTTCTGAGCTGGGATCTAGCTCTTCTCTCTGCTCTTCCTCTTAGCATGTAGGTGAGGCCATGGGAGTTGGTGTGGAGCCCGCTTTGAACACCTCGAACCCAAACAGCTCGCACTGGGATATGGGCAGCGCCTTCTTCTTTGCTGGCACCGTCATCACCACTATTGGTATCCAGGGATTGATTTGGGAGGTTGGGAGGGAGAGGAAGAAGGGATGGGGAAGATGGTTGGGGGCTGTTGGAACAGGAAAGGTTGTTGAAGAGTTTTGAACGTCTGGTAAAATCCCTTTTGCTACACAGGAGGGAATAGCTTCAACTGCCCATAAGTCCACCCGTTTATCATTAATTGAAACTTAAGGTCTCAAAATCTCACCCTGAGACATTTGTAGGAGAAAATATTTTTTAAAACAATTCTTTACTTACAGTTGCAAACAGATCAACAGCAAACAAAAAAAACTGAACAGAGAGGGGAAAAGAACACAGAGCAGAGAGGCGGGGCTCTCTTTGAAGTCAGAAGCAGGGAAGAAATAATTGGTTAATGCTGGAGAGATGGGCAGTCCCTCCAGCCTATAAAGGCTCCTCTCAGCCCCACCCACTACAGGCAGCATGCGAGGTGGTAAAAACTCCCAACAGAATGGATGTGGTCTGCTTTTCCTTCCTAGATTTAGAAACTCTGATTTGTTTTCGTGGTGATGGCTTGGTAGAGGATCAGATCCGTCTAGTTAAAGCTCCCGAGCAGCGCCAGAGATCTATCTGTCAGAGGTACATGGGGCTGGGTAAATAAAGCAAAGGAGGCCTTGAAATAATAATGGCCGAAAAACCCACACCCCTTGTTGATCTATGCATAAGGTTTGCATAAGTTGGCGTGGCTAATTTTTCCTAACTGATAAAAAGCTGGAGTGTGTCTTCATTGTGTGTGTGGTCCTGTGCCCATTGTGCAACCAAGAGGCACGCCGCCACCTTGTTGGTTAGCTGCAAATTACAGAAACCTTGCATGGACACCATTGAGATTCAGGCAAATAATAATAAGGGGGGGGGATATAGATGGTATTTTAAAACCTGGTAGTCAGGAAAAAATACTTTGTTTTTCTTGCTGAAACAGCTTCACATACACTACAGCAGGACCACACTATCCATGAGGGATCAGTTTTAAAACTCTCCCCCGTGGATACCAGAAATCGTGGATAAATGAAGATGTCAGTCCATGAATGCATTTCTACGCCACCTATATACAGTATAGTGTAGTCTCTGGTTCCCTCTAGTTGACAGTTCTGCTAAAACACCATGAAAGTATATTTCTGGGTTGTTTTATTACAGGCAGTGGATAAGTGAAACCGTGGGTACTTGATCCCACAGATATGGCAGGTCTTACTGTATCATCACCATCATTGATTGACTGATTTTTTTTAATCATCAGATTATTATATTGCTTACTGCATCAGCGAATATCTTTGTTTCCCTCGGTCTTAAATAAAACTCACAAGCAGCCCTTCATATATTTGGTTTCTTATAAAAGAGTCAAACTTTTATGAGAAGATTCGCAGCCTGGCACGCAGCAATCTCTGCCACTTCCTGGTTGTCTACAAGTTTTGAGGCCTGTTTCACAATGTTAAGGACTAGGAACGCCTTTTTTAAAAAAAAAAGCCCAGTGAAAAGCAACATTCTAAGGATGTTTATTTCGTCCCTTGCATGCTGAGATCATTTCTTCTTGCATAGCTCTGCTTCATGTTTTCCAGCATTTCACCAACCAAAATCAAAAGGGAGATGCTTGCCATCACACCATCCTTCTGCCCATCTGGTGCCCTCCAGGTCGGACTACAACTCCCATTGCTCCCAGGCCAGCTTAGAGGGAACATTGCCAGCCCATAGATGATCTGGGGGAAAATGGGAGTTTTTCCTCCTGCCCATCTAGATGGCACACAGTCGGGAAAAGATGGATTCTTGGGAATAGCATCTAGCAGATCAATATTGAGGGGAACTTTTTATTTTTGCTGAGTTGGTGTCTTCTTTCTCTCGCCCGACAGGGTTTGGGAACATCTCGCCGAAGACGGATGCTGGCCGACTCTTCTGTATTTTCTACGCCCTTGTGGGCATTCCTCTTTTCGGGATGCTGCTTGCCGGTGTCGGAGACCACTTGGGATCCTCTCTCCGGAAAGGCATTGGCAAAGTGGAAGATATTTTCTTGGTGAGGAAAAAAAAAACACTTAACTGTATACACATTTCTT
Source organism: Pogona vitticeps (assembly GCF_051106095.1). NCBI lineage: Eukaryota > Metazoa > Chordata > Lepidosauria > Squamata > Agamidae > Pogona > Pogona vitticeps. The sequence continues at coordinate 5,840,724 of NC_135797.1, read as the reverse complement.
CTACTCGTCTGCCTTTTTTAAAAAAAATGTAAATAGCTAAACAAGTTTGGTTTTTCGCTTACGCTTTTGTGGGATTAGCTTGTTTACCAGCACATAAAAGGATGATCGTTTATCCCACTAATGGGTAGCTGTAGGGCTTGAAAAGACAGCCAAATTAGAGCTGGCTGGATTTGGTTAAATAGGATTTTTTAAGGGTGTGTAGAGTTGCAGAATGCCATTGGTCTCTTCTTACTTTTGGGAGAACACTTTCATTTTTTAATTCCCCCCTCTAAAATATTTAGTGTATCAACGGTGCCGGAACTAGGCTTTAAACAAACAAACAAAAACTTTGCTTTCTCTTTCTCCCACTCCACAGAGGAGCAAAGGGAGTTTTTTAATTTCCCACTGTCATTAAGTGGCTTAGCTGTCCGGTTAAGCCACTGAACAATATTGAGAAATTGAACACAGATGGGGAATTAAATGCAGCAAGCCATCCGCTTTGGTTCAACCGCAGCTCTTGTGCATGTTGGAACTAAACCAAAATGGAGTGATCCTACCTGTAAGTCAAAAAGAGTAGCCCCTGATAGTTGTGTTAGCTGCTTGGCATGATTGCTTAAAGCCTGTTGTTTGGCCATCATTGGCAAGCAGGGGATGGGTTTCTCTAAATCTTGCCTGAATAGCGCTTCTGTGTCCAGGAGCAATCTGAATTTGAAGAACAGATACTGGGGATCAGGAACTATTCTGAAACTATGGGTTTGTGAATCTCAATACTCTCAACTGTGGAAGGCTGAAGCTTTCTAGAAAGAACTCCAAGCAAGAAACATTCCCGACCCTATAGGCTGGCAATTGAAACCTGGGTCCTGCGTAAAACAAGGGAGGTTGTGTGAATGTTACCTTGGAATCTGGCTGTTCCCCTCTCAGAAGCCGAAACGGGTCTAGATTATCTGGCAGAAAGCTAACGCGTAGGATTTGCTTCTCTCCTGGGGGGGGGGGGGGGCTTCTCTACCTCCGATTCACCTGTTCTCTCTTCTCCTTCCCTCGCCCCTTGTGTGCCCGGCCTTAGAAGTGGCAGGTCAGTGCCACCATCGTGCGAATCCTCTCCGCCTTGCTCTTCATCCTCTTCGGTTGCCTCCTCTTCGTCTCCCTTCCCACCATCATCTTCCAGCGGGTGGAAGGCTGGAGCCTTTTGGAGAGCGTTTACTTCGTGGTCATCACGCTGACCACCATTGGATTCGGGGACTACGTGGCAGGTGGGTCTCCGTGGGGGGCAGAACCCAGGGGGTGGGTGACGCTCCCCCCCCGCTTCCTTGCAAAGATGGAAGCCATTGTCGAGGCAGGGTAGGATTCAGAGTTAGGTGGCTGGTGAAATAACACATTGCTGAGACCAGCGTTCGCTTTATGGGATGCAAGTTTCTGGGTCAGACAGATCCCTTCGACAAGAGGGCAGTTCAAGATTTTAATTTTTAAAAACAAGCAAGGAAATTGCTGTGCATTGACCTAACATTTTTTGACGTTATTAATTCTTTTTCAATATCTTAATAATTAACTTTTTTTTAGCTTTTAATATTGTGTTTTTAATGCTGTAAGCTGCCATGGGTCCTTTTAAAATTTATTTTATTTATTTATTTATTGGATTTTTACCCAGCCCCTCTGGACAATGTCTACTCCTACTTAAGGAGACAGGCAAGGTATTTATATTGTAAATACATACGGTACATACGCACGTATATGCATACAGACAGACATATTTGAGTGGGAGTTTATGACTTTTGAACCCCCTTTCTCTCCAATGCTCTTTTTATTATTATATCACCTAACAGCAAGGCTGTCCCTATATACGAATATTATTTATAACTCTAAAAAATGTTGTTTATAAGAATGTGAACCAATAGGTTGAGGGGAACGTTTTTTGGAATTTTATCTCCCATAATCCCCCCCCCCCGCACCAGTGACTTTTGGATAAAATCTTCCAGTCTGGCTGCATGAATTTTGCTTAGTTTTCAACATTGTCGGTTTTTTTACTACCGTTAAACCGATCGGATAGCATGGTTCAGATATTTGAAAGATAGTTATCCAGAGGAGGGGCAGGATGTGTTCTCGATCTTCCTAGAGTGCAGGACACTTAATAATGGGTTCCATGTTACAGGAAGCCAGACTTGGATTGAATACCAGGGGAAAAAAAACTTCTTAACTATTAGAGCAGTACGACAAGGGAACCAATCCATGACTTTAGGAGGTGGTGAGTGCTCCGACGGGCTGGAGGCCTTCAAGAGAAATGTAGACAACCCTCTGGCAGATCTCCTTTGACCTGTATTCCTGCCTTAAGCAGGGGGTCAGACTCAATGACCTTATAGCCCCCTTCCAACTCCGTCATTCTATGATTCTATAGACTCAGGGGTGTTAATGCAGTGGTGCCTCGCCAGATGAATTTAATTCGTTCCGCGGTTAATGTTGTCTTGCGAGAAATTCATCTTGCGAAACACGTTTTCCCATAGGAATGCATTGAAATCTAATTAATGCGTTCCTATGGGCAAAAAAGAAAAGTCAGAACAAAGTCAGATTTGGTTTACAAAGGGTTTATTAAGTGCTCTTTAGAGCCATACATATTGTGCAGATGATTTTAAAAATTTCAATCAAAAAAACTTTAACTTTTTAAACATCATAGGAAAACATTTAAAAATCAGCAAACATGAGGCAGGAACAAAAAAGGGAAAACATTTCTCTTGCGAAGCGCGGCCATAGGAACGTTCGTCTTGCGAGTCATCAACCCCATTGCCAAAACCATTTGTCTTGCAAGTTTTTTTTTCCTGCGAGGCATTTGTCTTGCGAGGCACTACTGTAGTCTGGGGGGGAGGAACTGGGAGATCAGCTAGTTGTAGCACGGACTTTTTCTCCCTTTCCAGGTGATTCAAAAAGTGAGGACCACATCTGGTACCAGCCCCTGGTGGTGGTCTGGATCCTGCTCGGCTTGGCTTACTTTGCTTCCATCCTTACCATGATCGGGAACTGGCTGCGAGTGTTGTCCCGGCGCACGAGGGCCGAGGTGAGGACGCGACATCTTAAAATGCCTTTGCACGCCATCTATTTGGTCGCCTGTTTCCTTATATTTCCAGTTATTATTACCCTATCAGCACACCTGCGTGATAATCGGAGGTTTGGAGCAAGCCCAAATCTCATGAGCTTGTGTTCTTGGAATTCTGATGCAAACAGGTACCTGTCGCAATGGGAAGTTTATTGTACAGTAGGACCCCCCTATCCGCGGGATCAGTATCCGCGGTCTGAAAATATTTTAAATGTTTTTTTAAAAACCATAAAAATGTATATTTCTAAAGAGAAAGTTACCAGAACTGCCCACTAGAGGAAGACAGAGATCATGCTATATATAGTGTTTGCTATTAAAACAGTGTTTGCTATTATCCACGTTTTTCAGCATCTGCAAGGGGCTAGGAACCGATCCCCCTGTGGTCCTATTGTATTGTCTGGATTACAGACTGGTAACAGCACACTGGCTGGATAGCTCAGTGAGTTAGGTATCTGGCTTTGGAGTCTCAGATTGGGAGTTCGATTCCTCCCTACGGTGACTCCAGAGAGAAGAGCCAGCCTGGGTGGCCCTGGGCAAGCTGCACAGTCCCACAGCGCCCCTAGTGGAAGGGAAGGGTCAAGCACTTCTATGTGTTCGCTTCCTGGAAAACCTTGGGAAAGGGTTCCCATAAGTTGGAATCCACTTGACAGCACATGATTGATTATTATTAATTAGCATGACAAAATTACAGAGGGGGGGGGAGAAACATGCAGATCTTGGCATGCTGGAGATCTCCCCACCTCATCCTCTAAGTCCATCTGCACACAGTGCTTGAGAAGGGGTGCTAAACGCTTGACCTTGGCAACGGAAGGGTCTTTATCGCTTGGACTCCCTAAGTGGTCACTGGTAGGGAAGACAGTAGCCATCATCCCACTTCCTCTGATCAGGTCGACCTGATGAGAGAAGCGCCTCCTAGAGGAAGAGGAGACAGTTCGTTTTCTTAGAACCAGAATCCTACAATCATGCGGCGGCCCCATTTTCTCTTGAAAGCCTCCAGCGTTGGGAGCTCTCCACACCTCTTGTCGTACCATTCGAACAGTTAGGAAGTTTTTCCTGATCTTCAGCCTCCGTCTGGCTTCCTGTCGCTTGAGCCCACGGTGACGTGTCCCGCACTCTGGGATGATCGATGATGCTTGTAGCTTCACTGAATTGGTGAAAGTAGCGAGTAGGGCATAAATGGGTTTTATACAGCGAAAGCCAAGAATCACAGGAATCCATGGGGAGCTGCGGAGCTGTTTACTCTCCCTGGATTCTAAAAAAATCACTTTTCATCCACACAGACGGACACACTGGGTTGTGGCACCGTAGGCTAAGATCGCAAATTGTGCTAAAAGACCCCTGTGTATTTTCACCCCCACCCCACCTCCACGGCTAGGAAAATTCCCCCAGATAACATTTGCCTTTCGCATTTCCGATTCACACTCCCTCCCAGTGTCGCGTCTGTATCTCATCATGCAAGGCAAAGAGATGCTAATCCGTAAGTGCCCAAATTTGGAGCCTCTCCCATTTTGCCAATTAAAAAAAACCCAGATGGCATCAATTTCTGCAGGCCAACTCGTTAAGCTGCTTGCTTAATTGAAAGCCATTTCTTTCGCGCCGGCTTTTCTGCTTAATCGTGGCGTTCAGATGCCTGGCAATAAAATCTGTGGCTTTTTCCCCCCCCTCCTGTAGGGGCACTTGGAATTTGCATGTTTCATTAGGCGAATCGAGGAAATGTTATTCTCATTTTTTCCCACTGTTATTGTTATGTGCCACAAAAGGTGCTTCCAACATGTTGAGGCCTGTTTTGGTAATTTGGTGAAATAGAACTGCTGGATAGCTCAGTGGTTGAGAGTTCGAATTCTCCCCGGGCTTCCTTGGCTGGGGTTGGACCTGATGATCCATAGGGTCCCTTCCATTTCTGAGGTTGTTATTATTATGGTGACCCTATGACCCTCTGTTATATAATACCAGTCAAAGACCATGACTTTATTTTTTTCCTAGTAGTAGTAATAATTATAATTATAATAATTAACAGATACTTAGGGTTTTGATTAAAACTTGGATCTGTTCTAAAATACCCGTCAATGTTTTGATTGACTGTGCTTAGTGTTTTTAAATAATAATAATAATGGTTATTGTTGTTTTCATTATTATTTTCCTTTATATATATATATCCCGCCTTTCTCCTAAAGAATGGGCACAAGGCATTCACAACTAGAACACATATATGTTCAAAATTGCAATAAATTAAGATATTGGCACCAGAATGGTTATTCGATGTCATCACAAGTAACTAGTTCTTTGTAACTAGTTACTCGGCTGCACTTTCTGGAGTCTTTCCGTCATTCCCAGCTTTGTAAGAGCCAAGTTGGCTGATGTAAGTGGTCCCAAAAAGAGGAGAAACGGAGGGGGGATGTTGTTAATGCCCTGTCTTTCTCTCTCTTATTGCCCCCCCCTTTTGCCCCTTTCCCCTCCACAGATGGGAGATCTGACAGCCCATGCGGCATCCTGGACAGGAAACGTGGCATCTCAGCTCCGGGCACCAAACCTGGCATTTCCCGACAAGCTGCAACGCATGGGCACTTTGAAAGGGAAGCTGTCCCCTTCGGCCATCCTGCAGCCGGGGGAGACCCAGGGGGTAGCGCTGCCGGCGCCCAGGACCGAACCGATGCCTCTGCCACCACCGGTGCCCCCCGCCTCGTTACCCCCACCGCCGGCCCCAAGCCCCTCTCCCCGAGTCGCCCAGCCGAACGCCCGCCACGCCGCCGTCCCGCTGCGGCCCATAGACTACGCCGGAGAGAACCTGGCCTTCATTGACGAGAGTTCGGACGCCTTGAGCGACGGCGGGCCGCCCTCCGCCCGGCTGCCCCGCCGCATGCGCCCCCGGGCCCGACACCGTGCCAACATGGGCGAGCCCCCCGGGTTGCCCATGATCCTGTTGAGCCGGACCCGGGACAAAGGCGAACCGGTCTAAAGGTCAGGCTCGGCATGGCTTTCCCGCCCGTGGTGAGGCTCGTTCGCCTTTCCCGCCGTCTCCGGTAGAGCGAAACTCTGCTTCTTTCCACGAGGTGCTAACGGGAGGAACCGTGACTCAGCCCCCCCAATGTGAGATGTCTGCCTTGCCAGCTCCCACCCTTCTACTGCCAGCTGGGCCTTCTTTCTGTCCACATTCGGAGTGCCACCCTCGCTATGGATGGTGCGGATCCTCGTCGTGCGATGCTCGGCCTTCCTCCCGGCATCCGGGTGTCTTTCATCATCCCAACAACTGGGGTCCGGAAAGCCTCGTCTCCGTTTCTGCGCCTGTGATGGTTGTCTGTTCTCTTTCACACACACACCCTGGCACTGTTCTTGGTGGGGAGGGTGGTGCTGCCCTCATCGGCCCCCACCTCCAAGCCTCCGTCCTCTTGCATGCCACCCTGAGCACTAACCCCCTTGAGCACGCATGCACACCTTCTCCTTTGTGAGTCAGCGTGCACTGCAGAATTAAGCCAGTTTCATTGTGGTTGTTCCGTTCTTGAGATGGGGATCCCAAGAATTTCACTTTTCCCTAAAGGGTTTTGGGAACTGCAGCTTTCCCTTAGGATCCCGAGGACGGCAGTTTTCAACTAGGATTTCTAAGGTCAGAAACAGACGGTAAAGACAGCCTGTGATTAGAAGAAGAAAATCCTCAACTAATGAAAGCATCTCAGTATCATGGCATGAACGTCTCTCGTCTCCTGAAAGATGCAAATGAAATTGCTTCACTTGGTGGTTGGTTTTCAGGCTTTAAGCACGTGATTTCTTGGAAGTCTGATTTCACAAATGCCTAAACCGGTTCTCTCCTACGACAATGTTTTTTTTTCCAGCCCTAATAATGGGCTGTCTATAATGTCTGCTTCTGGCCTAAGCAGGGTATTTCCACACCTTTACAAACTAACTAATGACAGACTTCTTTGGGGGAAAGTAAGATAATTTTGAACACACAACCCCCAGTTACAGGTTTGTTGCCGATAATGGCCCTGTTTTGTGGGGTGCCTGGAAAGACAGCATTTAGGCAACAATTTTTAAAGAATGCTAGTAACTGTGTCTCACTGTCTAAAATAGAAGTCTCTGTCTTCATATCCCAGGTAGTGAAAGAAATGGGAAAAGAAAAATAAGTACAATATGACACTCGTATCTACAGAAACAATATCCGTGGTTTCACTTATCCGCAGGCTGAAATTTAAAATACTGTATTAAAAAAATTAGAAATACATATTTTCATGATGTACTTATTAGACCTGACCACTAGGTGGGAGCAGAGGCCAAGCTATGAATTGTTGTTGAAGACTACATATGGTCTCTGCCTCCCTCTAGTGGCCAGGTTTAATAAATACACAGTGAAAAATACATACTGTACTGCATTCTTCTTTTACCATGCTATTTATAGTGTTCCCTATTATCTGCAGTTTTCAGTATCCACAGGGGGGGCTGGGAACAATTCCTCTACCAATATGGGGGTCCCACTGTATGTGTACCGGATTTGAGTTCTCACTTCCTTCAGGATCTGTTTGGTCAAATGAGGGATCATTTGGCAGCTGTTGGCGGAGTGTGGGAATCGGGTACCCATCTCTTCCCATCTTCCATCCTTCACTTCACAAATGTGCCTGTTCTTGACTCTGTATCTTGGACGTATTTATTTGACTTTTGGGGTGGGGGTGGGGTTTGGGGTGGAATGGCAGGGTCTTGTCTTCCAGAAATTAAAACCAAAATGACACAAGAGTTTTATCCTGTCTCTGTGCTTGTCTTCATCTTCAAGGGATGCGTATATGCACAAACCACGTCTGCGTTTGTAACAAGTATTGATCCAGGGAAGGCCTACCCGAGACATTTTGCCACCTGAGGCCATGAGCTAATTTGAGGAAAAGGCTTATATTTGCAATGAACCACCAATGCCCTTTAAAAAAAATTTTTTTTAATCCCCCTTCTGACTCCTAGCATTGTTTGCTGGCAGAGTAAATGCTGAAGGGATTATGGGATTTGTAGTATTAACTTTTTATTTTTTTTAACCACTTCAGAGAGTGCTTGTTGCTCATGTGAGGGATCAAACATCAGGGTTATTTTTCTCCACAAAATTATAAGGTCCACCGGTGTGGTTAGATAATTTTAGATTTATTGACAAAAGGTCTTCATGATGTCTTATGTATAATAGTAATCCGATTCATTTCAAACATTCTGAAGAAGGGAGCTTCTTTAGACAACCATCTGGAAATTATTTTATTGATTTCAAAATACGCTGTATTGAGGAAAGCGATGCTGCCCGTTTTGCTGGAGTCAGGCCTGGATTTTTGCCCCAAACTTGTTTTTCCGCGAGAGTTCCAAAAGCTGCCTATTACGGTATCGATTTGAGACGTAATTATTACTAAGAAACGTATTGCTCGTTCTTCTTTTTAGATGTTTTTGCACACGGATCACAGAATAGCCTTTGAAATTAAAAAAAACGGGGGGGGGAAGCCATGTGGCCATTACAAAATGCAAATGCAAGAAAAGGCAATAACTTTATAGGCCACTGAAAAAAAGTTTTTAAAAATAAAAAAATAAAGGCAGATATGCCATATGAAATTCATCAAACGTTTGGAGTTTTCGTACTTGCTTCGAAGTGGGATTTATCCACAAAAGCTCGCCTATTGTATGATTTTTATTTTTTTAATTAGTGGCTTGCTTATAAAGGTATCCCCTATTCCTGCATAGCCTTTGTTTCTGTTTATGTAGTTTACCTCATCCTCAACGTAAGCTTGATCCCACCCCCCCAGATAGCAGAAGTTAGAAATGTAATTTTTTTTATTTTATTTTATCTCACTCATATAGGATCCTTTAACATAGGGAAGAAATCCATAAAGCAGAGGCAGAACGGTCTACAAACAAAATCCAGGTTCTTAGGATCCGGGAAGACGCTAGAAATAGAAGCCCTGTAAATGCAACGTGTCGTCGAAAACCAGAAAACAAGAGGTTCCCATTTTTGTCACAAAATCCGGGCAGCAACCCACTCCGATGTGTTTAAAGCAGACAAGGTAGTTGCTTTCAATGGGCCTTGTTCTGTTTGCAAGGCAGGGGAAGCAAAACCCTGGCTTTAAAGCTTTTTGGTTTTCCCTGCCTATTGATGAAACTTGGTGGCATTTCCTCTCTCGGATATTTTTTTGATAGAGATGGTGCAAAAAGATTGCCATGTCTGCTGTCTGGGGGGCAGGTTTTGTGGTGTTTATCTTTTCCGTTGGTTTCCATGTTTTAAGGTTGCCTTTTGTAGCTTGATAGTCTACGGATGCAGTTTTATTTTGCACAACCCTCTTTTAAACAACAATAGGATTTTAAAAATGATTTCTTTCCACAAGCCTGGTTTCAAATCCCCTTTGGTGGAGGTTCATGTAAAGCATGCAGACCTTCCCTTAACGTGTGCTTTTATCCTTTACTGCTTCTTCTTTTAAATTATATTTTATGTTGTTATTTGCAACAGTGAACATAAAAAATCGGCTCCTGCAAACAAAGCCATGGCTTCTTTTATGGAGTCGATCCGTCTCTCGTTGGATCTTCCTCTTTTCCTGCTGCCTTCAACTTTTCTTAGCTTTATTATCTTTTCCAGTTCATGATCCTTGCCTTCTCATTCTAAAAAATATTACTTTTGCATTAAACAGCAGGGACACAATTAATTTAAAAACAATATTCTGAAAGTAATAATTAATTAATAAATTAATTAATTTTATAACTCACCTTTTTCCTTAAAAGGACCCAAGGCAACTTACATCGATAAAAGACAACATTAAAGCTAATAACAGTGAGTATACAATTATTACAATGGATCCACTCAGTACCATATTAAAAAGCTGAAGCAACACCAAAGTACATTGTATATAATAAGGGTCGACAATCCATTAAAAAAACAAAACACATTCAGCAGCCGAAATTCACTCAGGGAAAGCTTGCCTGGAGAGAATGGTCTTTGCCTGCTTGCTGAAGGACAGCAAAGATGGGGCCAGCCCAGTTTCCAGTGGCAGGGAGTCCCGCAGTCCCCAACAAACGGCCCTTGGGATCGAGAGCAAGGCCTCTGCTGATAGTCTTAACACTTGAGCAGGCTCTTAACTGGAGAGACGGTGCTAAAAATTGCTCAGACCCAAACCATTTAGGGCTTTATAGGTTAGAACCAGCCCTTTGAATTGTGCCTGGAAATGGATCGGCAGCCAGTGGAGCAGCTGTAACAGGGAGATGATGTGATCCCCAAGAACAGCTTATTAGCAAGATCGCAGCAATCCCCCCCCCCCAAAAAAAAGGCTTCTGGAAGGCTCATGAATTTAATAAATCATGTGGATTATCACTTCCAAACTGCTTGACTTCTTGAAGACGTGGAGCAAGGAATGGAAAGCCAGAGCTGATTCTGGGGGGTGGGGGAACCCTCTTGCTCAGCTCATTAAGTCAGCAGCCTACTCAGATCCAGGAGGGTACAAAACTCATATGGTGTGCCTTTTTGGCAGATACACCACCGCTGTGCAATACCTAAAGCTAAAGCAGACTCTCGCCAAGCGCAATGGTAGGAAGCAAAACAATGGAAGCAAAACTTACCGCTCCCACTGCAAATATGTTTAATTTTTTTTAAAGGCTTGCTCCTTGCATTGAAATGTGTCTATTAATCTGGGTTGATTCAACAGGGAGTACAACGAGGCTGTGGCAAACCTAACTGTTGTTGTTGAGTTCAGAGTCTGAGAGAGAAGACGCATCCTGGAGCCAAAAGACAGGCGAGGGGAGGGGGGGGAAAGCCACACGGTGCCCCCAATTTTGTTAAATTTTCTACCCGGTTGTTGGAGCTGGTTCACATTGATCTCTTCCTTCCTCCGTTTTATCCCGCGAAAAACAGCGCGTTCCGACTTTTTCCAGAGGGTTGCCCCATCATGACTGAGCTTCGTGTCTGCATGAGAGATTTGAACCCAGGACTCCTGGCCTCGGCAAGGCACTCTGACTTCTCATGAACTGTCTGTGAGCTCGGCTGCTGGCAAAAGGCGCAGGAGCACTTTAGAGAGCAAAAAAAAATGTTGGCAGCTGGAAGAGAAGGCCAGCAAACAAAGAGAACACTGGGTTCCGTTGTTTTCTGTTGCCATGGCACTCTTCCACGGGCTTCTGTTGTGGGCAAAATATTCTGTTTTTTTTCTCTTTATTGCGGAAGAGTTTTACATGTTCTCATAAGCCAGAGGTGGGAAAGCGTGGCGTGGTTGAGAAAGAGGTGTGTTCCGCGACCGAGGTGCACAACCTGTCCGGCCCTATCGTTGGGCAGAGACAAACCCCAACCTCAGGCAGCAAACATTAGGTGGCAACAGATGGTTCATGTTGGCTTTATTACTTCTGCTTCAAAGAATGTGGCAGGCTTTGGGGTCTGTATGTGAAGGTTGTCAGGCCGACCTCGTCTCTTCCCTTGAGACTTCAGGGGTAAAACCCAAGACAGAGGAGCTAGTCCTCATGATATAATGAGAAGACACCCTTTTCAGGGTTTTCCGAGTAGAGAATACTCAGAGGTGGTTGGCTAGTCCCGTCTTCTGGGGCCACCTTGGGATTTCGCAGCTTGCCCAAGGCTACGCAGGCTGGTTCTTGCCCCGGCAGGTACAGTGGGGGGGGGATTTAACTCCTGACCCCTGGCTCCACAGCCGGGTCTTCTATCTAACCCACTGAGCTTTCCAGCCGGCTAAAACTGCATCTTGGCCATCTGATTACGGAAATGCATTTAAGGGGGTGGCTGCAGGTAAATGGGCCCAGAATCCAGATCGACCCTGGCTAATATGGCACCCCACAGCATGTATCTTGTTAGCCAGACAGAGGGCAAACAGGATACCTGGATTCAGTGCCCCTTCACGTACCAAAATAAAACGGGTTTCTTCCTGCATCATTGCTCGCCCCCAAGATTTCTCTTCCTCCCTAGAAATCTGGGGATACCTCGCAAATCCCCGAGATGTCAACTAGTAGCTTCAAACCTCTCAAGCCTTTCACTTAAGCGAGGGCTTTCCTCATTTGCTCGGAAATAACGTGTTTGATTTAAGAGGCCAACAACACTAAACATATTGTCGTTGCTGTTTCCTCTAAAATACCCGGTCCTCAACAGCCCTGGTCAGCTCATGCAAACTCAAAGCCTGTGGTTTCTTTTATGGAGTCAATCCATCATACGTTTGATCTTCCTCTTTTCCTGCAACTTTTCCTAGGCTTATTATATTTTCCAGTTCCTGCTCCTGGCCTTCTCGTCCTGAAAATAGTACTTTTGTGTTAAACAGCAGGAGCACCATACACTTAAAAACAATATTCTGAAAGTAAAGTTCAATTTATTTTATTTATGTATTTTAAAAAAATTTCCCCCACCTGTCACCTGAAAAGGACCCAAGGCGACAGCTGACATCATGAAAAGGCCATATTAAAGCTTGACAACAGCAAGTAAACAAATACTAAAAAGGATCAAACAAAAATAGTAAAAAAATCATAAGCAACACCAAAAGCACATTCAAAGCATTATGTTTAATGCTTTAGCATTAATATTTATGCATTAATGATGTTACTTTTGAGCTGTTCATTCATTTTTACGAATCCATCTGCTTGTCCTCTTAACGCAAAAGTACGTATTTTTCGCTCCATAAGACGCACCTTTCCATAAGACGCACCAATTTTTTAGGAGAAGAAAACAGGAAAATATAATCTGTTTTCTTCGCTCCATAAGATGCACAGACTTTCCACCACCACCCCTGTTTTGTGGGAAAAAAGTGTGTCTTATGGTGCGAAAAATATGGTAACTATTTTTTTATGTTCGTGCATGGAATATAATACAGTAATGCATTATTTTCAAAATTCTGGCTTCCCCCTCAGGCTTCTTCAACTGGCCTTAGGTGTGGAAAGTTAACACTATTATAACTGAAAGATGAATCAGGGAAATTCTAAATGTAGTCTAAACCCAATTTCTAGTCCAACGAGAGTCGATTCATTGAATCAGTGTGATGTCCATGAGAGTTGACTCATCTTTCAATCATTTATTCTATCTGGGACTGGAAATGGAAGGGACCTTTGAGCGAAGTCTTGAGAAAGAAGTCATGTGGACACAATTCTTCCCTGTTATGAGTGGTTATATTGTATTTCTATTGAAATTGGAGTAATTATCCCCAAATTTGCATGCGTGCCTATGATGTCGTTTCTTTTTATCCTTTTGGTGGGGGATAAGCGTTAAGAGTTTTTGCAACCTCGCAGGCTGCCCTGAATAGTTTTGGCGGGGAGGGACCTCTCCGTTGTCTGTGGGCAGTCTATAGTCTGTATGTAGAAGTCTGTTGCTGAAAGCAGTCTTGTTTGTCTGTTTGATCTGTTCAACTGTAAGTAAAGAAGATGGTTTTAATTTTTGTCCTCCTGCTGATGTCTCAGAGTGAGCGATTGAGACTCTTAAGTGCCAGTTAATGAGGAAAAGAGTGGACTAATCCGGGGAATTTGTTCTGCTCTGTGAATCCCTGCACTTCTGCTGCAGATCTGCAGGAATTTCGCCAGAAATTCAAAACTCTGCAACAATAGTCACCCCAGAACTCTTGCAGTGATACAGAGGGGTTTGGATGGGTATAGATGTGTACCTAAATTTCTATCTTCTCTTTCCTCAAGAGGCGTCTGAATGGCAGAAAATACGAATAATATGGAGTTACCTGGTGCTTCTGAAGACACTGCAAAACAGGTGATTAGAACCTGGGGTTTTTTTAATAGGGAAAAGTAATAACAAAAGGGCAGTTGAGGAAAGGACATTTTGGAGATAGCTCATTCATAGGGTCACTTTGAGTCGGAGGCAACTTGACAGCGCACAACGCTGATAATCATCTCGATGCAAACTGCCAGGTGGAATTTAGGACTGCTGTGTCTCTGTTCTTAAAATAAGGCAAGGTAGAAAGGTAATAATAAATTGCATAAAGCCCGTTAACTGATTGAGCTCATTTGTTGTGACACTGCAGGATGAGGCCGAGGCTGTCAAGACAGAGGAGAAGATGGAGCGCCTGATGCTGGATGAATTGGAGAAGTTTGCCCTGGAAGGGGAGGCAAAGGAGAATGGAGAGGGGTTAACCCTGCAGGATGCGGAGCAGGGAAAGATCCAGGAAGAAAAGGACCGCCCTGCGATTCAGGATGAGGAAGCCCTGGAACGCAGAGAAGAGACGAAGCGAGAGGGACCGCCGAAGGAAGAATGGGACACTCTGACTCTGCAGGATGATGGCCTGCCACTCCGGGAGGAGAAAGAGAAAGAGGGAAGGGGCCTTCTTGCCTGGCAGGCCAAAGAGGAGACCCCGGCAGGCGAGGAGAAGACCGAGGCAGAAGAGGAGCCCCGACTCCCAATGGATGACATCCTGAACATCATGACAGAGGAGGAAGAGGAAGAGGACGAGCAGGAGGAAGAGGAGGCAGCTCCCAAGCAGGACTTGAGGTAAAACAGCTCGTTTTAGTAGCTTTTGCTAATTTTATCCTCCTAAAATCAAGAGCAGCTTCTCCTCTCAGCCCTTGGGTTCTCTCATCTCAGCACTTCAAACTGCAGGACACTAACGTATCGGTTCGGTGTTGCTAGTCCTGTCTGAGGAATTCTGATTCTTTTTAAATATTTGCGCACTTACTGTTTTTAAATATTGTCTTTTCACGGTGTAGGCCACCTTAAGAAGAAAGACAGGGTAAAAAGATTTTAATCATTTCAATTTCCCTTGCACTTTCAGTATCTCGATATCGTTAAGTGGCTGAAGAAGATGCCTTAGCCCCTTCACGATATCGGGAAATTAAGCATTGCCACTGTTCCTCCATGGCTGCTATTACCTGAACATCCTGATCCTTAATCCTGTTTTTCTTTCCTTTCCTTCAGGGTACCTCAGACCACTGGTGTAACCATGTGGTCTCAATACAGGGAGGTAAGAACCAAACTCCCCACCCCACCATTTAGACACTACCTGCAGTGAGAAGCAGAGGAGATCAGGACCTACAATGTGGACATGTCTTTTAAAAAAATATAATGGTTCGACGTATTTTTCAGAGAATCAAATTCGCTGTACAGAAACGGAAGCTCTCCTTCCCTCACCTGGGCTACTTCACCAAGTAAGATCTGTTTGTTGGTCTAGAATTATTTGAACATTTCTCCAAAAATGTCAGCCGCTCTACGGTGCTTGCTGCATCCATGAATGTTAATTTCCATCCGGACACCCCATTTAACCACCGCTTTCCTGGAATCCAGAGTTACACCCGTTACCTCTGCTTAAGAGGAGCGTATCCGCGCCGCGTGGTGAGGCGGCTTCTGATTCGGGAATCAGCGCCAGCCCTGCTGTTAGGTGCGCCGAGACTATGGCCTCGGGCGGCAGAATGTTGGGGGCTGGCAGCAAACTATCCTCATTCCTTTTGGAAGATGAGTCGAATCACCCATCTCTGGAGAGGGAAGCTTGAGAATTTTCCAAGGAGTTCCAGAATGCATAATTTTTCTGGTTATCCTTTCCTCCCAACGGCCTCAGACTGCTTAGAGTCAAACATTTTTTGGGGGGAGAAAAAATTATTTGAAAGTTTTGCAGCTTCTTTAAGGACAGACACGTGCATTTCAGTGCGAGCTTCTCATGGGTTACGAGGTACCTTTTCAGGGTGTCTCTTGGACGACAGGCATTTTAAAAGCCGGCGAGTCCCATTAGAGGTCTATAGCAAATCAAAGTAACTTCTTGTTCACTTAGCAGTGACACTAACAGGTTTTTATAATGCGAGACATTTAAAGAGTGGATTCCTGCTGCCACCCAGTGAGTTTCCATGGCCAAACAAGGATTTGAACCCAGATCTCCTGTGTCCTGTGGCTCTTCTACGGACCTTAATAATCATTGTGTGCTGTCGAGTCAATTCTGATTGACTTTTTAGGATTTTCCAGGTACAGGGAAGTGGTTGACTCTTCCCTTCTTCTAGTGGTGCCCTGAGACTGTGCAGCTTGCCCAAGGCCACACAGGCTGGCTCTTTTCCCTGAACTCACAGTGGGGGGAATCGAACTCGCAACCTCTGGCTCCTCAGCGAGATGCCTAAACCACTAAGCTATCCAGCCATCTATTGGTTGCCATTATCGATTCCGACACGGTGACCCTTTTCAGAGTTTTCTTGGTAGAGAACACTCAGGGGTGCTTTACCTTTCCCTTCCTCTAGGGGCGCTGTGGGATTGTGCAGCTTGCCCAAGGCCACCCAGGCTGGCTCTTCTCTCTGGAGGTACAGTGGGCGGGAATCAAACTCCCAACCTCTGGCTCCAAGCCAGCTTAACAAACTACAGACCCCAGGACTTCTTAGAATGGAGCCTTGACAGTTGAAGTGGAAGAAGGCGGCTATAATTGTGCAGTGTAGATGGTGTAAGACATCTTCTCTCCCTGACTGTTGTCTGCAGTTAGCATCTTGTTTCCGGGAACAGCCTTTTTTTAAAAAAGCATTAATCATCTCCCAGGATCATATCAATTTTCACAGTAAGAGCTTTTTAGTGTTCAGTGCTAATATGATTCCCTGGGATAATTCACTTATTGGAAGAGATTGTAGTGTGGAAAACACCTTCCTCATAGGTACATAAATACACAACACAGATACACAGTATGTCCAATAGGCTTCAACAATGTCAAGAATGAGGTTCTTTGTGTAATTCTGGTGGTGGGGGCAGGTTGTCCCCTTCTGCCTAACAGTAGGGCCAGCCCTACTGCTTTGAGCACAGAGGCACATGGCCCCCCTCATTGTAAATTTGTCCGACTCTTCGTGACCCCATGGACCAGAGCACGCCAGGCCCTCCTGTCTTCCACTGCCTCCCGGAGTTGGGTCAAATTCATGTTGGTCATTCCGATGACCCTGTCCATCCATCTCGTCCTCGGTCGTCCCCTTCTCCTCTTGCCGTCACACTTTCCCAACATCAGGGCCTTTTCCAGGGAGTCTTCTCTTCTCATGAGATGGCCAAAGGATTGGAGCCTCAGCTTCAGGATCTGTCCTTCCAGGGAGCACTCAGGGTTGATTTCCTTCAGAACGGATAGGTTTGTTCTCCTTGCAGTCCAGGGGACTCTCAAGAGTCTCCTCCAGCACTACAGTTCAAAAGCATCAATTCTTCGGCGGTCAGCCTTCTTTATGGTCCAGCTCTCACTTCCATACATCAAGTTACCAAGTTACATCAAGTTTGCCAAGTTGGTGTCTTCCAAAGGTCTTATATGACATTTCACATCTTCCCCCAGCTTTTAATTACAGCCGTTGCCCTCTAAGGCATCTGGAGGCCACCAGCTGAAGGAAGGTTGGTACAATTAAGATCCGGATTCACTTCTGGGGCCTCTCCTCCAACCCTACCTTTAGCCAACTGTGTGCAGCGAGACATCCCATTCACCTCCTTTTCTAAATCCTGAGTTTCTCCACGGTTAGTTCCATCAATCAGGGTCACAGTTTTAGCAGCATCCCATTCTCCCAGA
Source organism: Pogona vitticeps (assembly GCF_051106095.1). Classification (NCBI taxonomy): domain Eukaryota; kingdom Metazoa; phylum Chordata; class Lepidosauria; order Squamata; family Agamidae; genus Pogona; species Pogona vitticeps. The sequence continues at coordinate 5,823,258 of NC_135797.1, read as the reverse complement.
TGACGGGGGCAAAACCCGAAATCAAGAGGCAGTCCTTTGACACAGAGAAGACCCCCCCCCAGGATGTCATTGGGAGGACCTTTGTGATGTCACAGAGCAGGGGCAGGCAAGAAGTGGGAGGGAAATAATCATCACAAACCTACCAATACCTTTATTTGAGCCCAGGGCCAGCCTGGAATGAGTGGAGACGGAAGTCCAGATTTTTCAGGCCGGGATGGCCAGAGCGTGGCTTTCCAGCGTTCCTGCCCGTCATCTATATGTTGATGAGGTTTGCTGCCCGCCGTGTTTTGAAGACTCTCCTTTCCCCGTGAAAGTCATTCCTCTGTCCGGAGAAGCGTTTGAATTTCATGGAATGATGTAGTCAGAACCAGCCTATAAGACCCTCGAGTCCAAACTCTTTGCTCAAGGCCGGTATCCAGATCAAAGCAGATCTGGGAGAGGGTGGCCCAGTTTTCTCTTGAAAGCCTCCAGCACTTGAGCGCTCACTACTTCCTCGGGTGATTGGTTCCTTTGTCATACTGCTTTAACAGTTCAGAAGTTTTTCCTGATATTCAGCCAAAATCTGGCTTCCTGTAGCTTGAGCCCATTGCTGTGTCTTGCACTCTGGGATGATCAAGAACAGATCCTGCGCCTCCTCTGTAGGATTACCTTTCAAGTACCATATTTTTCTGTGTATAAGACTATACTTTTGTCTAAAATCTTTAAACTAAAAATTGAGGCTCGTCTTATACACAGAAGTAAGCTGAGGAGAGAACAAAAACAAGTGGAGGGGGAAAGCAGGGATCAAAGCGATCCTGCAGCGCTTTGATCCCTTTCCCCCTACACTTGCTAAGCCCCACTTATTTTTCTTAATTTTGGATTAGAAAAGTGGGGGTGTCTTATACATGGGGGCACCTTATATACAGAAAAATACAGTATTTGAAAAGTGCTACCCTGTCTCCTCAAAACCCCAAGGGGGGGGTTATCCTTCCAAGAATTTGGACTACCCTAGTCTCAGGATGATGTGGAAGGACATGTTAACTGCTTATATAATAAGATTTATTTTTGATCTGGGACTCCTATTTTACTTGATTTGTTTTCCTGTCTCTTTTTTTTTTCTTGCACTTTGACCTTTTATGGCCTCTTTTTGTCAACTAGGGTCTTCAGCCAAGACTCTTCTGCTTCGGAGATGAGGGTGAGCTTCTGAATATATCTCTTCTTTTGCCCTGTCACTCCTGAAGGTTGAGTTTTACAACCTATCTCAGCAGGGTGACACTATTAAAATAAATCAGGAGATAATCTGTTTGTTTTTAAAATTTGGCTTAAAGTCAGATGGTAGTCACATTGTTTTAGGGTCAGTGTGTATCTCTTGGGAAAACTGTTAATCCATTTTTAAACGGTTCCGTGTTTTTAAATTATTTGTTAGTATCTTGCCATCTGGCATAGTGCTAGTACTGAATGACAGATAGAAAACACAATTAAAACAGAAGTTTCCCTGTACACACCCATGAGGGCGAGGAAGGAGAAGGAGCACGGAAGGCGCGCCAGTGAGTGGCGAACCCCACAGACACAATTTACACCAACAGAGGTGTTGACATATGCCAAAGTGATTGAAAATAAATTGATTTCACAAGGGATTTTAAATATATGACCCTCTCGCCGCTCAGTAAAATCCTTCACTTTTCAACCAAAAAAAAAAAAAGCTTCCTAAGCCAAAAATAAATAAATACCGGTAAATCTGTACTTCCACGTGTACCATGTTGTCATATCTTAAACCCGATTCAAGTACTTTTTCTCCCTATGTGTAGCCACGCTTTAAGTTTCAGGAAAGATTTAAAAAATTATTCCCTTGGAAACTCTGTCTTTTTCCTTGAAAACTGTGGAGTTGGTAAGGAGGAAAATAAGATGGTGTGGTGCTTCTTTTCCACCACTGAGCTGTGTGTCTTGACCAGTTGTATTGCTGTCTAAGGGTGTACGGTATTCACTTTAAGGGCTGCAGGTTGGTGGGGTTAGAGAAAGATAGCTCTCTTTGGGAGAACGGATTCTAACCGACAAATGTCGCTTACAGAAAAAGTCGAAGGAGGAACCGGTGGTCGAGCAGCCGCGGAAATGGGATCGTGAACCGATGTACGAAATCAGGACGACTCTGAGAATTCTTCGCCCTCTTTTGAGTCTTGGGGTTGAGGTGCAATGAGCTTTGACCCCCAAACAGGGAGGGGAGCAGAATCGGGCTGTGGCAACCCATGTGGAGAGTGTCTGGGGGAATCACGTCCCCCCAGGAAAATGTTTAGATATGACCCAGATTTGGACTACGAAAACCAATTTATTTGCTGATGGATTGCTAATCAGTTAATTCCATTGGGTTTCTCTTCATTCTGATGGCTTCAGTCCCGACACTTTTGAAGGGATGGGGAGCCAGTCCTTACTTCCTTGCTAAAGCTGCCTTTTCATAGAGTAGGACCATCTTATCCATGGGGGATCAGTTCCAACCCACCGCAGATGCTCAAAAACACGGATTATAGTGGTTCTATAATAGCGAATGCTATAGATAGTATGGTTTCTGGCTCCCTCTAGTAGCCAGTTCCGATAACTTCATAGTTAAAAATATATATTTTGGGGATTTTTCTTTTTTATATTATTAATGTTTTCAGAACATAGATAAATGGATCAGTGGATACTGATCCTGCGGATAATGGGGTCCTGTTGTATGTCACTGGCTGGGAATACAGTAGAAGCAGCTGAGGCCGGATGAGGGCCTCCCCAGGCCACATCTGGCCTTCTGGGGTTGAGGCAGAGGTTCATGAGAGTCTATATAAGTCTATATAGATACAGGAGAACATTTTTTCGTAAACTGTCAAGGTCTTTAAAAATCAGAGTAAACACATATTTGATCTGGTCCTTTTATTTTTCTTTTGCCTTAAAGGTTATCCAGATTGTTCACCATGATACCAAGTGATAGTCACCCCAAGGTAAGTATCTGAACATGCTTCTTGTTTGGTTCCACCAACGTTGGATAGTGGAATTCTTTGATATTTAAACATGGCGGAGGGAAATCTACCAGGGAGAGGTGCGTCAGGTACGACAGGTATGTCTCTAATCATTTCCAAGAAGGCCATTCTTGTGGTCTTGAGTGGCCATCATGTTCACACAATCACATTCAACCACGGTTTATGGTGACCATGGATTAATCCATAAGTCACCCTGCAGGGGACCAAGCAAACCATAGTTTGATTTCTGCTTCTCTCTCATTCTTTTTGTCAGCTCTGGTTTCAAGATGGATAGTAGGAAAAACACGGCAGAAACAAGCCACAGTTCTGAGTATGGATGTAACAACAAGCCATGGTGGAAACAAGCCCAAGTGTGTTAGCTATAAATAGCATAACTAACAAACTATGGTTTGTTTGAGTAGTTTACCAATCATGGTTTGTTTGTGGGGATGTGTTCAGACTCATCAACAAGCCCTAATTCAACCATCTATACCTTATTTGCCATTACATGCAACTCATGCCTGATGGGCACCAATTAACTCCTTCATCTAAGGGCATGCCTTAGGGAGCGTGGTGGCGCTGCGGGTTAAACCGCAGAAGCCTCTGTGCTGCAAGGTCAGAAGACCAGCCATCGTAAGATCGAATCCATGCGACGGAGGGAGCTCCCGTCGCTTGTCCCAGCTCCTGCCAACCTAGCAGTTTGAAAGTATGTAAAATGCGAGTAGATAAATAGATACCACCTCAGTGTGAAGGTAACAGCGTTCCATGTCTAGTCGTGCTGACCACATGAGCATGGAAACTATCTTCAGACAAACGCTGGCTCTACGGCCTGGAGACGGGGATGAGCACGGAGCCCTAGAGTCGGACATGACCGGACTAAATGTCAAGGGGAACCTATACCTTTACCTAAGGGCATGCCAGTGCCCAATTTGTGATTGGCAGGTAGCTCAAGAGCTGGCCAGTCAAAGCACAGTCACTAGTTGAGTCTGAATATACTTGTGTGGAACAAGACTAGAGATGGGAAAAATAATTCCCAGAGGAGCCATTACTGGGTGGGTCATTCTGGGAGTTTCCTCCCAAAGAATTAACTCTTTCCATCTCTAGAGGAAATGACATATAAAGACCACAAAACCAATTTACTTTATGTTCATTGCATATCGGATATTTACTTTATACTGTACTTCCATCCCAACCAGAATCAAGGCAGCATACAGTTAAAAAAACAAATATAACTAAAAATGCATTGGCCAAAACTCAACTGAGGTTTCCCCATGTGTGAGAGCTTTCAAAAAAGCACTTTTAACATCTTCTGGGCTGTCTGTAAAGTGGGTGCTTCAGTTTCACAAACTGAGCACTAGAGGGAGCCCTAGACCATGCTATGTATTCTAGAGACCAACAAGAATACATAGCATGGTCTCTGGCTCCCTCTCATGGCTAGTTCTGGTAATACATCATGAAAATACGTATTTCTAGGTTTTTTTTTCTTTTAATGATTTGAATATTTTCAGACGGCAGCTAAGTGAAACTACAGATACTGATTCTGCAGATATGGAACTCCTGCTGTATTTAGGGTGTTATTAAAGGTAGATACATGCTATGTTTTAAAGAGTAAATCAGGCAGTGAATTTTCTAGGATTGGATGGAGCGGAAAAGTCTGTGTATGGAAAGCCCTTTCTAACCTCTTCTGTTGCAGAAATTTGCACTACGTTGGCCAACAGGGATAACGCAGAGAGAATGTAACCTTTCAAGGTATGGAAGAAAAATGCACCAAGAGGCTGGGGCCTCTTTCAGATTTGGGGCGAGAAGTAGAAATTTGCCGTACAGGGCTGGGCTGGAGACATGTGTGCAACCTCAGCCGAATTGTGTTCAGGCTGCAGAAATTGGGTGGCTGAACGATGGAGCGAGGCAGAAAGAGGGAAATGAAGAGCGGAATAGTGAAATCCTTTTGTTTGGTTCAGGGGTCAGGAACCCCGCAAGGAAAACGGAACAGTTCTAGAATCTGAATCTTTGCCTACCGTTTCTCGGCGGCCACCAAGCAAACAGGTTTGGGCTGCGTGGCGACCGAGGTCAAGGGGCATCCACTCACCTTAGACCAGCACGTCGCGAGGATTTTGGGGGATAACTGAATAGCCCTCACTATCCTTCTCTGCTGGTTAAGGGAGCCTGGTTCCACTGGAAAGGGTTACTCTAATGGGAGGTAACTCAGTTGAAGCAACTCTTCTGTCTACCCGGGAATCATTCCAGTATGGCCCCCCCAAAAAGAAGAAGCCATACAGCAGGATCAAAAAGACTCGTGTGTAGGTTGGGGTCAGGCTGGAATCTATTTCCCTGCCTGTCCTGTGATTACCAGGAGACAGCGCTGGATCCCCTCCACCAGTGGTCCAAATTGTGATCCGTTTCTTCATAGGATCACACCGTTGGTTTCTTCGTTAGTGCCAGGTTCTATTATCACCTCTTCTGTCTGCACTGGGTACGGATTTTTCAGTAAATCCCTCATGCAGGAGCTATTTTCGACCGAGCCACCGAACCCCCCAAAAAGGGTCATCATCGTTAGCGAGAACAGCAATTGCCCTCACTCTTATCAGTGTGGTTTTAACGTGTTGTTCTACACACCTCTGGAGGCTTTCTCTCAAAACCTGGCACTCTTATAGCTTCAGTAACGAAGGATATGGGTGGAAATTATGTTTTCTTACGTATTAACTGGGCTGGAAAATTGCAATGCTTGTTCAGCTGCCTAAGAAGAACTGGAGGGTGAAATCTGGATAGTGAATAAAGAACTCATGCATTAACCATCCTCATCATCATCTTAGAAGCTGGAAGGGATCCTATGGATCATCGTGTCCAACTCCTGCTAAGGAGGCCCAGTGGGGGAATCAAACTCCCAACCTCTGGCTCCGTAGCCAGAGACCTCGACCCCCTTGAGCTAATCAGCAGCTCAATCTTGGCAGGCTTTCAGTCCCTTCCATATAATACAGCAATTTCATGTGAGTCCTCTCTCTCTCTCTCTCTCTCTCTCTCTCTCTCTCTCTTAAAGGTTATCTAAGGTCACGGGGAGCTCTCTCGAAGAAGACCACGACATGGTAGGCCTCTGAATGCAACTTTTCTTTCCCCTCTATTAGCCGCGAATGCTTGGTGATCAAGCACACTTGAGGCCAGCCTGATTTCGGATTGCAGCGCCCTGTCTGGAGAATTCTGGGAGATGTAGTCCACCTATTAGGGATGTTGACAAGTGGTGCCTCGCAAGATGATGTTAATTCGTTCCGCGAAAAACGTCGTCTTGTGAAAACATCGTGTTGCGAAACACGGTTTCCCATAAGAATGCATTGAAATCTAATTAATGCATTCCAATGGGGGGGAATTGTCGTCTTCAGGAAAAAAGCATCTTGCGAAATGCATTTTCCCATAGAAATGGATTGAAATCTAATTAATGTGTTCCTATGGGCAAAAAAAAGTCAGAACAAAGTCAAATCAAAAAACGTTATAAATATCATAGAAAACCATTTGTCTTGTGAAAAAGCATCCGTTAAAAAAATCGTCTTGCAAGTCGCGGACCCAACTGTCAAAAACGTCGTCTTGCGAAAAAGTGTCTCTTTTTTAAAAATCATCTTGCGAAGCATAGACCCAAACATCGTCTTGCAAAAATCGTCCATAGGAAAAACCATCTTGCGAAGTGCAACAGCGATCGCAAAAACTAATCGTCTTGCGGATTAATCGTCCCGCGAGGCAATCATCTTGCGAGGCACCACTGTATTTGGGTCCGAGTCCCAAGTCTGAGTCTTGAGTTGCTTGTCCCACCCCCACCCCACCCCTCGAGGCGTGCGTGCGTTGAGATGGTGGGCCTGGAAGGGGAGCCAGGTAGCTGTGCATGTGCAGACTTCCCAGATCCCACCCCTGCCTCTGCTGCGCATGTGCTCGAAGCGAAGCTGGGCCTGCTAAACTCTGAGGAGGGCGGCCATAGAAGCTGGTCGGGAAGCCCATCCCTCATAGGGGCTCCTGACGCAACTCAGAAAAATGGGTCAGAGTTGCGAATCAAGTCCCCGGTGTGACTTAAGCCAGACTTGACAGCGCATCGCAGTTCCCCCTCCCTGCCCCCTGGAGAATTCTGGAGTTGTCATCTGAAAAACACATCTGCACACCACTGGTTTAAATCTTAAGGGAGCAGGTCAGGGTTGCTGCTGCGGACACGCGGCCCTCGGAGATTTCTGTGGTGAGCAGAAGTCAAGGAGAGAATACCAAAAGAAATATGCCGTATTTTTCCGTGTATAGGACTATACTTTTGTCTAAAACCTTTAGACTAAAAATCGAGGGTTGTCTTACACACGGAAGTAAGCTGAGGAGAGAACAAAAACAAGTGGAGGGGAAAGCAGGGATCAAAGCGATCCTGCAGCGCTTTGATCCCTTTCCCCCCACCCTTGCTAAGCCCCACTTAGATTTCTTAATTTTGGGTTAGAAAAGTGAGGGGGCGTCTTATACATGGGGGTGTCTTATACACGAAAAAATATGGTACATCGTAGCGCAGGGGGGCAGGTCTTCTACGGGGAGAAAGGCAGCAAATTAATTAATTAATCAACTAATTCAATAGTATCAGGACAGAAATCATGGTCCTGGCATAGGCGCCTCCTCTCTTCTCTTTTTCATTCATTCCTTGGTTTTGTCCATTTCAGCAGCTGGGGTAGGGGAGAAAAATCCTTTCCTGTCATCATCATTATTAGATAATTCGGAATCAGAATATCTCACCAACACAAGGCTGCTCATACCAATTTATTCCTTAGCTACCAAAAGCCTTTTCTTCTTTCTACCTATTCTTAGGACAGAGATGCTGGAAAAACTATTGTCATTATCCTCTTAGAACTGTAGAGCTGGAAGGGACCCTGTGGATCATCATCACGTCTAGTCCCTGTCAAGGAGGCACAGTAGGGGATTCGATCTCCCAAACTCTGGCTCCCTAGCCACAAACATAAACTACTGGGCTATGATACAATGAGGCATGTGGGTCTGAGAAAGGGGATGTGTGTAGGGCCAGGTGCTTTGTGTCCTGGGATAGGTGAGAATGGCAAGGTTTATCAAGAGATTTATCTTGAACTGTATGAATTTTGTTACAGAAAGCTTCAGAATCGCAAGCTGCCGAAATTGAGATGGACGACTTATGTTCCAGGTACGGATCTAGGACTGCCCAGATACGTTGTGCTTACTTTCAGATAGAAGATGGAGGAGGGTTGTCACAGATAATGGGATTGGGGGAGGGAGAATGTGAACCAGAGGAGATCCTAACATCGCCATTACAAAATAAAGTGTTTTCCTCCTAGGGACTACTGTCCTTCAAAGCTGCTGTGTTTGCACAGTAGGAAAGGAGGAAGACCTCACATGAAATTGATTGATTCCGTAAAGGAAGCCACAGGTTTTAGTTTGCAAGGCTTGAGCTGGGCTGTTAACGACAGGGCCAGTAATTCGTAAAGCTGCCATACCTCACGGGTGGCTTGATGGTATGTAACAACACAATATAGGAAACCACAATCCCACAGAATTATTATTAAAAGAAGGTGGCTTTGCTTTTTTCTTTCCATATATAGGGAAGCTTGTGAATAAATGGTTTTAGCCTTCTCTCACGACCTGGATCTTTTCCTTCCTTCCTTCCTTCCTTCCTTCCTTCCTTCCTTCCTTCCTTCCTTCCTTCCTTCCTTCCTTCCTTCCTTACAACGTCTCCAGGAGCCCTGAGATCTTACTGTCTAAATTTGAAGAGCCAGAGGCAGAAACGTTTGCTGAGACAAAAATGGAGGTAGGGACTCTTTAGTATGGGGTAAAAACCAGCTTCCGTCCTGTCCTGCTCCTTCCTGTGTTCATCTGCTCCTTGGGATGGAGGGTGTGATCCAGATTCGTACTGGTCTTGGTGGTAACGGCCATAGCGTGGAAGATGTTAAGCTCAAGAGCAGAAGGTACTAAAATGTTTTTTTCCTGTAGTAGTCCCTGTTGCTGAGTTTTGAATTTCGGTTAAAATGGCTCTAGCTGCACAGCAGAAGTGCGGGACAGCTGCATTCACTGTGAGCAGACTAAAAACAGAGGGGGAAAGAGGCTCTCAGCGGAGAGGCGGGGCTCCCTTTAGATTCAGAGGCAGGGAAGGAACAATTGGTTACTACTGAATTGATTGACAGTCACCCCAACCCAGGAAAGGTCCCTCCAAGCCACACCTTCTCGAAAGGCAGCATGCGAGGCTGAAATAACTCTTAACACTCCCATTGCTAATTTTGTGTCTAAACAATTCCAAAGGAAGCTTGTGTTTCAGTCCTGGTGATCAGTTACCCAAGGAAGCGAATTTCCAAAATGTGGAAGCTGGGGGAGTCTCAGATTAAGACGAATCAACATAGTTTATGGAAGAAATGGTTTTTATCTACTTATTTTTATCTACTTATTTTTATCTACTTATTAAATGGAAAACTGTGTATATTTTAAATTCTTTTTATCTTGTATGTTGTGAGCCACCCAGAGTAGACTATGTCTAGATGGGCGGCATATAAATGCAATAAATAAATAAAATAAATACTTTGCAATCTTGTCGGAGGAACTGTGAGGCCAGTTGGGTTTATGAAGTGCTTTGAAATCTTGAGGGCCTTATAAAATTGTTAAGCGTTATAGGCGGGGATCTTTTTTTATATATATCTATCTTTCTGGCCTCGGTCCATAAAATCCGTTAGATCCTCCGTAAAGGTACGTTAGAATGAACTGATTTCTTTCTGCTTTCTTCCCACCTTCGTACACCCGAAACTAGGAGGCAGAAGCAGCTTCCTCGCATCCAAAGAAATTACAGGCTGGCTCTTTCTACTCTTATCAGGATGGTGGCACGATTGAACCAGGTGAATAATCCTTTAACTGGGCTTTCAGCAGCCGAAAACGGCCACGGCTTGGTGGGGAGGCAATAGGAGAATAAAACTCTTATCTTGGAGGTTGCCTTGGTTTTCAAAGAAGCCAAAGATGATTTGCGCAAAAAGCGGAAACAACCTCTGTGCATTTTAGATACTGAGCCGGGTTCCCCTGTGTAACTGCCTTCCTAAATATACAGGCATGTTTTTCGAAAGAGCAGGTGACACCGAATTTCTCAGCTTCTTTCCTCTTTTGGAGAGAGGCCAAGCAGAGATATGCCCATTTCAAAGAAAAGCCCAACGGGAAGGTGCGCCCACGCATACGGCCTGTGCCTCTTGGTTTGAAAAACTGGGGTGCGAGATCGAATCCCCAGCTGCCTCGGCTGTAACTTCAGCACAACAGCGCTTATGCAGCCTGGCTGTATACCCGACTTCCATCTAAGAAGGACGTGCCTGGCGAAATCCATCTGGCCAAGAACTTTTGGGCTTTACATCTAGGAGTAACTTTCTGAGCAAATAAAAGGTAGTCGTGGAGTCCAAACAAAACAAAATACAAAGACAGGTGATACTTTTATAGACCATTTTTAAAAAAATCATCATACAATCCGCGAGCTTTCGTGGATTAAAACACCACTTCATCAGGTTTGCACCAGTGTGAAGGATTTAAATGTCCAAAAGTTCATGGATTTTGCCTGGAAAGTTACTCTTAGAAATAAAATCCAAATGGTCTTGGCAAGATGAGGTTTGACAGGCAAAAAAACGGAAAACATTCGTCTTGCGAAGCACGGCCATAGGAACATTCGTCTTGCGAGTCATCGACCCAACTTGCCATGAACTTCTAATTCTTCACATCGGTACACAGCCTGGCAAAGTGGTGTTTTTATCCACGAAAGCTTGCAGATTGCACAGTGGTGCCTCGCAAGACAAATGCCTCGCAGGACAAAAAAAACCTCGCAAGACAAATGGTTTTGGCAATGGGGGTTGATGACTCGCAAGACGAATGTTCCTATGGCCGTGCTTCGCAAGACAAATGTTTTCCGTTTTTTTGTTCCTGCCTCATGTTTGCTGATTTTTAAATGTTTTTCTATGATGTTTAAAAAGTTGTGTTTTTTTTATTGAAATTTTTAAAATCATCTGCACAATATGTATGGCTTTAAAGAGCACTTCATAAACCCTTTGTAGACCCAATTTGACTTTGTTCTGACTTTTTTTGCCCGTAGGAACGCGTTAATTAGATTTCAAAGCATTCCTATGGGAAAACGCGTTTCTCAAGATGAATTTCTCGCAAGACAACATTAACCGTGGAACGAATTAAATTCGTCTTGCGAGGCACCACTGTATGAGGATAGTTGTGTTTTTTTTAGTGGTCTATAAAGGTGTATTGCTTATGCTTGCATTTCTGTTTCGTATTGACCAGGCGGCTCCCATTTTATTTCAATGGAATGTCCTTCGTTTTTTTTTCCACTTGAATCCCGATAGGTGTTACCAGCTCTGTCTGGAGCATGGGGCAGCGAATCAGCCACTGGCGGATGGCTCACAACCGGGTGAGCCAGGCAGAGCAAAATCTCCAGGTGAGTAACACAAGGATACAACCAACCCTTGGAATGGATCTGTGTCAGGTTGCGGGGAGGTATTGCTGATAGGCTGGATGGGATGACGCAAGACTCCGTTGTTTGTTTTGGGAAGGAGTTCCTTTAGAGAGCAGCGGTTCCCCAACCTCGGGTCCCCAGATGTTCTCGGACTACAACTCCCAGAAGCCTGTGCTGGCCAGGATTTCTGGGAGTTCAAAAATACAAGAGCATCTGGGGACCTAAGGTTGGGGAGCACTGCTAGAGGGCAGGAAACTGGCATAAGCCTGTATGAGTTGGTGTATTTCAGTAGTTAAGCATGCCTGCCTGTAGAGCCAAGGGTTGCGGGTTCGAATCCCAAGGATGTCTCCCAAGAAACGGGCCAGCCCAGTTCACCCAGAACATATGTGGCTGTGAAGTTATTGATTGATTGATTGATTGTATTTATATCCCGCCTATCTGGTCAAACGACCGCTCTAGGTGAGTTACATGCGGTCTGGGACTGGCCGACCATTTATAAGTGGTGCCTCGCTAGACAGTTACCCTGCATGACAGTTTTTTCACTAGACATTGACTTTTTGCGATCGCTATAGCGATTCGCAAAACAGTGATTCCTATGGGGGAATTTCGCTGGACAATGTTTGGTCCCTGCTTCGCAAACCGATTTTCGCTAGACGACGATTTTGACAGCTCCCTCAATGCTCGCAAAATGGGTGTTTTCAGGACCTAAGCTTCGCAAGACAGCGATTTAAACAGCTGATCGGCGGTTCGCAAAGCGGCTTTCCTATGGCCGATCTTCGCTAGACAACGATGATTCTTCCCCATTGGAACATATTAAACAGGTTTCAATGCATTCTAATGGGGAAATGCTTTTCACTAGACGATGATTTTGCTAAACAGTGATTTCAGTGGAACGGATTATCATCGTCTAGCGAGGCACCACTGTACTGCAGGCTTGTTTCTCAGCATTGCTGATGGATGGGGGTGAACCAAAGGGTCAGACCTAAAATACCATCCTCCTCCTTTTTTTTTTTTTTTTTTTTTTTTTTTTTTTTTTTTTTTTTTTGAGGTTTAAAGGTTAGGGTTCCCAGCCTTGGGCATCCCAAATCCAGACTTCTGAAAAAGTGACTGATTGATTTTGCTACAGCTCCCAGCATCCCACGGTGGCTAATAATGGCTGAAGGGTTTATAAGAGTTCAAATCTTTTAAAAGCGACTCGTCCAATCTCTGCAATAAATAAATAAATTAATAAACATTTTTAAAATGACCATCTCTTCATGATGGTGTGGGAGTGGGGTGTGTGAAAAAGTGTGGAACTCTGAATTCAGACCACTGAAGGCTGTGGATATGATAACACTGGAAAGAGTGTACACCTGCTTTCTTGCAATGATGGGACTTGTAGTCCAACGCAGGGCAAGCACCAGAGAGCTGGGGGCTGCTGTGAGATGTTAAAGACGGATGAAAATGTTCATCTGTCTTTCGATTGACTTTTCTTTCACTCTTTTCTTCTATTTCTTTCTTTTCATTCTAGGAAAAAGTATATAAGCAGAGGCTTCTAAAACACGAGCGGGAGACCAAAACAACAGTGAGTTCCCCCCCCCCCAAATGGTCCCACACCCAATGGGGCACTTCGTGCAACTTCACCTTGTTCTTTATTGTGCTTTTCTTTCTTTTTTTACCAATTTTTTTCTATCTATTCATGAGAAACAGCCACCAGCGGCTTTTTTGTGATAGCCCAAATTTCTTCCGTCGTCTCCTCCTCTAAGCAATCCGTGTTAAATTTGGGGCTTAATAACCTTTCTGGCGCACGCTCTTTACAGGGGTCGGAGGGGGTTCACTTATGTCACAACGGCTCATCATGACCCGGGATGCTGGCAAATCTTTGGGTCCAAGTCCCGAGTTAAAGTCCATGTTTTTGGACTTGAACTCGGGTCCGAGTTTGAATCTTTGGTACCAAGTCCTGAGTTCCCTATGAGAAACAAGGTTCTTTCCTGAGAAAAAAAGGGTGGGTGGGCGGCTTCTAAGTTGCAAGTCAAGTTTCAGTCCTTGAATTAAAAAAAAACACACACAAGCTGAATCTGAGTCAGGTCAGTCTGACTTGACAGCAAATCCCAAGATTTGAGAGTCTCCATCCTTGGTTATGATGTTGTAGCATTTAGGGGCCCACCTCTTGCTCCTTTTGTTACTTAGGGCCCTGGATTTCTGCCCTGTCCTGATGATTAACCCCCCTGGAACCTAGAGACTGATCTCAGGGAGGAACAGATCACAATCTGGACCCCCTACGAAGCGGTCTAATGCACACCATTTCCCGGTGATCACACGATGCACAGGGCGATGCACTCCAATCTGACCACAATCTGTCACAAGGTTGGGTCTTTTAAATCCAGCTGTGAGGCTTTTATTTTTCCGGAGCCATGCCGGAAAGAGGGGAGGGTTGCTTTTTACAACGTTGGCTGCCATTAAAGCGATCCTCTCTGGTGCCATCAGATCACACCTCAAAGATCTGTCGTTCCCAAGCTGAGGTCTCCAGATGTTCTTGGACTACGACTCCCAGAAATCCTGGGCCAGCAGAGTTCATGGTGAAAGGGCTTCTGGGAATCGTTGTCCAGGAGCCTCTGGGTTGGGAACTGCTGCTACATAGATGATAAACAAGGAATCCCTCTTAGGAGAGCAAAACCAGAATTGAAGACTTCGTCTCCAAGTCCGAGATATAAGAAATCTTGAATATTGGGGTGGACAAATTAAAAAAGGATTGAATCTCAACAAGGGGGAGACCTGGATGCGATTCCTAATCCCAATTGGAGTAGACCCATTGTGCTCATGGGTCTACTCCAGCTTGGATTAGTCTTGATGTAATATTCAGCAGCTGAGTCCATGGATCTCCTCCATAGATTACAGTGGCTGAAAGATTTAGATTCAAAATTCTGCAATGTTTGATTCTTGTGACGGTGAAGACGTTCTGAAGATGTGTGAGCTTCTTTTCCTAATATCTTGCCTGTCTACTCCTTAGGTACCACTGCCTCTCCAGGAGAAGATTGAGGAAGAGGTGCTGGCCATTTTGATGGACACCTATAAGGGTAAGCATCATCAGTGGGGAAAGAGATTGCTTACATATTTCTGAGCTGGGACAGTGTGCCTTCTGTGTTCACAAAAATACATTCTTCCACATCCGTGTTTTGGATGATAGGATGCCCATCACAGGCTGTCATCCAAATGTTAGAGCCCCACCGTGTATCTGTGAAATCCAGGTTCCTGGAAGAGGATCTAAAAAGGCAGGCCGCCAGCAGGTTGTTATAACAACAAACCAATTCTAGCAGCTTCCATCTTGGTCAGGAGATGGTCTTTTGTCAGACTAATGGGTCTTAATTGCCCAGTGAAGACCAAGCCTCCCTGACGTCCTTTGCTGTACAACAGAAAGAGACTGTAACAATATATTGAGGCTGGTTAAAACCATTTCAAACCAAGCTGTTGTGCCAAGCCAAGATTCGAATGAACAGGAAAACTCAAAAGGGGAGTGGCAGGCTGCATTATTGTCCCTGCCTAGAAAGGCAGCCTAGAAATGAAAGCAATAGAGTAGGGACCCCCATATCCATGGGAGATGGGTCCCCAAGACCCCTTCTGCAGATGCTGAAAAATGTGAATTATAGGGAATGCTATTTTAATAGCAAACACTGTGCCTCACATGGTCTCTGGCTCCCTCTAATGGCCAGTTCTGATAATTTCACCTTTAAAAATATATATTTTTCGCTCCATAAGACGCACCTCTCCATAAGACGCACCAATTTTTTAGGAGAAGAAAACAGGAAAGTATAATCTGTTTTCTTCGCTCCATAAGACGCACAGACTTCCCACCCACCCTGTTTTGTGGGGGGAAAGTGCATCTTATGGTGCGAAAAATCCGGTACACTATTTCTAGAATTTTTCTTTAAATATTTTTAATATGTTCAGACCGTAGGTAGAATCAGCAGAGACTGATCCCGTGGATAAGCAGGTCCTGCTGTAAATAAGTTCGCTAAACAAAAGATTCCGACACAGCTGGAACTTGAATGCCTAGGACTTTGTTGGGTCATCTAAGATCAGAAGGTGCCCGGAGAAGACCCTGGAGGGGAGTGGCCCCATCTGAGTGTGCAGTGGCCATATTTCTTTTGTAGACCTTTCTATCCAGAGGGGAGCTGCTCGATGCAGTACATGCGCTCAGGGTGGATGGGTTCATGTCCCTCCAGGAGCAAATGCCAGCGGGCCTGAGAGTTTTCAGAATTCATGGACTTTAGGCCAGGAACTCAGCCAGCTAGACTTCTGGGGGCGCTTAGCCAAAAAAGCACACGTACACCAAATCCTTTCATGGCTTTTTCGGACGTGATAAAAGCCGAAGGACTGGCGGAGTGGGGAACAAGATCAATGGCAGCTGCAAGGCCTTATGGGCTGGTAGCTTCTCTCCCTCTTATGCTCCACACAGTGTGCTTCTCAGGAAACACCAAGACCACCAACGCCTTGGGGTTCCCAGAGAGCTCGGGGAGGAAATCCAGGAGACCTTTTGGGCCAGAACTCCAAGAGACTGGAGAACTCCTTGCCTAGCTGAGCCCCTAGAGCAGTAAATGTTCTGCACCTCTTAGATCTTGGCCTCCTGAGTCACCCCACCCGGGTTACAACTCTGAATGCTGAGGTCCTGGAGGTCTAGGCTTCAGTTCACGACTGGAGGTATTTCCTGAGTTGGGTCATTCCATCCGTGTGAATCCTTCCTGCCTGCTGCTATTACTCCTTCTCTTCCCGCACCTTGGCTTCTGATTTAGCAAGGTGAAAACTGGTCGGTGAATGAGTAAACACACATACATGGCTTAGCATTGGAAGGGACTCAAGGCTCATCCCATTCACACACAAAAACAAGCAAGGCAAGAATAGACACCTCCAAGGGAGTCTGTTCCATTGCTGTCCGGCTCTTCCCATCAGGAAGTCCCTCCAAAGGTTTATTTCTTCCAAATTGAATCCTTTTTGAGTCCCACTTTCAGGAGCGACGGGAAAACGAGTCTGCTCCCTCCTTCGCAGGGCAGGGCTGGCCCATCTCTGAGGATGGAGGTTCCTCCATCTTAGAGCGATGGATCGCCCGTCAGGAGCCCGTTGGGCCAGAAAAATTACAATGAAGGAAGACAAAAACATTATGGTCCTATAAAGGCTAGCTGTAGGACCCCCATATCTCTGGGGGATTGGATCCAACCCCCCCCCCCCCCGTGGAGGCTTGTACTCTAAATTCTCATTCCTAATGTATAGCTGAAAAGAAAGGCAATGTGATATATATAGTGATTCTCTATTTCTCCCACCCACCTCAAGATTACCAGAAAAAACTGGGAATGCATCATCCCCTCACCACACAAATGGAGGAGCAGGTGGACAAGATTTATCTTCATCTCCATGCAAGAGGGGTGGTTTAAAGGAAGGTGTTGCGCCTCACAGACTGCCCAACCTAGTGCGGAAACTGCTGTAGCTTTGGAAAATAAATAAATAAATAGATCTTCTAATGAAATGCATCCAGTCCCTTCTTCGTTGGCTGGAGTGGACGGTACAGAGGGATAAAGCAGCTAAAGGCCGAACTGTACATTATAGATGACCAGTTATTAGAAGAGGAGATTCCTGAAGTGCTGACGACTTCTGATTCTCATAGCATCAACTGTTCAGCTCTCTCTTGTGCTCCTGGGTCACTCTTTGAGGAAGGAAAGGATGTTTTTAAAAAATGCTTCCTAACATGCCCCTTGGGAAGGGTTTGGGCAGGACAGGCAAGCCCCTGGTGACCCCCGAGCTTCATTCATTTCCTAGCCGGACAACCTAAGTGGTAGCTTCCTTGGGCTAATGTGTTTGTTGTTGTTTTCCCCCAAGTTAAAAAAAATACTGTGGTGCCTCGCTAGACAACGATAATCCGTTCCACTGAAATCGCTGTTTAGCGAAATCATTGTCTAGCGGAAAGTATTTCCCTATTGGAATGCATTGAAACCTGTTTAATTCGTTCCAATGGGGAAGAATCGTCGTTGTCTAGCGAAGATCAGCCATAGGAAAGCCGCTTTGCGAACTGCCGATCAGCTGTTGAAATCACTGTCTTGCGAAGCTTAGGTCCCGAAATCACCCGTTTTGCGAGCGCGGAGGGAGCTGTCAAAATCATCGTCTAGCGAAAATCGGTTTGCAAAGCAGGGACCAAACATTGTCCAGCGAAATTCCCCCATAGGAATCACTGTTTTGCGAATCGCTATAGCGATCGCAAAAAGTCAATGTCTAGTGAAAAACCTGTCATGCGGGGTAACTGTCTAGCGAGGCACCACTGTAATAATAATGCATGGAAAACTTTAGGGCGAGGGAAACCCTTCTCCAAACGGCCGTTCCTCCTGCCAGATCCTCTCCGGCTGAGGTTCAGCGGAGAAAGGAACCAGGTCTTGTTACATCCCTCGAGTGGCCGATCCTCTTTTGAGCCCCCCTGGAGCAGCCCAACGTTGGGCCCTCTCAAGACCCCAAGCCAGCATGCCAGGAAGATAGGCTTCGGTGTCTCCATCGGCGATTTGTGACTCTGAAACCGCACGGCTCCGTTCTCAAATATTTATCCATCGCTGAGCGGAGGCTCCCACCCTGCTCCGTCTGCTGCCCTTCCTATCTCTCCCCACTCCTTCCCTGGCGTAACACCTAAACACACAGAGACCTGCTTCTTCTTCGGTGGCTCGGTTTCCCCTTTTTCCCCTGTCAAGGGATTCTTTGTACGGCAACCTGCTGCCGGGGGCAGGCCACTTTGCCGTCTGTTTGCCTTCGTGGCCCGCGCCGCCAGAGGTTCAACAGGCCTTATTAAGAAGAAGGGAACAGATGACTCTGTTATTCCCAAGGACGGCTCCAGGTTTTCCTCTTTCAAAAAAACAAGCCAAGCCTGATCGGGATTCCAAACAGGACCGATCGGGGCTCTCATTACGGGGCTCGGCTTGAGCTGGGGAAGCAGTGCCGAATCCGTTTGCAGGGGCCCCAGGCACAAGACGAACAAGGAGTACAAGGGGGAAGAGCGTCTCTGACCATGCGTGGAGAGCCATTTATTTTATCACGGAGTTGCCAACTTCAAGGTCCCACGTCAGAGGTCAGCAGACGGTAGACAGGGGTCTACTATGATTTGCAATAGAACCAGGATTTCCAACTCCCAATTCTACATCATCATCATCAATATTATCATCATCATGTGTTGTCTAGTCAATTCTGGCTTATGGTGACCCTTTTTGGGGGGGGTTTCCAGGTAAAGAATACTCAGAAGTGCTTTACCCTTCCCTCCCTCTAGGAGGAGCCCTGGGACTGTGCAGCTTGCCCAAGGCTACCCAGGCTGGCTCTTCTCCCAAGAGGCACAGTGCGGGGGAATCGAACTCTGAACCTCTGGCTCCACAACCTGGTACCCAACCCACTGAGCTATCCAGCTATCTGTATAGTAACAACACACATGGGCACCCTCTGCCCATACAAATTCAATAATAAATTTGCTGAAGGTCAACAAAGCTTGGGGAGAATTAGAGGTAGCTTTTCCAGGAAAGGCCTTCAGCCAGTTTCTGATACTGAAAATTAACTTCTCAGGGAGCTTTCCCCACAATTCTACATCTGCTTTCTCCGTTTTGTGGGGACTGTACCGGCCTACCTGCAGTTCTAGAAGAAAAGCAAAATATATTCCAAAACAGATCTCTAAATATACCCAGCAAACTTAAAGTCAGCTGCCCTGACCCTTTGCAAGAGAGATGAGGCAATATTCAGTCCAGGCGTATCTTTGTTTTTAGAAAATATAAGCACCCAGTTTTGTTGAGGGGAAGGACCCGATTTGGGGACACCCACGCTCCCTTGGGAGCAGAGAGAAGTCTAGAGGTGGAATTTTCAGCTCTCTTTTTTTAAAACTACAAATCCCACCATCCTTAATTCTGGGAGTTGTATCTAACGGAGCGGCCCCTTAGAGACACCGAAATGGGGCGCCCCTGAGCGAAAGGTCAGAAACGGAGGGATGCTTTGATGCTGAGCTAAGCTTAGCTTCCTGTTCAGGAGGGAAGCGCCCAGCTAGCACTGGAACAGTGGATTTGTAGTCAAAAACTTCTCTCTGAAAATCTCATCCCTAGAAAACTCTCCGCCTGTGGCTTTTGTATTCTCCGGGTGACAGCATGATGCTCATTCGAGAACTGGCCAGAGGGAGGAGTCTTTCTGTTGTGGGTGGAGCTAAAAAACGAGTAGGAGGAGCCTCTTTTCGGAAGGCTGGGCCAGAATAAGAGGGCGGAGCCTCGTTCTAGTGGGCGGAGTAAGGGTCTTTTCCTGGTTGGCCTGGAACTCAGGGCGGTGAGGCCGTGAGGCCTTCCCCTCGCCTTCTCAACGGCAACGGCAGGACTTCACGACCATGTTGCTGAGCTGCTGGACTTTGGGCAACCGTCCGACGTAGTAGAGGATGGTCAACGGCTCTAGCTCGTGAGGGACGCAGCACGGGGCCGCCGAAGCCTCGGGGTTCAGCTTATTGTACAAAGGCAGTACCTGCAGGAGGGTGGGGTGAATGGAGAAATTCAGAAAAGCCGCCTGAGAAACAAGATAGGGAGGTTTCCAGAATGGTTAGGGGACCCCTGAAGTTTGCATATTTACAGACAAACCCTCCACAAACAGACCAAAACTCCTCCTCCATGTTGGGAGTTTTTGCAACCTCGCATGCTGCTGGTTCAAGCTGGGAGGGGCCTTTCTGGGCTGGGGGGTGACTGTCAATCTGTCCAGTGTTAACCAGTCATTCCTTCTCTGCCTCTGAATTCAAAGAGCCCCAGCTCTCTGCATGCGTTTTTCCCTCTCTAGAGTCGGTCGGTCGACGTCTGTCGCTGAAAGCTGTTCAGGTTTGTCAGTTCGCTGTTCGATCTGTTTGCAACCGTAAGTAAAGGAAGCAGCTTTCATCCTCTCTCCTACTAATATCTTGGAGTGAGTTATTGAGACAGGAAATGTGAAAAAGGGGTGGACTATTTGAAGGTATTCTGCGCTGGGAATTCCCTGCACCTCTGCTGCGCAGTAAGAGGAATTTAACGCAGAATTCAGAGCTCTGCAACACGTCCAATTTCATCAAATAAACAAAGAATTGGTTCAGCCGTGATGGCATGTGCTCACAGAATATTATCAGCTGAAAAGGGGGACTATGCATGGAAATGTAATGGAGCCAGCTAGAGGGGGAAGGCAAGCCTCTTAGGAGGCAGGCAAGCCTATTAGGAGAGAGGGTACCTGGTCACATTTTGTTGGATGTCACACTCGTAATGAACAAACTGCAACCTTTTTCCTTCTCGGGGGAACGAAGCAAAGCGCCATCTCACCATGTGGTATTGCGTGTCTGTGCTCCATACATAGCGACAGTTCCCGGCACAGAAATTGGCTTTGTAACCTTTCGGCTGGTGGATCCACTTCCATTTCAGATCTCTGCGGAAGTCGACGTACAACGGGTGGAGGCAGCAGCCCTGATCTGTGCTCCTGGGACAAGCAGGAAGGGAAGGAAGGGGAAATAAGACGGAGCAGATTCGTGCCACTTCTTCCAGGGGGGGGGGCACTTACAGACACAGCGACCGAGGGCAAGAAGGTGGTGCTATTTTCTGGTGCTCTTTTCCCCCGTGACTGCCAAAAAAAGAAGTGGACTCTTGACACACTCCTCTTCTGACCTGGCCCATCCAGGTATGGGTTGGTATGCAAGGATTTTCATTCTTATCATTTCAAAGATACAACCTGGCGTGCAGCTTGGGCATTTTCATATTTTAGACTGCAACTCCCATCGCCCCCATTTAGCCGAGCAATCTGGGAGTTGTAGTCCGAGAAGGCACCATTCCTGAGAGAATCATTTGATCAAAAGTTGGGCTATATGGTGTGCGGGGGGGGGGGATTTGGGAAATCTCTTTTGAAGCAGATTCAATATTTTAGGATGTAGCACAAGAAAAACAGCAGACCGCAACAACAACAACAACAACAACAACAACAACAACAACAACAACAACAACAACAACAACAACAACAACAACAACAGCCTTAGAACTCCAGAGCTGGAAAGGACCCTATGGATCATTCAGTCCAGCCCCTGACAAGGAGGCCCAGCGGGGAATCAAACCCTCACAGCCAGAGACCTAAACCACTGAGCTATCCAGAAGTTCTAGTTCTAGATACCCCAACACCCAATTTTTCTTCCCAGTGGACAACCAAATGCCCTAGTGTGACCTTTCCTCGCCTCCACATCTTGCAAAATGGTTTGCTCTTGTTTTGCGATTGGTTGTCAGAGGGTAAACATGGGTTTCCTTTGAAAATCGGGCTGCACAGGCACTGAGCTTTGAAGGAATTGCGTATCTGCAAGGACAAATGTTGTAATAGGAAGAAATGAACATTTCCTTCACATGGAATTGAACTCTTATTGGGACCATCAGTCCATCTAGTCCTATCTGATTAGTTCAGGTAGTTGCGCATAAAGGATCAAGGGAGACTTCGGGATTGCTTTCGATCCATACCATACAAACGATTCAGGTATAATTTGAACATAATGTTTCCGAACCTGGAACAGGTGGGGTTGTTGGCTGACCTACGTCGCCGGCCCTTTGGAGGAGGCTCCAGCCGATGTGGGGGCAGGAGAGTGAGGATCAGGTGGGGGGTTTTGCCACTCAGGTCTGGGGGCTGAGCCCGCCCCTTCCATGCCTCCTTGATGAGATCATCATCCAGGCCTGGGTGAGTAGAGAAAGAAGCTCAGGATCAGAGCAAGCAACACCGTCAGCATGTCATTAGAAGCTAAGCTCCGCTAAGAGGCAAAGCCATTAGATTGTCTCATTCCACCTGTCGCAAACTGGCTTGCGTTTTTTACTCTGTGGTTTGTCACTGAGTGCTAAACATGGGGTTTTTGGCAAGTCTGATGACTTTGGCACGGAGGTTTGAAGTAATGACGTGTCTGGAGGGAAAACACTGTAAAAAAACAGGAAATACTGAATCTGTGTTGTTTGACCTTCTGAGATCCTGAGGGGCGGAGGGGATGTGTGGCAAATTCCCCAAGTCTTCCCCACTCCTGTACGCATACCTGCAAATCGCGCTTCCAACTCCTCGCTGTGGTTGGGGTTAATCGTGTTCCCCGGAGGCACGTAAGCGCAGCACGGACAATGCACCCCTAACTTGAGATCGACGTTTCTTTCTTAGGGGGAAAAAAGGAATGAGGGCGCTTGGCTTGACAGTACTTGATGACTGACGTTGAAAACAATTTAAAAACAGCAAATGCCTCTAAAATAAAACCAACCAAATAAATAATATTTTGTAGAAATAAAATTGAACAACAGCAAAAAAAAGGGGGGGGAACACATAAATTTGAGTGCCTCTCAGCGGCACACAGACCCACATAGAACAGCTGATGCTTTTCCCAGAACTTTGATTTCAGAATCAGGAAAATAAATCATCTGCTTCATTTCTATGTACCTCCGGCTGATGCTCTAATCTCAGAGTCAGGAGAAAGGGGAATCATAACCACGGAATGACACCATATATAAGCAAGAGCCGGAAGTAGTTAGAAGTGGCTGAGTTTTATTAGATGCTACTAAGAAAGTTCAGGTAGGAGGGGAGAAATAGCTAAAATTTATTGTTCATTTCAACAGGTGTCAGAAGCATCAGGCGGAGCTGCTGAAAACTGGACAGGTGATAATTCCTTGAACGTAAAATGTTCCTAAATGAACCTCTTCACTCAATGCAAATTGGTTTAAAAGAAAAAAGAAGGTTCTCACCTCTTTTCTCCAGCCACTGGCTGACGGTACCGGTGACATCAAAGGAGACCCACTCAGCCCGGCCCGTTGGGCGTAGCATCCGGCTCTCCAGGTAGCGCTGAGTCGGCGCAGAAGGATCCCTTGCCCGAACCACCTGGAGAGATGTGATTTTTTGTTTGGGGGACTGCTTTAAAATATTTTTTACCCCACCTTTCTCCTTAAAAGGTGGCTTGCATCACGACAGGACAATGTTTTCAAGCTAAAAACAGTGAGTATACCAATCCTCAAAAGGGTCAAAGACCACATTAAACACAGTAAACAAAAAGATCAAGATCGCAGTCAAAGCAGTAAGGGACAATAATTGGTTTAAAAGCCCTGCTCCGGGAGCCAATGACTCAGGGAAAGCCTGCTTGGAGAGAAAGGTCTTTGCTTGCTTGCGGAAGGGCCAACAAAGGTGGAGGCCAGGCTGGCCTCCAGTGGGAGGGAGTTCCAAAGTCTGTGAGATTCTGCCTTACCTTATCCAATATGCTAACTACCATAGTTTGCAAAACCGAAGTGAAGCCAAATACAAGGTACCTTTTAAAAGTTCAGCAACAACATAGCAGCTGTAAATGCTAAAATATGAGCGAATCCATTTGAAGCTGAACAAAGCTTTTTAAAAATGGGTCTTTGTTGATACTTAAGATAAGCTGTGACTACATGGTCAAATACCAGAGGATTTACTCCACTTATAAAACGGGAGAACTAGAAGTATTTTTTTAAAACTAACCTCATCACACAAAGGCTGATCCCAGGAATTAAATTAAACAAGAAGGTTAATACGTAACTAGAAGCAGTGCATCCTTAAGAGATGAAAAATGTGTGGTTTATCCTAGGATGAGTTTTCCCCACGTCTTCATCTTGCAAAATAGTTTGCTCTTGTTTTGTGATTGATTCTCAGCTGGCAAACATGGGGCCCATTTGAAAACCTGGTTGCTCCGTCACTGAGCTTTGAAGGAATTGGGTCTCTGGAGGGGAAAACTTTGTGTAATAGGAAGAAATGCACATTTCCCTTCATGTGCAATTGGACCCTTAATAGGGTCCATCTAGCTCTTATTTGCCGATGAGCAAATGGAGATTTTGGAAAAACGAACCTGATACAACTCCAAACGCTGCTCTGAGGCTCGTGCCCGGGGGTTAGGAACTCTGTAGATCCTCAGCTCAGCGCGGATGAGGCTGCTAAGATTTGGCTCAGCACTGGACACATCGAAACGCAGAAGGCGGAAGAAAGGGCTGGCGTGGGGGGCGAGGATCGAATCTGCGCCCAAGGAGGAGAAACCAGAGAGTCAACAAATTTCTTTAGACGAGGATTATTAATAAGAGCCATAGGGAAATGGCCCTGGTTTTCAAAGCCTGAAAAACTTCCTTTATGTGGGGATTCTGGGAGTTGTAGTCCAAGCACTTAGCTTTGATACACAGGTTGCCCGTCAGTCATAAGTGTGCCATAGTTTTATTCACATTGGACAAGCAAAAAAAATTTTTTTTTAAAGAGCCCAAAGCATCGTGGTACCTTAAAGATGAATTGCTATGTTTTCATCCGAGCTTTTGTGGCTCAAGTCCCTGACCTCAGACTTTAGAGTGAGATTATATATTATTATTTATACATGACTCCATATCCAGGTGGCAATACAAATAATGGACAGAGTGACAATGGTTGTTTAGTACAATACAGGCAAGTTTCAACTTGTGTGAGTCAAGGGGATATTTCACATTAGGTAGTGGCTTACGAACCCTTGACTAGTATTTAACCCTTTCAAATGGATCCCCAGCATTTGTATATATTTTATCTCAGCTGTTTTCCCTTGCAGGTATGGTTCTATAAGACTTCTTTTCCAGGGTCGCTTTCTAAGTATTTAAGTAGGGCTCAACTGGACTGGTTCAAAAGACCCACCTTCCCCAGTCTCATGTTTCCAGTTGTGGCCAGCCAAAAGTCCTCAGGAAGCCTCCAAATCAGGCAGGAAGGGAAGCTGTTCATCTGCTGTGGGCCACAGAACTGTAGAGCTGGAGGAGATCCTAAAGGTCATCTAGTCTGACCCCCCCTAAGCTGGTATACTGCTCCTGAACACAAAGGTTCCATTTAGTTAGATTGGATCCAAAACAACCTACTACTTTTTGGCTGATTTATGCTCTGTCTTTTCTAAGTTCTTGTAATATATTCAGCATTCTATCACCTGATATGACTTTCCCCCCCTTTCTCCCACCCTTCCCCTACCCCTTTTCTTGCCCTTACTGTCAGCCTGGCCAGGGGGTGACAGATCCACACGGCGCACTTCCTTGGCGTAGTACTCCTCTTCCTCACTTCTCCCAGGGCTGCGTCCACCACAGGCGGCCCGTCCCCGGGACAGCTCCCGCGTGCTGTTGTATAGCAGCATCACCTCCGCCGGCGGCTGCGCGGGGACCCCTTCGTCCTGCTCGGGCGGCGTCACCAGCTGCAGCTTGCTGAGGATCTGTCCGCGCAACGCCTGGACCCTTCGGGCCCGCGCCACCTCCAGGTCCAAGGTCTGGCATGTCGAGAGTGCCACAGCCATGTCACGAAAGCCTAGAATCAGTGGCGTCATCAAGAGCATAAGAGGGAGCATGTTTAAGCGGTGCCGCATCCTCCCCCCCCCAAAAAAATAAAAAGCCGGACCAGAAAGAACCCAAAGGGCCGCTCCAAATAGCGACCAAAGCCAATGACAATGTAAATATTCTAAATTTTCCCCCTTTCCTCTTGGTGCAGGCAGGAATCGGGCGGTCCGTCGTGATGGGGTTCAGAGTGCCGAACCACGAATTTGGGGCAGTTCGGACGGGATCCCTGCAAATCCGCGAAAATTCGGCAGACTCCGAAGCAGCCGTGTGTCCCAGTTGCTGGACCGCTCAGAGAGGGTCTCAGGTAAGGGATCCATACGGTCCCGTCGATTTCGGGACGGCCGGCGGGTGTTTCATGCCTCTAGTGTGGTTCTGTGTTCTTTGTAAGCATCCTTGCAGGAAGCAGGGTGCCTCTCAGAGAGAGGAGGAGAGAGAGAGAGAGAGAGAGGGACAGGCCCCCTTTCTCCACCCCCCCACGCCTTCCCACACATCCTCCACCCCCTTCCTGCCGCACACTTTTGCTCCACAGAGCCAGCATTGATTTCGCACTCTTGCCACACAGGAAGGCGCGGAGAGGAAACCATGCGCCCAGCATATCTTTGCCACAGCTCTTCCCCACCTCTTTCCCTCCGGGCGGCTCTCTCTGGGTCTCTCGGACACACACAAACACACACTGTGTTCTTGCAGCGGTCCCTTTGCGGGGCGAAGGATCGAAAGCAATGCGAGATTTCAAATCTCCTTTTTGCTTATTACACTCAAGGTGAAGCCCGGCTGTGTTTCACCAAGGCCACACTCCAGATAATGTTTCAAACCATCCAACAAATGGCAGGCAAGCCATCGCTGCGTGGTGTAGGCAGCTGACTGTGGTGGCAGGGGTCCGGTGGTTCGATTCCCCGCTAGGCCTCCTTGACACTGGCTCAACTCCATGATCCATAGGGTCCCTTCCAGCTCTGCAATTCTGAGATGATGATGATGATTTAAAATAGCACGGATGTTGACCCCAGTTGATCTGTACCTTCACATTCCCTCTGGCCTGGGTTGGATAATCCCTTTCTGGGATCTTAGAGAAGTTACCCTCTAAGAGTGTGGTTACATGATGAAAATAAATGGTGAAACGGATTGGGGTTTTTTTGAAACTGGGTTAAAGTCACGTGGTAGTCACATGGTATCTGGGTTAGTGTGGGCATCCTCTCGGGAGAACCTTTAATCAATTTTTAAACTGTGTCATATATTAGCTAAGAGGGAGACAAACTCACACAATTTTAGACCAACAGAGGCATTCGTGCATGCCGAAAACAGTTCCAAACAAATCAATCTGACATCCGAGTTCAGATAAACGCCCCTCTGGCGGAAGAGTATTTTGCCTCGCGTTCCGCAGAAACACTCCGTGCTTCCATGTGCATCATGTAGGCACCTTTTAAAAATCGATTTAAAACCCTTTCCAAATGTATGTGTGTTGTTTTATTTAAATCTGATGGAACCAAGCTTTTGAGAGCCACAGGACTCTTCGCCTGCAGGCACGGATGCTATAAAATTCCAAGGAATGCTCAGGAAGAAGTTTCAAAAATGTGGCTTAAAGGTAGGAGCCCTATGGGAAAGCAAAGAAATAGATTGAAAATCTAGATCAAAACAAGGTGTCAGGATTTCAGCGTACATCCTCATCTCCTGCTCACTAGGCATAAACCTACACGAGGCCCCTCTGGATTCCCTCCCTTGCTTTGGTGAGCTACAGGGACCTGTTATTTTGACATCCAAGCAGGAAAAAAATGTGGAGCGATAGAGGCAGGCTTTGTGACTGCTTCAGGCTGAGTGGATTTTTTTTGCCTCTAGGTCAAAACAGTAAATTAACCCGGCCCGATGGAATAAATAGGGGAAAGAGGTCCCTTTGGCGGAAGGGGGGAAAGACCGAAAGGAGCCTCCAGCCAGCACGCCTGGCTGTCAAAAGAGAAAAAGGTCTAAATTAATGGATTTTGGGAACTTTCCCATCACCTGAAAAACAAACTGACTTTCTTTCTTTCTTTCTTTCTTTCTTTCTTTCTTTCTTTCTTTCTTTCTTTCTTTCTTTATTTATTTATTTATTTATTTATTTATTTATTTATTTATTTATTTATTTATTTATTTATTTATATCCCGCCCATCTGGTCTATACGACCACTCTGGGCGGCTTATCAACGTTTCTGGACCGCGAGGCATTTCTGTTGCCTACGCGAAAGATGGAGACATATGGTTCATATATAGACAGATCAGCCTTCCCCAACCTAGCCGGGGACGGAAAGTGTGGGAGTAAGGTTCCCATCATCCCCCATCAGCAGCGTAGTCCCTGGACATTTGTCGGCTTGGGGTTTGAGAACCCACTTCTCCTCCAACAAGCTTAAGGTAGCCAAGATGGCGTTCCTCCTCTCCGTTTCAACTTAACGACCCTGCGAGGTAGGACAGTCTGATATACTGTTCTCCTTTCTCCCTGTTTTATCCTCACCAGAACAACCTTGTCACGTCTTCAGGCAGATAGAGTAACTGGGCCCACAATCAGCCGGTGATTTTCATAGCCCACTAACGGATTCGAACCCTGGTTTCTAACTTACCACAAAATATAAAACAGTTACAAGTAACTATTCCTGTGTAGCCTGTTACTTACAAGTTCTTGTGAGGATAAGCTTCAGGAGCCGTCGTTTTAGCTGGCTTTTATGTCCATGGAATGAGGGAAGCATTTTGTCCTTGGCCTCAGGCGGCAAAAAGTCTTGGGCCGCCTAGTGGCACTTAGTGCCAAGTGAGATTGTAGTGGAGCTGCTTTTAATAAATTGGGTATTATGTTAATTTCAGGAGAAGTCAAAACTGATTTATCCGTCCAGGGGCTTTGAGAGCTATTTACTATTGTGCGTGTGTGTCTGTGTGTAAATTATTCTCACGTTTAGCCCCCCGGGTCCCCTTTATTGGGAGAAAGGTGTCCTATGAATAAAACAAAGACATAAACGAATGCATAAATTTGCACAGATTTCCATCCGAAGGGGTCTTATAAATGTCAAGAAGCAGAGATCCTGATGTCTCGTCTTTGACACTAGACGGTTATAGGTCCCCAGAGGCATCGATCCACCACCTGGAGGATATTATTTTATTAAATCTCCCCCTCATCTAGTTGATTTCTATAGACGAAATTTGTGCGGTGGGGGAGGTGGGAGAGAATCCATTTTGTCTTAAGCCTCAAGCAGCAAAATATCTCGACCCGGCTATTTCAGAACTTAAATAACATAGAAGCCACGGCGATCCTCTCCTCTCCACAAGCTTGCCACCCATCATCATCTCTCCTCGGCTCTTTGAAAGGGTCAGAGGGCCGTGGTCCAGGGAACCGAAAATGATGAATTTCTCACCTGGCGGGTGGCAGGCAGTAGATGCCAGGGTGGGTGGCCAGAGAGGTGCCATCGAGGGCAGAAAGGTGGAGTTATTTTCCCCCTTGCATGTCTTATAAAAAATTCTTCAATAGGTCCATCTCTGTGGAGGGTAAAGACTCGGATTCATGGGTGGTGTATGTGTCTAATGTATGTATCCGCTCCGGGTTTTAGTTGGAACTTTACAGTCGTATTCCGAGGTGCTGAACCCATCCTTCTCACCACCGCTAAGCACCATGTCATCTTGAACACACCCGATCCCATATGACGTTGGAAGCTAAATCAGAGTCAGGCCTGGAATGGAAAACCACCAGGAATACACAGAAATCTTTAGGCAGGGCTAGGAAAGACTCTTGCCGTCTTGATTTGTAGGCCGTGGACTACCTTAAATCATGATTTTTTAAAAAAAAATTGTTTTTTGAACATGTGCAGAGTGCCTTTCCTTGACCGCAGAAAGCATCCACGCAGCTGGGCTTTGAAGGCACACAACCCAGGGTTTGGGGGAATGCTGGATTCCTTCTCTGTTTTGTTTTTAATTAATTCATTAGCGGTGAGGGCAATAGAAAAAACATTTGTGAAATCTCGCCCCTGGGACAGATTGCTGGGTTTTATCATCATCATCATCATCACCACTAGGAGGCTAATAGCCTGGAATTTCCAGCGATCTGAGCCCTGCCCTATTTTGAGAGAAGTCTGACATCTCACGGTGATTTCTTGGTATTGCAAGCTCCCCTCAACTGGTTTAGAATAGGGATTCCAGTATGGTGGTAGAATAGGGCTTGGGTTCGAATCCCCCACTTGGCCGTGAAAACATACTGGGGGAGTGAATCTGGTAAAACCACTCTTGAAATCTCTCAGTTACTTTAAAATTCTATTAGGGTCTCTATAAGCTAGTTCTGGCTTGATGGCATATAAATAGTTCACACCTTAGGTTCTTAACCCATCATCTGTGGATCCCCAAGGAGCCACAACGTCTTCTTCTGTGAAGACGTGAAGAAATGTTACGATATTTCGCAGTGAAGAAAGGAAGAAAGGAAATGTAGAACAAAATATTAATTTGAAGGCCCTTCATGAGAAACTTTAAATAAATATTTGATGCAATTTAAGGTTTTAAAAGGGGCATGCTGGCACTGTGGGCTAAACCGCATAGAGGCCCAGCGGGGAATCGAACTCCCAACCTCTGGCCCTGCAGCCAGAGGCCTGAACCACCGAACTATCCCTGTTCCACATTACAGAAAATAGATCAGGAGATTACTTTTATTTCTGCTTGTTGAAGTAATTGGAAAAAGGAGTCCCAAAGACTAAAAACTGGAAACAGTGAAGCCTCTGCGGATAAATTCTTCCAAGATCAGACACAATTAAAAAGAAACTATTTGGCTTTATACATATACAGTACATATATACATGGAAAGATTGATGCTTTAGAATTATTCCTGCAATATCCTTGTCTTGTTTCTAGACAATTTCACTTATGTGAAATATGCATGTGGATAAAGGATTTTCTGACAGATAGGCCACAGTCAGTAAGGATGGGATCTCACCATTCTTCTACCCTGGTATTAAGTACAGGAGCTCCCCAGGGCTGCGTGCTAAGTCCCTTCCTCTATTCCCTGTACACACATGATTGCACCCCACTGTATAACACCAATGCAATTATTAAATTTGCGGATGATACGACAGTGGTGGGGCTCATAAATAAGAACAATGAGTCTGCTTATAGAAAGGAAGTACAAAGGTTGATACTTTGGTGTAAAGAAAATCATCTCACACTTAACATCAAAAAAACTAAAGAACTCATAATTGATTTTAGGAGAAGAGATATGTACATTTACCACTGTACATAAACGGTGAGGAAGTGGAGAGAGTTGGTAGTTTTAAATTTCTGGGTACTTACATCTCAGAGGACCTCTCATGGACTATAAATGCCAACATGCTAATGAAGAAGGCACAGAAGAGGCTGTATTTCCTGAGAATGCTCGGCAAGTTAAATTTATCTCAGCATTTGCTTCTGTCATACTATCGTAGCACCATTGAGAGTGTCCTAACCTATGGCATTCTGGCATGGTTTGGGAGTAGCTCTGTAGCGGACAAAAAAGCTCTACAGAGAACCATTAAAATTGCCCAGAATATCATCAGGCTCCAGCTACCAACCCTGGATGACATCTTCACATCCCGCTGTCTAAGGAAATCACATAGCATCCTGAGAGACTCTTCCCATCCTGCTTATAACTTTTTTGAACTGTTACCATCTGGCAGAAGATATAGAACAATTAAGACTCGGACCACACGTTTTCTCAATAGTTTTTATCCCAGAGCTATAATTGCAATTAATAATGAGCTTAAAGACCACCAGTAGTGAATAATTAGTTGGACTGTGTAACTTGGCCTGCGGTGTAGATGTTTGTATTTTTAGTGGGGGACTTTTAGTGGGTGGGGAGTGTTTGGGAATTTTATGTGTGTGCATGTGTCTGGTCTCTGGGTGTCTGTGAATTTCGTTGTATGTGTATATACTTACAATGACAATAAATAAATTATTATTATTATTATTATTATTATTATTATTATTGTTCTCTCTTTGTTGACTAAATAATAGGTTGGCAAGAGTAACCATCCGGGTGTTGCTTTGTATACACAACTTTTGCCTTCCTGCCTTAACTTAAAGGACTGGTTATTCAAGCGGTTTGCTATTTCAATAGCATCTGAGATGTATTTTAATGGGGCAGGGTTATTCTTGCATCAACTGCTTCCGTTGTTTTACTGTTCTGGACGTTGCAAGCCAAGGATAAGTCCGACATCAAGCTTCGTTTAAAAAAACCCAAAGCAGAATCCTAAAATCTGCACGTTAAATCATAGAACGAAAGGATGTTAAGTGGACCCTTTTGGACCCATGATCACAATCCTTCAAGACAACACAACCCATCTTTTGGTGTTGTTATGTGTCATCAAGTCATTCCTATGGTGGTGCTTGTGAATTCATGGTCATCAAAAGGTCCTCTCTGGCTTCCTTTACTAAGTCAATACCTCTCACGTTGGATTCTCCTCTTTGCCTGCTGCCTCCCATTCCTGCTATCTTTTCCAGCAAATCTTGTCTTTTTGTTAAAAAATTCTTTTTTTTCCAACTTTTAAAAAATTAATTAATTATGGGTGGGGCAGAGAAATCCATTTTATTGCTTCACATCATCTTCTTGGCAGTCTGATTTTTGAGAAATCTGGCACAGTTTCTGGAATTTCTGCTTGAAGCTTCAGTTTTATACCCACCTGATGAAGAGTTCCATAAAGTTTAAAAGCTTGCTTTACTTGTAACTTTCTAGTCATCTAATGATCTATTGCCTAACCTAGAAATGCATTGCGACTGTTAAATTTTGGGGAGCAATCTTACTCTTGTCAATGTACTGCAAATCACCCAGAGATCTGCAATGGAACTCGGAAACAACTAGCTACAAGTAACTTGCTTATCTGTAATCAGTTATTTATTGGGTAATAAGTAACATAGTTACATGGGACGTGGTGGCGCTGCGAGCTAAACCGCAGAAGCCTGTGCTGCAGGGTCAGAAGACCAGCAGTCGTAAGATCGAATCCACGCGACAGAGTGAGCTCCCGTCGCTTGTCCCGGCTCCCGCCAACCTAGCGGTTCGAAAGCATGCAAATGCAAGTAGATAAATAGGGACCACCTCGGCGGGAAGGTAACAGCGTTCCGTGTCTAAGTCGCACTGGCCATGTGACCATGGAAGATTGTCTTCGGACAAAACGCTGGCTCTATGGCTTGGAAACGGGGATGAGCACCGCACCCTAGAGTCGAACACGACTGGACAAAAATTGTCAAGGGGAACCTTTACCTTTACCTTTTACCAAGTAACATAGTTACTAATTACAACGTTACTTTCTGGTGTAAGTTCAGTTATTTGGTATAAGGAGTTTCAATAGAAAATGGAAATAACTAGTTACAAGAATATGTTCATCTCTAATCAGTTACTTATTGGGTAATAAGCAACATAGCCGGTAGTTACACAGTTATTTCCTGGTGTAGCAGCTATATTACATCTAAGTTACTTTCAAAAGTAATTTTTAAAGGATATCTGAGGAAGCATCTGGACAGGAATTTCTCAGACTTTGTGCCATCTTCTTACCAATCCTAAGTGGCAAGGGATATAATTCTTACATTTTAGCTTCTGTATTTGTATACCTGTTTCCACAGTGCAGTATCAGAATTGGTCACTAGGGGGAATCAGAGAGTGCTTTTTGGCATCCTCCTAGCCCCGTGGCGACAACGCAGTCTGCTAATAATGCTGCAGAATGTCAAGGCACGCTGCCCTGATGTTCATATTTTCTGGTCTGGTGCTTCTTTGGGCATTCCCTTAATTTTTTTTTAAGTTGTGTTGTTAATTTCAGAATTCCAAATGCTTACACCCTCACTGGAAAATCCCTTTTATTAATCTCGGGCAACTGGAGATAAAAGAGATAAAGGAAGGGCGGGCAGACTTCACTCAAGTTTCCAGGCAGGTAGGATAAATTGTGTGCCTGGCTGGATAGCTCAGTGAGTTCGGTATCTTCTTCTAGAGCCAGAAGTTGGGAGTTCGATTCCCGTCGGTGCCTCCTGCAAGTGAGCCAGTCTGTATAGTCCGAGATCAAGCTACACTGTCCCAAAGCGCCCCCAGAAGGAGGGAAAGGGAAACTACTTTTGAATATTCTCTAAGGGCAAATTGCATGGCAGATGATGAGAAACATGGACACACGTGCACGCCCCTGACGGGAGGATTTTGTTTCCCTTGGAGTGTGACTCAAAAGGAGAGTGTTAAAACATGTGAAGTAGGCAGGGCACGTTCTCTGGCCCCGTGACGGGAGAACCGCACCGCCTTTCCCCTTTTTGTGCCCTTTTGATGTCCAGGGTGTGCGCCGAGGCGGGCAGGATAAGGCCCTGTGGGTGTGGAGGGCAGGAAAGGACGGGGGCAACGATGGGGAGAAGAGGGGAGGGAGAGGTGAAAGGGCCTCCGGTCAAGACACGCCATGCGAGGGTCAGGTTTCCCCCCTCAGGGTTTCCACTCCCTTCAAGATGACAAACCTAGCGCCAGCCGGAGCGATCCAGCCCCGAACGCATTCCTCAGCACCAAAGCTGTTGGCCACAATGCCCCGATCCTCCACCTTCCGCTCCTCGCTCTTGACTTTTTCTTTGTTTCTTGCTTCTGAGCTGCCTTGTCCTCCAAGGGAGCCCAGGCTGACCTCAACTCCCTACTTTCTCTTCACAACGACCCCACGAGGTAGGCTGGAAAATCTGACTCAGGGTCTCCCAGGAAGGTTTTGCAGCTGGGTGGGGAATTGCATGCACCCTGCTCTCCTGAGTTCTAGGCTTGGTTTGTTTATTTATGTTATATTTATTTATTTATTTTACTTACCTACTTATCTACTTGCTCAATTGTTTCTTTGTTTTTTCCCTAGCCTTTCTCCTTAAAAAGGTGGGTTATATCATTTGAAAGACAACATTTAAAGCTAAAAGCAATTCAGTATACAAATACTAAAAAAGGGGATCAGAACAATGCCACGCTAGAAGATGGTAAACAAAGGCCACACCAAAAAAACACATTCAAAGCAGTAAGTTACACAACAGCCCGTTTTGAAACCCCACACAGGAAAGGATTCCATAAATAAATAGGAATAAATCAGAATTAAGCAGTAAAGGTGGAAATTCGGACCGCTGACAAGCGCCGAGGTGGAACACACTTGTCGTCTCACAGATTAAAATTGATGCTTTTGAATGGTGGTGCTGGAGGAGACTCTTGAGAATCCTCTGGACTGCAAGGAGAACAAACCTATCCATTTTGAAGGACATCAACCCTGAGTGCTCACTGGAAGGACAGATCCTGAAGCTGAGGCTCCAATCCTTTGGCCATCTCATGAGAAGATAAGACTCCCTGGAAAAGACCCTAATGTTGGGAAAATGTGAAGGCAAGAGGAAAAGGGGATGACAGAGGATGAGATGGTTGGACAGTGTCATCGAAGCCACCAACATGAATCTGACCCAACTCCGGGAGGCGGTGGAGGATAGGAGGGCCTGGCGTGCTCTGGTCCATGGGGTCACGAAGAGTCGGACACGACTTAACGACTAAACAACAACAAAATTCTTCCTATGTCAGGGACATTCTGCAAGTTTGACTGCCACTGCACTATTTATTCCCCACTGCTGAACGTTCTTCATTATCTGTTGCAGGCACCATTTAATTCACCCTGCAGAGGCTCATTTTTAATGCCAAAATGACGTTTGCTATATATTAGCTAAAGCTGCCTTTGGAAATAATCTCCTCTCTATTATCAACAGTTCAAATTGGCCTAGTAATTTCCTTTCCATTCCTGCCTTTCCTTCTTCTTCTTCCCAAAAAAGATTGTAGAGAAAAATGAGAGAATAGAACTATTAGGGTACTTTGAAGGCTAACAGATTTATTTCAGTGTGACTTGTGCAGGGTTCCGATTCACTCAAAGGGGTTTTTGTCAACAGGAGCTGACACAGAAATAAATGTTACAGTGGTGCCTCGCTAGACAGTTACCCCGCATGACAGGTTTTTACTAGACATTGAGTTTTTGCAATTGCTATAGTGATTCGCAGAACAGTGATTCCTATGGGGGAATTTCGCTGGACAATGTTTGGTCCCTGCTTCGCGAACTGATTTTCGCTAGACGATTTGCTTTTCGCTACACAATGATTTCGCTAAACAGCGATTTCAGTGGAACAGATTATCATTGTCTAGCGAGGCACCACTATAGTTTTAAAAGTGGCACAATACTTATTTTTTTTAATTGGTGCAGGATCCATGCCTGAAAAGACTATCCCGAGGCTCCCCCTTTGAGAAAATCAACGGGCCCTGTGCTGTGGGAAGAGTTGTGGTTCTGTTTAACGACTAAACAACAGAAAACCGTCATCTGTGTCCTCAATGCCCTGCTCAGGTCTTGAAAACTCAGTCCTGTGGATTCCTTTTAAGGAGTCCGTCCATCTCACATTTGGGTCTTCCTCTTTTCCTGCTGCCTTTCCACCTTTCCCGACATTATTGTCTGGACTTTTTCCTCTCCTCCTTCCAGCCCCAGGTGAAGATGATCTTGCTTAGACCACCTTTTAACTAATTGGCCAGTTTCTGACCTTATCTGCTGGGCAATATTTTTTTATTTTACACAGGTTTTTAGCCCTTGCAACGAATTTATTTAATACGGTTCTATATATATTTTAAAATTTTTTACTGTTATCCTTTATTTGTGGTTTTCGTCGCTTTGTCTTTTCAAAACGGGGAGAGGCACATGACAGTAAGAAAATGTATTTTGAATTTAATTGAAATAGTATCAGCCGTGGGTCCTGATGGCAATTTTCAGACTGTATATATTTTAATTATTTTGTCTTTTTCATTGTATTTTAAATGTTGTGAGCCGCCCAGAGACCTTTGAGGGTAGTGTGGGCGGCATATAAGTTAAAAATAAAATAAAATAAAATATTTTTTTAAAAACCACCTGGATTTTCTCCAGGCGAGAGATAGCCTGCGCCTAGCCATGGAGGCTCTATTCAGTCCAGGAAGGAGGGGGCTCCCTCCGTGCCATTTAAGAGGGTGACCTTGAGAAGCTGTGGAGGGCACAGTCCCAAGCTTGTCTCTGCTTCTCTTTCCTCCGATTGCAAAACTTTAACTTTTTTGGGGGGGGGAGATAGAGAGCACGTACCCCCGATCTACCCTCCAGCCCCGCGACCGGAGCGCGACAGGGTCGGGAGAGGGACAGGGAGAGCAAGGGGCAGCCAACAACGCTTCCTCGTTCTTCGTCCTCGAGGGGGCGGGTCCATGCGGGAGGAGCCCCGCCCCCTGCTCTGCATATTCATCACCCCTCCCCAAGCCCCGCCCCCACCAGCTGGAGGAAGCCGAGTAGGAAGTGGGTTGCGATGTCCTTTTGTGTCCTACAGCCGGTGCGAGGAGGAGGAGGAGGAGGAGGAGGCAGAGCGCAGCCTTCGCCCATGGCCCGGCGGGGCCACTGAGCCCGCCTCTCTCCCCCCCCCGCTTAGGGGGGTACGTGGGAACGATCCGACGCGGGTGTATGTGTGTGTGTGTGGGGAGGGAGCAACGCGTGTCGTGCTGGCCGCCGTTCATGCTGCTGCAGCCGCAGCTCGGAGCCCTTGTCTGCTACCAAGGTCAGTGCGATCGTGGAAAGGCGGGGAGATTTGGGGGGGAAGAGAGAGGTTGGAGGGAAACCCCCTATGGATGGGGGGGTTCACACAACCACATACACACATGCACCAGTTGGCTCTCTGTGTGTGTGGCGGGGTGGTGGTGCTGGAAAAAAAGGGGGGGAAGCAGGGGATCGGGACCAGGGAGGGGGCGCAGTTGGGACTGGAATATGGGGGGGGGGCAGAGACCTTCTTTCTGGGAAGGGGGAGCGGTTTAAGGAGGTGTAGAACCCCCCCCCTTTTCTATGGGGTGAGAAAATGCAGGCAGATCCCAAGATATGCATCTGTGATCAGAGACATTTATGTGCTTACGTTTGCATGTCAGTCTACAAGGTTGGGGAGGGGGGGGGGAACGGTAGTAAGTGCAGAGAAGGCACGTGTGAACGGTGGCTTCCCTGCCCGGTGGATGCTGCAGGGCAATGGGAGAGGGGGGCTCTCTGAGAGGACCCTCGTCCCTAAGATGTTCGGGGGGGCAAGGGGGGGCTTGGGCAAGCATGTGGCTGGAGTTTTGGCGCACCGAAGGCGCATGAGGAGGGTCGGGACATGTTGGGAAAGGGGGGGCCCGCAGCTTGGCCGGACACCTGTGCGGTTCCTAGGGAGACATCGAGGCCCGCTGGTGTGGGAGGAAGGCTGGGGAGCACAACTCTGGGAAAGGAACGAGAGGCGCATGTGTGCGCCAGGAAGATACCCCCGTGTTTGCACGGCAGCACGTGGACACATCGGGCGGCTGTGGCCAGGTGGCCGGAGGTGTCATGGTGACCATCCA
This sequence comes from Pogona vitticeps, assembly GCF_051106095.1. NCBI lineage: Eukaryota > Metazoa > Chordata > Lepidosauria > Squamata > Agamidae > Pogona > Pogona vitticeps. The sequence continues at coordinate 5,785,215 of NC_135797.1, read as the reverse complement.
GACGCAGCAGTGCCCCCCTTGATGCCACGGGGCAGAGTTGGCCGTTGCGCCAGCCGTGGGTGCATCAGATTTGCACATGGCCTGCAAACCCCACCCCCCACCCCCGTGCATAGCACCAGGAATGCACCTGTGAACAGATCAGCTTAGATGGGAATGACCCCTCTTTCACCCCCCCGGGGAGCCCTCCTTAGACCACTAGGGAGCGCTACAGGGTGTGGTAAGGAGGGAGTTGCCTCCAGTCTGGGCAGTGTGATCTGTAAGGGGGGGGTCAAAGGTCACACGCACACAGCCTTGCACTGGATAAGTGTGGCAGAAAGAGTGCGCAACCGTGAAAAGCAGCGGGTCAGATCAGGGGTGGGCAGAAGGGTTTGGGTTGCTTTTGGATCACAACCCCCAGCATCCTTGACCGTGGGCAGAGGCGGATGGGAGTTGTAGTGCAAAAAAAAAAGTCTCCCTTAAATGCACTTCTGGGGTCTGGACAGCTCCCCTAGATCAATTTCCCATGACTTTCCATGTGCCTCGTTCTTTTTCGGCCTGGAAGCGGGGGAAAGTTTCATGAACCCCGCATGTACTTTTCCAACACATTTTAGCAAGCAAGAGATAATATGGCAGGCAGGGGTGGGTGGGCTTGGCAAGGCAGTTTAGCTTCCCAGCCCCATAGCTCCAGCCCATATCCCCTCCCTCTGACTAGGAAAGAGGCAGAAAGGGGGGCCAAAAGTCCCCTCCATTTGTCTTGCAGAAGCTGCTCGGTGGGGGAACCAAAACCCCGTCGGTCAGCAATTCAACGAGACGTAATAATAGTTCTGCCTGTGTGGCCTGCAGAACTTGAAATCATAGATTATTTTTCCATAGGGGGGAAAAAATCAGGGAAGATAACTTTTCCATTCAGCCGGGGTTGGAGCCGACACGTGTTACGCATAGGTGCATAAGAAATGTTTGTAGCCGCATTGTGTCTTCGGTATTGTGACCCTGGTGCCCACGTACGCACACCCCATTAAGAAAACCTAATAATTCCCGAAAAACGTTCTCGCTAGTCGCCCCTGAGCCATTTTGTGACATTCCGGAGAGGATGCCAGGAAATCAAACCTCTGCCCCATTCCCATGTAGTGGTGGAAAACCCCAAATCTAGTTATGGGGGGGGGAGGCAGAGAGCTTAAACTGCGGGGTTTCAGGAGGGCGCCTATGCGGAGGGAGGTTTCCCCAAAGCCGGAGGTTCTGCCTGTTCTTTGGCTGTTTACTCTTAGCTTGTGGTGTTTCACGATGTTCCCCCCCCTCCGTCCAGAGAGAGTGGGCAAGCGAAGAAGCGGGCTGGGAGGGGGGGCACTGTTTTTAATGCCACCCTAGGTCATGTCCGGTGGCCTGGCAGAATCTCCCTGAAGTGACCTTGACACGGATGCCAGGATGCCGATGGGGACCGTGCCAGCTACCCACCGGGGTTGGGGGAGAATGGAAGAGCGGGGAGTTCGAGAGGATCGAGGGAACCGGGGGGGGGGGGATTTCAGGCTCAGGTGGCTGGCTGCCCCCCTCTCCCAAGTAGCCACTGCCCCCGTTTCTCCTACGCAGGAGGATGCCAAAAAAAGTCATCAACCCGAGAGTCTGTTTCTCGCCTGCTTGAAGTAGGCCTGCTCTGAAAAGAGCGCTGCAGATCTGCTTAATGGGGGGGGGGGGATGGCCGGCTGTCGATTTGGGGGCACGCACCCCTAACTGACCATGGGAACCCAAAATCTCGGGACTCTCCGTGGCCTGGGCCAGGCCATACGTGGCCGGGGTATGCTCAGTCAAACAGGAAACCGGAATGGATGTACAGTATTTGGACATTTCTCTCTGTCCGGTGGGAGCTGCAGGGCATCCACGAAGGAGTGGTGGTAGAAATACACCCCCCCACACACAAAAACACACATAAATGTCAGATGGGGATACACATTGCTAGGGGTCGGCGCACCAATAAATGCGCAGTAGGAATCAGAAAATGATTCGTATTGCGCATTGATGCTGAGTTTTGGCGAACGAAAGAGAAGCTGATGGATGCAATTTGGGGTGGGGTGGGGCTGGGATTCGAAGGAGGTGGGAGTTCCCCTTGGGGACTACAACACCCATTGTCCCCAGGCAGCAGCGCCTGAGGGGGAGTGGGTGTTGTAGTCCGTCGCTGCAACTGTCCCCACCTCTGCTGAGGGAAAGCCACCTCGTGCTGGAGCAAGGCCCTTTTGAATGGAAAAGAAATGGGCCCTACGCCCTTTTCAACATGTTTCTTCAGCAGCCATTTTAAATTTCTGGCAAGCGAAGGGTCTCTGGTACCACCTGGCCTGCTCAAGGGCAGTCCCCAACACATGGGACATGTAGTTCATGACATCTAGCGAGCACCAGGTGGTGGATGCTTGTTTTGTAAACATGCAAACACAGATATGCAACTGCGTAACATAGGGTTAAGAAATACGTACCCCCCCACAGATGTAGAGCCTTTGAGATCTTTTTCAACGACAACCCCCATGAGGGCTGATGGGAGTTGTCGTTGAACAAGATCTTGAAGGCTGTACCTTTTTTTCGGGACTGGGGAAGAACCTTCTCCCCTTCGGGATGACTTGACCCTCCCCGCCTTTTCCCTCCACGACTTTCATTAGGCGAATCCAGGATTCTGATTTTCCAAACGTGGTAAGGAATCGTCCAGCGTCGTTCGGGATTCTCACGGCGCCCTGGTCCTTGTTTGCTCTCTTCCTCCCCACCCACCCTGTCCGCCTTTCCTGCAGCCCCCTCCAGCCATGTCCTCCCGGGAACGCCGAGCAGAATTCTTCATCAAGACCGAGCCGGCGTCGCCAGACAGCCTTGCCCAGCACAGCCCGAGCGGGTCATCTGATACCAGCGCCAGCGGGGTCCCCCAGGAGCTTGAGACTGTGGGGGCACCGGTGGCCGGGACGGGGGCTTCCCGGCGGCGCCACGACGATGACACGGACGAGCCACCCGGACGGGGGAAGTACATGCTGAACTCCATGCCCAAGCGTCTGTGCCTGGTCTGTGGCGATGTGGCCTCCGGGTATCACTATGGCGTGGCGTCCTGCGAAGCGTGCAAGGCCTTCTTCAAGCGCACCATTCAAGGTGAGTTTCTCCTCCTCTGGTTCCCTTCCGTGACATTTGCACGCCCCCAACATTGTTCAGAAAAATTAACAGAGAAAACCCCAAGGAGGAAGCCCAATGTCCGGTCAGTTTGCTAACAGCCATCTAGATACCTCCAGAAACTTTATCCCTTGTTGTTTTGTCTGTGTGGTATACTGCTCTTAAACCTGGAGGTTCCATTTAGCTGATAGAGCACATAGATGTCAGCAGAGGTGACGCCACGGGGAAGAAGGAGGTTCACAGATAGGAGAGGTAGATTTCAGAGTTATTCTGAGCCCATTCCCTAAATTTTTGTTTTCCCTAAGAAACAAACACACACAAAGGACATTGTGGCTCTTTTCAAGGAGAAAGGAAAAACAAACCTATTGTAAATAAATAAATTTTGCAGGAAAGCAGCAGAGGGGTGCTGCAGTATATAAGAAACTACATTTATTGTAGGGCACGTTTTTTATGGGTTATAATGCAATTTCACGGATTCATTAATAAAAACCAGCCCCTGATGCTTATACTGGAGGATTCCTCAAGAAATAAAAATACTACCCAAGCAGTATTTCGGCCTGTCTCTGCCTAGGTAAATAAGATAAAACAACAACAACATGCAAACACACACACACACACACAAAGCCATGTTATACCACCATAGTATTGTGAAATGGTTCTCCAGCGACTGGGGCCCTCTTACTGAAAATGTCTGACTACAGGCTTGAATGTCAACAGAGCTATCTTTTCCCCCACGAAATTGTCTTTTTTCAAACAAACAAACAAAAAAAAAAGCCGTCTCAGCGAAGTGCTCTTGCCTCATCCTGTAGCAGGGGAATTCCACGAGTTAATTATGTGTTATGGGAAAAACGGCTTCCTTACATTGCCTGTCGGTCCTCAGCCCTCCCTTCTTGTCAGTCGCTCGGTGGCACTGGATAGGGGCTGATGCTGCACAAAGATAAGAAATTCCTTGCACAATTTTTTGTGTGTGTCTAGCTGTCTTTTACCAACATTGGCCAAGAAAAAGGAAGCATCTCCTTCTACTGCTGTTTTTTCTTCTTTTGAACTGCTAATTCAAGATAGATTCCCTCTGAGGCTGGAGGCTCCATCATCTGTCTTAACTCCGAAATCCACATATATTTATTTATTTAATTTATATGCCGCCCACTCTACCCAAAGGTCTCTGGGTGGCTTATTTTTATACATTCAACAATATAGTGGGAAATGCTGAAATGGCAGAATTCATTATGATTTTCTTACAGAGTGAGCCCCTCTACTTGTGTAGACTTCTAACTAATCTTGCAAAATTCATGGAGCTGTAATGAATGGTCTTCAGCCCACTGCGGTGCAACCTTTAATTTTTCGTTTAAAAAGGCTGGCCAATTTGCAAAAAACGTTTTTTTAGGGGCTTAGCAATACAGTTCCCAGTTTAAGAAAAACTGGGAACTGTAAATAAATCTACAATCTAAAATTTAGGAAGCTTTTTTGTTTTGTTTTGGGGTGCTTTCCCTCCTTCCTCTCCCCCCCCTTTTCTCCATTTGTAGGAAACAAAAGACTTACCTAGCTTTGTCTTGATTAGTTCCTTCATTCTCTGACCACCACCCCCCATGCTAATCTGTCACAGACAGTCATGAAACTTGAAAGCCTCATTATCGCCTCATCCACCTGGAGCAAGAAGTGTATTCCCTGAGGGTTCTGCCTGATTGTAGACTGCTCTTGCTCTGGAAAAAAAAATGCTCTCCTGCCTTGTCCTCCATTTCCACCCATCTTCAGTCTAATCCTTTCAGGGTTGGGCATGGACCTCCAGGTGACCCCCCCCCCCGCCACTATGAAAAATGTCTTCATTGAGATCTATGGGGTTAAAGGCTTAAAACCCTTGTGGAGTTACTTTTCACCATATTCCCACCTTGTCTGCTTTGTCTGGTTCTTGTAAGGATCTATTTGACATCCCTCCTCTGCTGGTGATACCCTCAAAAAACATGGCATCAGTTGTACAGTGGTGCCTCGCATGACAACGTTAATTAGTTCCGCAAAAATCGCTGTCGAACGAAAACGTCGTCATGCGATTTTAAAAAGCCCATAGAAACGCATTAAAACCCAATTAATGCGTTCCTATGGGCTTAAAACTCACCATCCAGCGAAGATTCTCCATAGTGTGGCCATTTTCGCTGCCTGTGCAGAGAGGATTCTGTGCCAGAAAACAACGGGCGGCTATGTTTTTCACCCGGCGGCCATTTTGAAACCGCTGACCAGCTGGCTGAAAATTGTTGCTTTGTGATGATCGGTTCCCAAAACAGGGAACCGATCATTGCAAAGCGAAATTCCCCCATAGGGAACATCGTTTTGCAATTGCAAAATCTTCAACGTAACACGATTTCGTCGTCAAACGGAGCGCTCGTAAAGCGAGGCACCACTGTATTTCTCACCCAAGTTAACTTACGTGTAATCGCGAAGGCTTTCACGGGACTTTCACGAGACTGGCGAAACGTTAGGAAGAACAACCTTCAGAACACGGCCAAAGAGCCTGAAAAACCCACAACAACCATTAACTTACGTGCCTGTTTTTTCCCCACTTGTCGGCAGAACAACCTTGTGAAGCAGAGTCGGGCTGAAATTAACTAGGGCCTAAATACGAGTTTCCTAGCTCAGTCGGAACTTGAACCTAAATCTCAAATTTTCTGATAGGGTATACTGGCCTCTCCATGGGTTTTCCCCACGGAGAAAATTGCTGGAGCTTGATTTCCAGTCAATCTCCAGCACCAACTAGGATAATTCAGCCCTTGAGTAGGTACCCCTGCACACATTGACATTCACTCTTTCATCATCATAAACGTGTACTGGACTGACATCTCCCATAATTCCCTGAGCAGCACGGCTGCTGGGGGAATTCTGGGAAATGTATTCCAAGAGGGGGGGAAATTGCACACCTCTGTTGCTCCCCGGTTTGACCATGGGCTATTTCAAGAAGGACTTCCTTTTTTGCGTGTCCAGAAAATCGACATCCTGAGTTTCGGTGTACACAACGTCAGGATATTGCATTTCTACATGACTATCACTCTTTAAGCCAGTGGTCCCCAAGCTTGGGTCTCCTGATGTTCGTGGACTACAACTCCCAGAAATCCTGCCCAGCACAGCTCGTGGTGAAAAGGCTTCTGGGAGTTGAAGTCCAGGAACATCTGGAGACCCAAGGTTGGGAACCAATGCTTTAGGCTTTGTAACTAATTCGGTCTCTATGTTTCTCTCTCAGGCAGCATTGAGTACAGTTGTCCGGCCACTAACGAGTGTGAGATAACGAAGCGGCGTCGGAAGGCTTGCCAGGCGTGTCGCTTTACCAAGTGCCTGCGTGTGGGCATGCTTAAGGAAGGTATGGGTTCTTGGGGTGATGTGACTTAATGGGGCGTCCCGGATAGACCTCAAGATAGATGATAACCGATTTTAAAATGGAGAACGGCCACAGAAGGAGGAGAACGAAAAATATTGTGGGTGAAACATGTTTTGCAAGAACTTAAGATGTGCAAGAGACGGAGATGCCTGGAATTGAACCGCCGGTCTTCTGTATCAAAATGGGCTCTCTGCCACCAAGGTCCCACCTCTCCCTTCCTTGCTCGCCACAGTTTCTGCGGGCAGCCTCTTTTTCAGAGCCCGAGGGGAGAGAAAAGTTGCCCGACGAGCTGAAGTTCTTTTAAACTTAAGAATGTCAAGGTTTGGGCCTTAACCAGAGCTTGGCAAAAGATTTGCTGGGAAGGATTTGCTCAGAAAGGCGGAAGGCATCGGGGAAAGAGGAAGGCCAAATACGCAATGGATCAACTCGCTAAAAGAAGCCACAGGCTTAAGTTTGTTGGAATTTGTCGAGTTTGTCGAGAGGATATTTTGGAGATCCCTCATTAATAGGGTCTCCCTAAATAAGGGGTGACCTGGCAGCATGTAACAACAACAAAATTTTAAGTTACCATATTTTTCCGTGTAAAAGACACCCCCATGTATAAGACACCCACCCACTTTTCTAACCCAAAATTAAGAAATCGAAGTGGGGCTTTGCAAGTGCAGGGGGAAAGGGATCAAGGCACTGCAGGATCGCTTTAATCCCTGCTTTCCCCTCCACTCGTTTTTGTTCTCCCTTCAACTTACTTCCATGTATAAGACGACCCTCAATTTTTAGTCTACAGATTTTAGGCAAAAGTATAGTCTTATACATGGAAAAATATGTGGATACATCCAAATTAGCTCTTTTGAAAATGGCAGGTGGAAAGCATTTTTGAGGAGAAAACATTCACCCTACTCGGGTTTTCACGCAGGAGACCGGCGAGGGGGGCTGATGTGGTGTCTAATTTGAAAACGAAAGGAAAGCATCGTGTTTTGTTTTTCCTTGTATACACATTGGCTGAAGTCCAGGAATCTATTTATTTATTTATTCGATTTTTTACCTCGCCCCTCTAGACAACGTCTAGAAGTGGCCTCTTGAATTCGTGGAGCGTCCGGAGGAGTCGGATGCCCCGATCCCCACGGATTCAGTGGGGCTACTCTAGTGGGCATTGCCTCCTGGGTTCCGGTGAAGAATTAATAAAACTGGCTAAAACCCATGTGACTAATGAACTTGGAACTTCTCACAGTTGAGCGATAGCCCTGCCTAGAAGTCAGGCTGTAAGCTTTAATCTATTGAGTCAGTAGCTGAGTCACCCTGAGCTTTATTTAGTGCACTGTTTGCCTGCTGGGTCCCCCCCCCCCCGCCGCCCGCCTTGCAAACTATGTTCTGGATAGCGTCCCAGAAATTTATTGTGAGCCCCTTCCAGAAAATCACTGGTAACTCTTGAAGTATCTTGGAAGAGTGTATGCCTGCTCTACGGCTCATAATTTTTGTGTGTTGTGTTGTGAATGTTTGCAAGGAGAAACAGGGGGGGACCTTGTTTAGGGTTCTCACAGTAGCAGAGGAACCACCGTGTTAGACGCATGGTCTGTGTGTCTTACAATAAAGCGGGCAGGAGTGAAATCAACTTCTTTTTATTAAGAAAGTTGCATTCAAGGGAGAAAAGCCTACGTCCTGATTCGAACTCGATACACACATGCTGATTTGAACTCGATACACACAAGCTACATCGGAAAGTGGGAACAACAGTTCTGATCCTCACAGGTTCAGGGAAAAGAATGAAACAGTGACAGATAGGCAGATATTAAGGATCTCCCTCTAGCAGCAGCTCCACTGGCTGCTGATCCGTTTCCAGGCACAACTCAAAAGGGCTGATTCGAACCCAGAACGCTCTAAACGGCTTTGGGTCCAAGGTCTCTCAAGGACTGCCTTTCCCTTTAGGACCGTTTTTGAGTGTTAAGATCATTGGGGAGGCCTTTTATTCGGTCCCACCCCCCTCACAGGTGTGTTTGGTGGGGACACTGGAGAGGGCCTTCTCTGTGGCTGCTCCCAGACTATGGAACTCCCTCCCACTGGAAACCAGGCTGGCCCCGTCTTTGCTCTCCTTCCGCAAGCAGGCCAAGACCTTTCACTTCTGATTCGCTTTCCCTTATGGATCGGGTATCTGAGACGGGTTTGTCAAATGGAGTATTGTGCTTTGTTGCTTTGAGTGTGTGTGTTTTTTTCGGGTGTCTGTGTGTGATTTTGTTTACTATTTTTAGTATGGCATTGGATTGTTTAACAATATTTGTATGCCTACTATATTTAGTTTGAAATATTGCCTTTTTCATGATGTGAGTCTCCTTGGGTCCTTTTTTAAGAGGAAAGGTGGGGTGAAAATATTTTAGATATAATAAAGATAAATATACAAGAGATGTAGCAGGAAGTTGAGGGCAGAGACGTGACTAAATGCCAGAAAAAAAAATCTCTGCCTTCTTCATTTCCAAATGCCCATTGAGGTCATCTTGGGTGGATCGGTGCTAAGATCGGTGTGATGCTTGAAGCATGCCAGGTCTAGGCTAACTCCGTTGAACCCTATCATAACCGTTGATGAGGCATGATGGAAGTTGTAGCCAAAAAATTTTACTCATTCCTAGCCAAGGAATCCCACATTTTGTTCCCCAGCCCTTTGCTTCAAAGTTGTGCATTAATATTAAAAATGCTACTTTTGCATTAAGCAGGAAAAAAGGGCATCTCATCTTAAGAAATCAGTGTTTTAAAAGTCCTGCTAAAAATCTGGCTTTTGAAGTGTTGTCCTAGTTTAGATGCATCCGCACGACACATTTTAAGATCCTTCCCGGCGTTTCAGTCCAAGGACATCTGGCAACACAAAATTAGGGATCACGGATACCATGGCCACAAATCTTCTAGAAAAAGAAAGGCTGGTCTGTGGAAGTTTTTTGTAGACATTCATTCCGGGATGAAAGTTCGAGACAGAAATCAACCATTAGAATTACCTAGGTCTTCCCCCCACCCTTGTTTATTATATCCTGTTTTTCAATCTTATTTTTCTTTTCTCCGCTATTCCTTTTTCAGGAGTACGTCTAGACCGGGTGCGCGGAGGGCGTCAGAAATACAAGCGCCGGCCGGAGATGGAGGCTGCCACCTACCCCAGCACCTTCGTCACCCCGCAGATTGCCACAGTGACCGCCAAGAAGCCAGGTGAGGGGGGCAGTGAAGAGGGGGAGGGGTGCTGCTGAGCCCCAAATTTCCACTCAGACAGATGCTTTGCCATGTAGTCTCAGTATTCTAACTCTTATGTCTGATGAAGTGGGCCATGTTCCATGAAAGCTTGCTTGAAAATATAGTACAGTCGTGCCCCGCTTTAACGATTGCCCCGCATTACGACGAATCCGCTTTACGACAATCTTTTGGCAATCGCAATTGCGATAGTCTAAATGGAACGCATTGAACGGTTTCAATGGGGTTTTTAATTTTGCTTTACGATGTTTCCGCTTAACAGCGGTTTTCCTGGAACAGATTATCGTCATTAAGCGGGGCAACACTGTAATTAGTCTCTAAGGTGCCACAACATTTTCTTTGTTCTTGTGCTTTTCTTTTGTTTCTCGCCAAAATTCTCAAAGTGAGTAACACCTTTCCTTGATACTTAAAAATTTCCAAAAAAAGAGAAGTGCATGCTTTCAAGGCTCGAAGGCTTCTTCATCAGGCTTAGCTTCAAAAGCTTGCGGGTGTTCGAGATATTTGTGGTCCAATCAAGAAATGACCCGCTTTCGTTTTTGGATTTTTGTCCAAGGGCTACCTGGCCTTGTGAAAAAAAATAATCCCTCCCTTTCTCAAACCGAGGAATCTGCCTGATTTCCTTTACTTGCCGTGGACAACCAAGAAAGGGGGAAATGGCAAGGCCAACCGAGAAGGAGAGAGTGCAGAATTGCAATAAAAACTGCGTAGGACCGTCTCCCCAGGAAATGGTTCCTTAAAGTGAGCAATTCCCATTGCCATAGCAACTCAGTGGCACAGCCCCAGGAGGAAGAAGTGAGTGTAGGCCAGAACTGAAAGGGATTTCTTTGTGTTTTTTGTAGGTACAAATTCAGGGAGAAAAAAATCGCGTGGGTAAACCTTTCCTAAGTCTGTACCATTTAGAGCTGGAAGCACCACATGATTAAATTCTGAATTGTGGTTGTATAGCCATACAATAAACGTGTGTGAGAAAAAGTTATGCACCAACATTTCTCCATCACTTGTTAACTATCCAGAAATACAGAGGCTACTTAATTACAGTGGTGCCTCGTTTTTCGGGATCGCTAATGCGGAGGCATACCGATCGTTCCAATGGGCAAAACTCGCGTTTCGCTTACCGATCTTCGCTTTGCGATGCCCGCGGATCAGCTGTTCGGCAGTTCTAAAATGGCCGCCGGACGACCGAAATGGCCACGCGCAGCGTTTTCACGCCCTCCCCTCACTTACCGAGGGCGCGAAAATGGCTGCCGCTATGGAGGAAACTTTGCTGAACGCTAAGTTTAGGGCCCATTGGAACGCATTAAACGTTCCAATGGGTTTTTATGTTCCGTTTAGCGATGTTTTCACATAGCGAGGATTAATCTGGAACGGATTAACCTCGCTATGCGAGGCATCACTGTATTATTATTATTATTTTAATGGTGGTGACATTCAGCCGTGTGACTCTTGGGACCGCACCGCTTACGAAGACAGGGGGGGTGGGAAAGTTATAGCTGGTGTGTGGTTTTTCTCACTGTGGAAATATATCAAGTAAAACAAAACAAAAAAAACAGATTAAAAAGTTCTGGCCCTTTGAAGACTAAGTGCTGTATTTTAACGAGGGCTTTCGTGGATCAAATCCACTTCCTCAGACATACGAGTGAGGCTGGATGACCGTCATGTTTATACATGGGGTTGCAACCGCGGGGAGGGATATAGATAATAGACAAAGTGATAGTGGTTTGTTAGCAGTGGAATAGGCTATCAGGCTGTGGATGATTTCAATCATCTGTCTGCAAAGCAGCAACATTAGGGGTGGTCACAAGTGGCGAACAATGAGAATCCGCGTAGGATTTTCCACTTGGTAATGTCAGCTGTTTTACACGGCCTCATTTTTCGGTTTAGTTCACGGGTGGAGTGAGTCTCCTTGGTGCTTCCATATCTTTTGGCCGATGAAACCCATCAGGCTCAGCCAGTGGTCAAGGATTCTGGGAATGTTGTTCAGAACATCTGGAAACCCAAATTTTCCGCCCCTGGTCTAGTTGCCTGGCTGCAGCGATCAGCTTGGATCTGTGGTTCCCTTCATCCTGCAGAAGGGGAATGGGGTGAATTGCATCTAAATGACCAGTTGTGCAAATGGGCACACAGTCAAGAATTGATTGTGTGCCCATTTGCACAACTGGTCAATTAGATGCCGGACCTTGTCAAGTAGGCCTGGCCGGTTGTTCAAACCTTATGTCAATGTTTCTGGCTAGGATTTCCAAACTCTGGGAAAAGATGGGGAGTCAGGGTCAGAAGTCGTATACCTGCTTACCTGATGCACGTGCCTTGTTTTTCGTCCACACCCCCACCTCCGCAGCTCCCATGAACACGATGGTGTCACACTTGCTGGTGGCTGAGCCAGAGAAATTGTACGCCATGCCCGATCCCGCGCTCCCTGATGGCCCGGCCAAGGCAGCAAGCACTCTGTGTGATCTGGCGGATCGGGAGATTGTGGTCATCATCGGCTGGGCCAAAAACATACCAGGTGAGGGCGAAAGAGGCAAACACACACCTGTGTGTGGTTCAAAACAGGCTACTGGACTGTTCCCAAACTCAGCCAAAATCAATGGCGTCTGCTTAGAAAGCACGAAACAGAGCAGGCGCCCTGCCTTAGAAGGGAAATACAGTGGTGCCCCGCTAGACAATTACCTCGCAAAACGGTTTGTTCGCTAGGCAATGAGTTTTTGCAATCGCTATAGCGCTTCGGTGTTTCCTATGGGCGATTTTCGCTGGACGTGCTTCGCAAGACTTTTTTTTTTCCGGGACCGTTTTTCGCAAGACGATGATTTTGACAGCTAGGTCCGCGACTCGCAAAACGGGTGATTTTAGGACCGTTTTTCGGAAGACAGCGATTTTGACAGCTGATCTGCGCTTCGCAAAATGCAACATATTAAAATAAAAATTGGCTCATATTAGTTTTTTAAAATACCATATTTTTCCGTATATAAGACGCCCCCATGTATAAGACACCCCCCCTTTTCCAATCCAAAATTAAGAAAAGTTAGTGTGGCTTAGGAAGCGTATGGAGAAAGGGATCAAAGTGCTGCAGGATCGCTTTGATGCCTGCTTTCCCCTCCACTTGTTTTTGTTCTCTCCTCAGCTTACTTCCGTGTATAAGACAAGCCTCAATTTTTAGTTTAAAGATTTTAGACAAAAGTATAGTCTTATACACAGAAAAATATGGCACCAGGCATAGTATTTTTGGCCTGTCTGAGCTTATTTTGGTCATTGTTGCATTACAGTCCTTTTACCTGCTACCTCCTTCACCTTTAGTCCGAACTGCAAAAGCTGGGTCTGTCATGTGACCGATCGATTACCGATAATTTGCTGCGCTCTTTCCCCGGTGCAGGATTCCCGGCCCTTTCTTTGGCCGACCAGATGTCTGTGCTGCAGAGTGTGTGGCTGGAGGTTTTGCTCCTCGGAGTAGCCTGGCGCTCGCTGCCCTGCGAGGACGAGATTGTCTTTGCCGAGGACTTTGCGCTCGACGAGGAAGCGGCCCGGACGGCGGGGCTGCTGGAGCTGAGCGGGGTGGTCCTCCAGCTGGTGCGCAAGTACCGTGCCTTGCGCCTGGAGCGTGAAGAGTACGTACTTCTGAAGGCCTTGGCACTTGCCAACTCAGGTGAGTCCCGCTGTGTGAACGCAAGCCTCATTGGCTAGGGAATTCTGGGAATTGTGGTCCCAAAAAAGTAAAAAAAATTCCAGTCTCTGTAACATCTAGGGTGCTCTTTTGATTTTTTGACTCGCAGAATTCTGCAACAACTTCTTAGGCAGAATTCTGCGAATTTCAGATCACAGAAACATAACCTACAGACACCTACATTTCACACATCTGGAGGACGGCCTGCGTCTGACCTTGCTTCCTGTAGTTAATCTAATAATAATAATAATTTAAGAAATTAAAAGGAAGCTTCCATATTGCTTCCTGGGAGTTGTCGATCTTTGGCAGACTCCCTCTATTAGAGCCAAATAGAGGATGGTTTCGTGGAAGCACTGTGGCTTTTTAAAAATGTTTACAACAGGAATCAAGGCCGGAGAAGGCCATGCAGCCACAGAGGAAGGCCATTCTCCAGGTGAGCAAAAATTACATGTATGCAGCCTGAATTTTGCCTGGGGAATTTTTGGAGATTGCTCAAGAACAGAACTGACCTTCCAGTACCCTTGTTTAAGGTTCTGAGCTGTTTTCTTTACTAAATACTGTACTAATTCCTAGGCTCAGAGTTATTTAAATTTTAAATATGTCTTAAATATAGAAATCAAGGTACAGTAGTACTCCCGAATCTTTGGGATCGGTATTTCACCGTTTCACTTATCCCTGGTCTGAAAATATTAAAAGAAAAAAAAACCCAGATGGACACATTTCAACAATGTAGTTCCCAAAACTAACCACTAGAGGCAGCCAGAGACTGTTATTTGTCTACGGTTCACTATTATCTGCGGTTTTCAGCATCCGCAGAGAAATTGGAACCAATTTCCTGCAGAGATTTGGGGGGTGGGTGGGTTTCCTTCTGTATGTCTTTCCATGCATCCTGCAGTTGTAATAAAAAGTAGAAGCCTACCAACCTGACTACTGTCTGCCCTTGATCACGTCTAAATATCCAGCGGCTTCTCCATCCATGCATATCTTCTCTTTCCACAACCCTTGTTTCCTCCAGACTCTGTGCATATTGAGGACATGGCAGCTGTACAGCGGCTCCGGGACGTACTCCACGAGGCGCTGCTGGAATACGAAGCATCGCGGCGCCCTGAGGAGCCGCGCCGCGCCGGCCGCCTCCTCCTGACTCTGCCCCTCCTGCGCCAGACGGCCACCCGGGTCCTCCACCATTTCTACAGCCTCAAGTTGGAGGGCAAGGTTCCCATGCATAAGCTTTTCCTGGAGATGCTGGAGGCCATGATGGACTGAGCGACGCAGCCGGAGGGAGACGGATTTCGGGGAGGGGGGGTTTAGCCGAAGGAAGGCCTGGAGGGAGGAACGGATGACGGTGGTGGTAGGGAGAGAAAAGCAGGTTTTCCCGTCTCTCTCGGATCTCCTGCCGCTGCACCGCTGCATCGTATCGAGTGCATTTCCGTGTATGCAAAACATACCACTTGCCCATTGCTTTTGCCCCAAGGCGAACGCCAAGCGAGTGGAGGAGGCCACGAAGACTGGGGCGACCCACGCGAGAGGGGCCAGCGGGGCGGCCAGGGTGGGACTCGCGCCTCGGTGGTTATGGGAGACGGAGCGAAATTTTACATTCACACTGGAAGCCATACTTTAATTTTAATTTATTAAGGGGGCGGGGAGGGGAGGGGTATTAACTAGAGTAGCCCTAGCTTGGAAGCCATAGTGGATTAATGTGGCACGAAGGAGGAGCAGGATCTGGGCTTAGCCTTGGCACGCAAGTGCCGGGGGGGGTGTCCTTGGCACAGCCCGGCCTGGCGGGATTTTCCTCCTTTGGAAGAGCCATGCCCCCCCCACCCACCTCCGACTCCACCTTCTCTTTGCCTCTGGGCTGGGCCCAGCGCGATGCACCTTAACGCGGTGGGGGATGTGGCTCCGGGCGGGGGGGGGAGCCCGAGTGCCTGCCAGGTGTTTGGGACTACGACTCTCATCATCCCCAGCCATGCTCCCTTGGGTTTATGGGGGTTGTCGTCTGGGAGGGCCACTTGGATCGCTTCTCCCCCCCCCCTTGTGCGCAAAAGAACTTCCTGACTCCAGAAATCACAAAAAACATGAGGGGCGGTGTGTGGAGAGACGGCACGGAGCTATTTTGGGGGGGGGGGTCTCTTTTCTGTCTCTTTAGTGCTGAGCTGGCTTTCGACAGCTCTCAGGGGAGGGACGTGCCCCCCCAACCGCGTATCCTTTTTCCTTCCCAGTATCCCCTCCCTCCCTCTTTCCGGGAGTCTTGCATTATCACTTTAAAGCAATAAAGATAAACGTTGGGGAGGGGAGACTCCCCACAATGTTGAGGGGGGGGGCAGGGGCGGGAGGGGGCATCCTGTGTCTTACGTTGTGCTTTGCCTGCCTTAACTTTTGGAGACGGGCGGAGGGTTGGGGTGAGGGACCCAACCTCTTCCTTCTCCTGGGGGGAAGAAAAAAGAGGCAGGGGGCTTTTCAGCTGCTTCCGGCAAAGCTCATTTTTTCTTAATTCCCTTGTAGCAATAGTTTCCGAAAGCATCTCTGCTTTTCTTTCAGGTGTGGTTTCATCTTCCCTCCCCTCTCTGCCATACGAAGCCGAGCCATCTGGTCCTTCCCTGGCCAAAAAAAGCCTCCCGCCTTAGACCGATCATACCCCCCCACCCCATCGTCTGCCCAAAGCAATAATACTGATAATAAAACTCACCCCACATCCCTTCCATTCCTTCCTTACCCAGTAAACCAGGGGTAGGGGAACACATCACCCTCCTGAGGTTATGGAACTACAACTCCCATCATTCCTCACCCCCCCCGGCTGTGCCACTTCTGGCTGATGGGAGCTGTGGTCCCTCAGCAGCCAGAGGGGCCTGCCTAATCGCCATCCCTGGGCTAAATTTAGGAGGGGAGGCTGCTTGGCCTAAAGCTAAGAGCTGTGTATATAGCAATATATTTTAATGTATATTCGTTGCAGGAAAAAAAGCGATCTATCCCATTTCTGGCTCGCTTTGCTCCCCCCCCCCCCGAAGGCTGGCCAGCCTGTAGCGTCCCCCGCCATGGTGGGCAAGGGGCGAGGAGGGGGCGAGAGCCGATGCTGGAGATTTTTTTTTATTATTATTAAATTATGTGTGTGTACATATTATAAATACCTCTGATTTGTGTATAGGCGGCTACACATACACATGCATAGAGAGCTCTATTACTGAACAAATTAAAAAAAAAAAAGGCTTCTACAGCCCAAAGAAAGTCGGTGGCTGTCTGTGTTTGTTCACAATAACATGTGTCCAGGTTGGGGAAATATACAAATTATAGAGAATTAAGCCCTTTTTCAATTGTTCCCAAGATCAACTGAGCTAGAATCGGCTGGGAAACATATGACTCTCCTATCGTCCGTAGATTGCATTTCTCATCGGCGTTCACCAACACAACCCATTGAGAGTGTTTTTAATTTATTTATTTTTTCAAATTACAGTGGTGCCTCGCTAGACAGTTACCCCACATGACAGTTTTTTCACTAGACATTGACTTTTTGCGATCGCTATAGCGATTCGCAGAACAGTGATTCCTATGGAGGAATTTCGCTGGGCAACGTTTGGTCCCTGCTTCGTAAACCGATTTTCGCTAGACGATTTGCTTTTCGCTAGACAATGATTTTGCTAGACGGATTATCATCATCTAGCGAGGCACAACTGTACAGTTTTTTTGGGGGGGGAAATGGCACTTGGGTGCTTGCAGTCAGTGACCCAAGTTGAAACAGATGTATCTTTTTGAAAAATAACCCAAATGCATTTTGATTTCTGCCAAAGGAAAAACTTACTGGTTGAAGTACTTGGGATGCTGGTTCTAATGCTACCTAATATCATACTTTAGAGCAGTTGCAGCCACAGGTTAAAAAAGGGGGGGTCAATATGACATCTAACATCTGGTTGGAGAGCAACAAATGTGGAATGGCCCGTGTCAATGGTGAAGGGAGCTACAATTCAACAGTGTCAGGAGGGTGGAATGTTAGAGAAATAGAGGTTAAGAATCTAACATTGATGGACAGAAGATTAGGATAAGGAAATACAGTAGGACCCCTGAAATTCACAGGGGTTGGTTCAAGGCCCCTCTGTGGATGCTGAAAACTGGATATTAGTGAATGCTACATAGCAGGGTAAAAAAAAAAAATCCAGAAAAAGTTATTTTCTCCTGTATCACCAGAACTAGCCACTAGAGAGAGTCAGACAATAATACATAGCATGGGATCTGGTTCCCTCTAGTGTCCAATTCTGGTAAATACTTTGTGAAAATACATTTTTAGTTTTTTTCCTGTTCATGTTTTTAATATTTTCAGACGGCAGATGAGTGAAACTGCAGATGCAGGGGTCTTACTGTACTGATTCCTGGTCATCTGCTCCCATGAGCAGAATCAGGCAGTAGAAGCCTTGAGGTGACAGAGGAACAACATCTTTTCAAAAGTTGCCCCAAAGCGGTGGGAAGCTACGTACCACCCATCAGAAGGGCAGCCATTCTAGAAGAGGTAAGTGGGGGGACCCCATCAACCTTGACTGAAGATGTCTTTGAGACGCTTCTCTGCCCAACCAGTGAGGACAATGGTCAAAGATTTAAAGGAGGGACAGCAACAGCTGGCCTTACAGTGTGAAAAGCAAGGTGGATGAGGCTCTAGCAAGCAGTAGACAAGAGTCCTATACAGTTAAATCAACAAACCATGCACACATCAAATAACTCATTTATTTCTACACATAGGGACAAAACAACCACATGAAACATGCTCCAGCTTTTTTCTGAACCAAAAAACGAAGGGGTTTGCCCTTCCATGGGCATCAGTCCTTTTGAGACCAGCTCCAAACTGCTCATGTCTCCTCTTCACTCAACAACATATTGGGTATACCCTTCGTGATGGGGAACTCACGGCCAGTGTCTGGACACTTCAGCACGCCTTCCACAACCTCCACCTGAAAAGAAAAACGTCCAAAGTAAAAGTGCCGAAGGGAACTCCAGTCAATTACAATTTTCTGCCATCCTACATTTCTGAAGGCAGAGATGAGCAACTTCAGCGGGTCTGGGGGCTGATCCGGTCCACCCAAGAAGCGGTGCCAGGGCTGCAGATGCTACTAAAAACCCCAAATGAAATGGGATGTGGTTGGAACCCCACTTCCAGTTTCCAAAAAATGGGCAATACTGGTGGCCAACGGGATGAAATGGCCCGTGGCAAAGAGGTCCAGATCACCTTTGAAACTGAAAGGTGGAGTGTTGGAGAAAAGATACGGAAACCACAGAGTGTAAAAAAAAAAGCCCGGTGCCTTTTATTCCTAGAAACAGAAGCAGGGGCTGCAGTTGCTTTGCATGAAGAAACTCTCAGTGCCAGTGGCTCGGGGGGGGGGGGCAAAGGGTAAAAATGAGCTTCCCACCTCCATCAACACGTGGTGCACTTTCCGAAGAAAATCTTCGTTATTCTCATAACCAGGGAGGGGCTCAGCAGGCAGGTCTGACCGATGGCCCAACTGGGGGGGAACAAAAAAGATGCAGAACAGTGTCACTTTCACAACTATGCACATTCTTCAGAACTGAGCGTCTCTTAAACCATTAGGTGCTGGAAATTTTACTCAACGGACAGCTTCACAGAGGTGTCTTTGGCTGCCTGGAAGACAGGCAGCTGAGCCTGGACTAGCCCCACAGGATTCAATCAATCATCCACTAATATTTACTCTGAAATTTGCTTTCTGTAATTTGGCTACCCTTCGCTGGAAAACAGTGAGTGGCTACAGGCACTAAAACAGGGATTCCCCACCGCACCTCCGTGACAGGCTGGATTCAATGATCCATAGGGTCCTTTCCAGCTCTGTAGTTCCAAGATTATTATTATGAAATGTTCCAATGACCGTCGTAAAGGAAAACGCTGAGAGTCGAAGACACAGAGGGTATTTCTACTCTGTCCCTCTCCTCACCACACTTACGCTCTCGGCGGCTTCCACCAGCGCCCCCCATTCCACCTTGGGCACCATCCGAGCAGTGAACTCCGGGTTGAAATCTACTTTGTTCACTTTCACCTCTGTGGCCTGTTGGGATAAAAATGGAGAACGAAAGCCAACGTGGGACCAAGCACTTCAAACAGCTGGAACAGCTGCAGGTGGAAATTCAGAGAAAAGCAAAATTGGCTAAGACAGCTGGTTCAGGTAACTCTACTTTTGATCTGTATCCCTGTTTTCTTTTCCGTTAAAGAACCTCATAACATTTGAAAGTGTTATGTGGATTGATGTGTTTTCCTCCCTTCCTCCTTCCCCCTCCAACTCTCCTTCTCTTTACATCATGTTTTTTTGGATTATAAGCATGAGAGCTGAAGCTGTCTTTACTCTTTTATTAATTGACATTTTAGTCAGCTGAGAGCCTTTCCACTTGTACAATATACTTAAACACTGTACCACCTCCCTGTAAAAGATGTCACACAGCAATCCCCTCACTCCCGGGGGTGACACACAGTCTGTGGCAAAAGCCACAGACTTGTATCTGCTTTGGCCACCTAGCTTTTATACGAAGAATTCAGCCCTCAGATCAGGCAGGAAGCAATTCTGGATATAGTATGAAAGATGCATCCTGTTGAACTGGTTGGAAACAGTAACAGTACTATCCACAGAGTTTAATTGTTTATAAACAGACTGTTACCAGAGAAGTCCAGAGGAGTTACATATGGCTGGGGGGGTATGTGGGAATCTCCCAAAAAAATGTTATCAGTGAGTTGGTAAAAACAAGGTTGAAAGGGAAAAGAAGATCAAGTCATTTGGGAATATTCCAGGATTCAAAACCACAATAATAAAATTCAAAGTGAACTGAAACGTAAATCAAATGCAGACTGAAGACTCAGACACTATCACCACAGTTAAACACCCACTGACTTTCTTCCCAACCAACCATGATCTCTGTGTTTTGATCTCTACATTTTGAAGCCATGCATAAGTATTTGCTATCTCTCTTTCGTCTGAGGTGGGCTTGATCCACAACTTGGGTAGGCATCCTTCAGTCTCGAAAGACTATGGTATCGTGCTCTGTATGGAGGACTTGGAACAGCGTCTAGTGTGGCTGAGGAGGCCAATTCGAGAGTGACAATCCCTTCCACACTGGAGACAAATCCAATCTGTCCCCTGTCCAGCTCCCTGGTTTTGCTTCCTTTGTGACTTCCTCTTTGCCTCAGCCTGCTGGACAAGGGTCTCTTCAAATTGGGAGAGGCCGTGATGCACTGCCTGCCTCCAGGCTGAACGATCAGATGTCAGAGTTTCCCATCTGTTGAGGTCTATTCCTAAGGCCTTCAGATCCCGCTTGCAGATATCCTTGTATCGCAGCTGTGGTCTCCCTCTGGGGCGATTTCCCTGCACTAATTCTCCATATAGGAGATCCTTTGGAATCCGACCATCAGCCATTCTCACAACGTGCCCAAGCCAGCGTAGACGTCGCTGTTTCAGTAATGTATGCATGCTGAAAATTCCAGCTTGTTCTAGGACTACTCTATTTGGAACTCTGTCCTGCCAGGTGATACCAAAAATCCGTCGTAGGCAACGCATATGGAAGGTGTTCAGCTTCCTCTCCTGCCGGGCACAAAGGGTCCAGGACTCGCTGCAGTACAGGAGTGTGCTCAGGACACAGGCTCTATAGACCTGGAACTTGGTATGTGTTGTCAGTTTCTTATTGAGCCATACTCTCTTTGTGAGTCTAGAGAACATGGTGGCTGCTTTCCCAATGCGTTTATCCAGCTCGACATCTAGAGAGAGGGTGTCAGAGATGGTTGAGCCAAGGTACACAAAGTCGTGAACAACCTCCAATTCTTGTGTGGAGATGGTAATAGAGGGAGGTGAGTCCACACCCTGGCCCATGACTTGTGTTTTCTTCAGGCTGATTGTTAGTCCAAAGTCTTGGCAGGCCTTGCTGAAACGGTTCATGAGTTGTTGGAGGTCTTCAGCAGAGTGGGCAACAATGGCTGCATCATCTGCAAAGAGGAAGTCCCTCATGCATTTCAGCTGGACTTTGGTCTTTGCTCTCAATCTAGAGAGATTAAAGAGCTTTCCATCTGATCTAGTCCGGAGATAGACACCCTCGGTTGCAGTTCCAAAGGCATGCTTCAGCATGACAGCAAAGAAGATCCCAAAAAGTGTTGGTGCGAGGACACAGCCCTGTTTCACTCCGCTTCGGATGTCAAAGGGATCTGATGTTGAGCCGTCAAAAACTACAGTGCCTTTCATTCCATCGTGGAAGGACCTGATGATGTTGAGGAGACGAGGTGGACATCCAATCTTGGGAAGTATTTTGAAAAGGCCATCCCTGCTAACCAAGTCAAATGCTTTTGTAAGGTCTATGAAGGCCACTAAGAGTGGCTGTTGTTGTTCCCTGCATTTCTCCTGCAACTGTCGGAGGGAGAATACCATGTCAGTGGTGGATCTATTTGCTCAAAATCCACACTGTGATCCACAAAAGCTCAAGTTAAAGTTAGTCTTTAAGGTGCCACCAGGTTTTTGTCATTTTGATTTGTTCTTTTATTTTTATTTTGTTTTTGCCTGAAACAAAGCCTACTGTGGCCGGCTATAAAATAATGGGCTAACTTTAGTTTTTTTTTGGGGGGGGAATACCAAAAACCCTTCCTTGAGGAAGTGGACTTGATCCATGAAAGCTCGTGTTAAAACTATATCAGGCAAAATCCAAAGAGGCAAAACAGTGCCCCCCAAAAAAGACAAAAATATGGGGCACCAGAAAGACTACATATTTTAATGTAAGCTTTCGTGGTCCCGTCCACGAAATCCAGTTAGAATTATAGCAGTTAGTCTTTAAGGTGCCACAACATTTTTATCTCTTGTTTGTTTATTTGTGCGTGTGTGTTTATTTGGTCTGGTCTGCCTTGCAGGGCTGTTGTTAAGCAAATGCAGGGGGGTCCTGCGGAACAATGAGCCGTGCCAACTCCGACCACTATCATCTCTTGCCTCTAACCGAGGAGGCCAAGGGTAAATGGGTGGCAAAAGGCACCCCTTTAGCAGCTAAATCCCCCCCCCCTTTGGTCCCTTGGCGACTGCATTTGATGGGGAAGCAATCAGATCTCAGGGAATCCCCGTTACCTGGATACGAAGAGGGAATCCCCCACCGGGCCGCACTCCCCGGACGTGAGAAGTCAGCATATTGTGCGTCAACAGCTTCATCTCTCCCAGTCGCCGGTCACCCAAATAAAGGAGAGACCCCTGTACGCATGGCTCGCTAGCCCGAACGACTTCCGGTGTTGTGAACGCAGGAATTCTGGGTTAGCCCGGAAGTGTATCGTAGGCGACTTCCGGCGACGTGCGCAACCCTTTTGGCAGACGTTCCGGGAAACGCGGCCCGAGGCGCGACCGTTCCGCGTGAGTTTTAGTTCCCTAAAACTCGTGGTGTTTTGTGGTGGGGTGGGAGCGGGTCGGAGGGTATTGTTGGTTGCTCCTGAGTTTGTGACAACTTTGCCATCCAGGTGCAAAATACACACACACACACACAGAGCATAGCGTTGTGATGGATCATTAACGACACGGCGCGCACAACACTGAAAAGGGAAATATATTATTATAATTATTTGAGGACCAATGTTATTGCAGTTAGCGTGCAAAGAAGCTGAAAAATCCGATCCTGCACCCGTTGAAGGGAAGCACGCCTGGCTGTGTGTTTTTTCTGACGGCCCGATCCAGTGCGGGTTTACTCAGCCCCCCCCCCCAATTCCATGGATGAAACTCCCCGTTTGGCTGCAATTCTGCCAAAAAAGGTTCTTTGAAGCTTCGAGAGACGTTTTCTGGAAATCCCGGCGACTGCCTTCCGAGTCGGGCTCCCTCACTGATTGTGCCCTGGGATTTACTCGAAAGGAGGCCCTGCAAGACGCGATGGGACTCTCTTACTCCCATTGAAGTGCAATGCTATGCTTCTTGCAGTTTTCTTCCAAAAAAAAATGGGTGAAGAAGAGTGGCAGCGGCTGGAGCAGGAGCCGAAAGCTTGCTCGCGTGTAAATTTCCACCCAGTTTCAAGGGACCGGCTTACTCCTGAGGAGTCCAATCATGAAACGCACCCGCATTTACTTAAAAGGGAGGAAAGGGACAAAGTCTTCCCAAAAGCGTGCTTCCTGCAAAATGTCGGCTGCGATCCCACCCCGTCTTCCTGGGAGTAAATGAGGCTGATCCAGGCGGGCATCTTCCCGAGTAAAAGGCGCCAGCTGAGCGTGTGGTGGTTACTTCCGAGTAAAAAATAAATGCATGCATGGAAGACAGGATCCGGGGTAGGCGGAGGACGGTGCAATGCTAATGCATGCAAATGAGATGCAGATTTGGAAAAAAGAAAAAAAACCAGTAACTCTTAAGCCACCCCCCCTTCCCCCCCCCCATATCCCTTCCTTTGGGGGAAACTTCAAGCGTCAAGCCTTGTTTGCGCAAAGGGAGGAGGAGGAGGGAGGACTTCAAAGGTTGCCAGGGTGGCCGTCCCTCCCGGGGATTGCCATGGCAACGGGGTGGAACAGGGCGGGGGCCCTGGGCTGGCTGGCCCGCTGGGGAGCCCCGGTTGCAAAAAGCTGGGCGGCGTCGGCGGCGGGGACTTTGCGGGCTTTCGGATCCTCCGCACCGGCCATGGCGGCCCTCAAGGTGAGCCGGCCGAGTCCCGACCTTCAGGCCTCCTTTGGGGAAGAGGGAGCCGGCCAGCCCCATACATACAGGGCAGGCAGACGCCCAGCCCCACAGAAACCTCCTCCCTAGAGCAGGGGTGCAATCCCCTTGGAGGGCAGCTGGCCTCCCAGCCCCCCCCAGGCTGGCTCCAGATGCAGTCCAGAGACACCCCCCCCCAAATCGGCCTGCTTTCCAGCCCCATAGAAAGCAAGGCTTTGGGGGTCTGTGCTTGCAAAGAAGCGCCCTATAGCGGGGCTAAAAGAAGGGGCGCCTTGGATTTACCCCCCCCCCGTGGTCAGCCTTGGCCCTCCTCTATTCTTCTGCCCCAAAGAACAGCAGCTCTGGATCTGTGGGGTAGAAACACAAGCCTAGGGGGACCTGCCTAGACCTATAGTGCTAACCTTTGGGGGTGGGTTTGCAGGGCAAAACTCTGGGGAAAAGATTAGCAGCAGATGTTCTGGGACTTCCACTCCCAGAAATCTTGGCCAACAGAGGTGGTGGTGAAGGCTTCTGGGAGTTGTAGTCCAGGAACATCTGGAGGCCCAAGGTTGGGGACCTCTGCTGTTTAGAAGACACTCCCTGGCCTATAAGAGCAGTTCCAGCCCCACAGAACTTGGGGGGGGGGGCTGTAAAGAAGAATCAGCATAATCTCTGATCGGCAGAACTGGAAGGCACCCTATAGATCCTTGTGTCCAGCCCCTGTTAGGCGGACCCCCCCCAGGGGATTTGAACCCCCAACCTCTTGATCCACAACCCGAGACCCGAACCTTTAAGCTCTCCAGCTGTTTTTAGACACACACCCCCTCTCTGGAGAAGAATCGCCTTAGAGACCTATAGAGGTCAAGCATTGTTCCAGGGAATTGCAGAAAGCAATTCTTTTCCAGCTTTTTCCTCCTGGATGTTTTGGACTTTTGACTCCCAGAATTCCTGATTTTTTTTGGCCGACCGGAACGTGGAGGGCCTCAGGTCCAAAATTTTGGTACGCTGAAGGTTGAAAGCCGTTGCTGTAAAACACGAGGCTTGCGTGTAGACAGTAGGAAACCTGGATGGAGAGGAGCACAGAAATGGGTTTTTTTTCCCCCCAGTCCCCCATCTCTTTCCAAACCAGCCTAAGATTCGCGTCAAAGGAGCGTTACAGAAAAATCATACCCAAGAAAAATCTATATATAACCATCTCCCCAAAGCGCTCTTTTTCCTGGAAGATCCCTTCTAGGTGGCCCAAACTGATCTAGCATTGAATCTTAGGGAGAATCAGTTTTACATGGGGATTAAACCCTTGCCACCTTTTGACAGATTGGAGACAAGCTGCCCGCCGTGGAGGTCTATGAGGGAGACCCTGGCACTAAAGTGAATCTGGCGAGCCTCTTTAAAGGAAAGAAGGGCATTCTGTTCGGGGTGCCCGGCGCGTTCACTCCGGGTTGCTCAAAAGTAAGTAAGAGCCTATCGGTGTGCATTTATTACGTGCAAAGTTTGAGGTAGTCTTTTTAAAAAGGAGCTTTTTCCAACCTTTCCTTGTGGTACCTGTTTAGTGATGTTGCCTCTAGCTCCAGATCAGAAACCTGGCAGTAGAATATCAATAGCTAAGGGGAAGCTGGAAGAGTCATGATTACAGTGGTGCCCCGCATAGCGACGATAATCCGTGCAGCAAAAATCGCTGCAAAGCGATTTCGTTGCTATGTGAGTTTTAAAAGCCCATAAGAATGCATTGAAACCCCTTCAATGCGTTCCTATGGGCTTAAAACTCACCATAATGCGAAAATCCTCCATACGGCCGCCATTTTCGCTGCCTGGTAAGCAAGGAATTGGCGCGAAAACACAGCCAGCTGCCATTTTGTTTACCTGGTGGCCATTTTGGAACCGCCGATCAGCTGTTAAAAATCATCGCTTTGCGATGATCGGTAAGCAAAACAGGGTACCGATCATCGCAAAGCGATTTTTCCCCATAGGGAACATTGCAATGCGATTGCAAAAGCGATCGCAAAAAATTGTCGCTATGCGGTTTCATCGTTAAATGGGATGCCCATTAAGTGAGGCACCACTGTATTTTCTAAAAAAGAAAACATTCTGGAGCTCTAACCAATGTCCAAGTCAACGGTTAAATGAATCATGAAGAACTCCCGTTTCATATTTGTAGTGGGGTATGACGGGGTTGTGAATCCACATGTTTGGGACTGCAGTTCTCAGCCTCTCTTGGATTTTAGTATGCTAGATTATCTGGGAATTGAGATCCAAAATTTCTCTGTGTCTAAGGACTGGCACCTTCCTTCACCAGCTGTTGCTTGTTCTCTCCATAGACTGTGCTCTCATAGTCTTCTTCTTTTCCTGCCCCCCTACCCTTACACAGACCCACCTCCCAGGCTACGTGGAGAAAGCAGGACAGCTGAAAGGCAAAGGAGTGGAAATCATTGCTTGCTTGTCGGTCAACGACGTCTTCGTCATGAATGAATGGGGGAAGGCACACCAGGCTGAGGGAAAGGTACGTCAAAGGGGAGTCACGGCTTTCTTTAAAACAGCCATCAAGTTTCTAGTCCTTCCCGTTGCAGTGGGCTTGCAGCATTTGAAGGGGTGCAGGCAAAGGACGATGGGGTCGATGGAGAAACGGGAGAGACGGCTGGCGGAGGTATCTAGCAGTTCCCTCTATCTGCTCCTGGTAGGATTTTGAAAGAGGGTTTTTATTTGATAAGTTTGTGCAACTTCTCTTGAGTCTGCGAAGATTCTCCGTCATCCACGTGTGGTTATCTGGAACTTGAGTCATGGCAACTGAAGTCCAGTTGCCATGACCCAACTTCCCAATTCTCTTGAGTCGCGTTTGGGGAGAGAAGATGCAATGTGATGTACAGTGGTGCCTCGCTTAACGATGATAATCCGTTCTAGGAAAATCGCCACTAAGCGAAAACATCGTAATGCGAAAAAACGCATTGAAACCCCTTCAATGCGTTCCAGTGGGGTCAAAACTTACCGTCCAGCGCAGATCCTCCATAGGGCAGCCATTTTCGCTGCCTGTCTTGCGAGGAATTCATCCCAGAAAACAGTAGGGAGCCATTTTGTTTACCCAGTGGCCATTTTGAAACCGCCGGTGAGCTGTAGGAAAATCATCGTTTTGCGAAGAATCGGTTCCCGAAGCAGGGAACCAATCATCGCAAAGCGAAAAAACCCCATTTAGACCATCGTATTGCGATTGCAATCACAAAAAGATTGTTGTAATGCGGTGTTGTCATAATGCGGGGCAATCGTAAAGCGAGGCACCACTGTAGTAGATCAAAAGCCGGACTGTGATTCAGGAGAACATAGCCCAATCTCCATGTTGCCTTGGGAACATGTTAGTAAGCCACTCCTTGAATATTTCACATAGATAAGTACCCTAGCATGTTGGAATTGACCTGACAGCAGACACACCCAGCAAATAAATTCCTAGTAGCTTATGTCTCCAGATAGCCAGAGGTTCCTAAATAAATTGAATGCCTCCTCTTAATACAGTGATTACGCCTTAATAAACTTCGGGAGCAAACACAGAAGAACAGAGATAACAAGGCTCAAAGGAATATTTTCTGCATTTAATTGGAAGTGGGGGGTTCATGCTCTGATCTAACAGAGTATAAGCAGAAAGTAGCATCCTCAGAACTGATGTTCAGAGACACACTGTTTGCGCCTGTGATGGAAAGTTAATGCCCCCCCACTGGGCCTCCAGGGTGAAGAGCCAGCCTGGGTGGCCTTGGGCAAGCTGCACAGTTCCACAGCGCCCCTAGTGGGGGAAAAGGGTAAAGCAGTTCTGAATATTCCCTACCTGGAAAATCATAATTGTAAGAATTGACTTGACTGCACCTGATGATGATTAGAAACCCATTCAGCCTTCTTCAAAAGAGAAGAGTCTAAGAGGACTCCATCTTTCCATATTTTTAAAAAAGACTGGGTGACCCCAGTTGTATCTCCGTCCATTCCTGATTAGAATTGATGTAATGGGTTTCATTGTTTTTCTCCACTGTATTGATTCGTTGCTTAAATCCTGATAAATCTGTATTGGGTTTGACCTATAAATTAATAGTTCCGTTTTTTTCTTTCGTGACCTGGAGAAATTGCTCTTTTTTAGCATAGTTGAAAAATTTCAATATTATGGGTCTTATTTCTGGGGTACCCAACAAAATGAATTCTCTCTATATCCTCTTCAGCCACATGCTGGGAGTTCATAATAGAATTTATCCAGGTCGCCACTTCCTGCTTAAGGTCAGCTCCTTTTTTGCAGCTCAAAATTCATTATTTTGATGTTGCCTCTTGAGCTGTCTTCCAGATAAATCACTTTCTTTTGCAAATCATCTATCTTCTGTTGTTGTGCCTTTGTTTTCCCTGACGATGATTAGAAACCCATTCAGTTTAGGGCCTAATGTTCGACAAGCACAGTCATGCCTGAACTAAAGGCACAGGAATTCCTATCTTCTCTACCTTTTAAAAAAATGCAATTACCGGTAGTTTGATATTATTCTCTTTATGAAGACAGTGAAGAAAGTGGTGAAGCTTTACAGAGACCTATTTCAAAAGGGGGTGGGTGGGGAGGGAAGGAATATACACAGAGCAAAATCATGCCTATTTCTTGTTCTCGGAAATTTGAACTCTGAGTGTTACTCTGTATTGGTAATACAAAGTTGTGTAATCTTAAAAGAGCGCCGTGGTGTTCGTTATGCCACAGCACGCTTGCAAAAGAATTTGTTCTTAGTGTGCAAGAACTGGATCAGACCAAAATCCAGCTAACCTAGTATTCTGTTTTCAGCAGAGAACAGCCAGCCACCTCTGCAAACACTTCCAAACGTAGGCCTTTGATGATCCCACTCCCATGTATTAGAACTCTCTTCAGACTTTTGGGCTCTCTTTTGTTACTCGTGTAGCACTGAGTTCCACAAATCAATTGTACAGCTTTTTTGGGTGGGGGGCTTTGTTGAACCGACAGGTAGTCTTACCGAATCGGTTGGCCCTGCTCCCTGACAAGTGTATCTATCTCATGCCCACCTTTGCTGCGCTTGTGTTGTACATTTTGCAGCACAGGCATACAACCTCAGCAGGCATGCTTAACCTGCTAATGTCCCATGAATTACAATGGTGCCTCGCTTGACGAGGATAATCCGTGCCGTTGAAATGGCTGTTAAGCGAAATCCTCGTCAAGCGAAATTAAAAAGCCCATTAGAATGCATTAGAAACCGGCTAATGCGTTCTAATGGGCGAAATACCTCATTGTAAAGCAAAGATCCTTCATAGGGCGGCCATTTTCCAGTGCCTGTCTTGTGAAAAATGCCTCCTCTAAAAACAGCCAATCAGTTGTTGAAAAAACATCGTTTAGCGAAAAATCGGTTCCCGAAGCAGGTGAAAAAACCCATTCAAACATCGTTTTGCGATCACAAAAACATCATCGTGAAGCGGATTCATCTTAAACAGGGTAATCTTCAAGCGGGGCACGACTATCACGAAGATGAGAAGGGCTGCAGTGAATAAACTTGAGACATGTTATTTCTTTGAAAGCTGATCGTTGTCCTTATTCGTGCAGCTGCCTCTGACTGCCATTGGCTTTTGGAGGGTGTTTCAACATTTTTGGGAAAGCAGGCTTGTATTTCAACACTTGCCTGCTTACTGTAGGAGCCTAGTCATTGCATACAGTCGGAGGAGGTAACTAGAAGGCTGCAGCTCCACTCTCTTCTGCATTCAGCGTGGAATTTAATGTCCTGCGTAGGAATCATATGATTTTTTAGGGATGTTCAGAAGTCAGCTTTAAAGGTGATGATTTCTCAAAGAGATTTTTTAAAAATGCTATGTGGTCTTTTGTACACAAGCCGCTGGACGATTACCCTGCTCTATGACGAATCCGCTTTACATTGATCTTTTAGCAATCGCTTTTGCGATCCCTAAACAATGTTTTTTTCGCTGCGCGATGATCGGTTCCCTGCTTCGGGAACCGATTTTCGCTTTACGGGTTCCAAAATGGCCACCGGCTGAAGAAAATGCTCCCCCCTGCTGTTTTCTAGGATGGATTCCTTGCTTTACAGGCACCGAAAATGGCTGCCGTATGGAGGATCTTCGCTGGACGAGCAAGTATTCAACCCATTGGAACGCATTGAACGGTTTTCAGTTCGTTTCAATGGGTTTTTTAAATTTCGTTTGACGACGTTTTCGCTCTACAGCGATTCCGCTGGAACGAATTAACGTCATCAAGCGAGGCACCACTGTGCCTTTACTAGACCACTAAAAAATCTGAAGCAGAAGCTAGCTTAGTCAGGTCCACTCTGGATTTGTCGATTGTACCAAAAAAATAAATGTAACTGGGCATGTTTAGCCTTGAGGGAACAAAGACAGAGAGGTGATAGGGTAGCACTTTTCAAATATTCAAAAGATAGTCATACAGAGGAGGGGCAGGATCTGTTCCCCATTATCCTGGAGTGCAGGACACACAAAAATGGGCTCAAGCAACATGAAGTCATATTTAGGCTGCATACCAGGAAAAAAATTATTTATTGGACTTATATACTGCCCCATAGCGCTACAAGCACTCTCCGGGCGGTTTACAATTTTTTTTAATTATACAGGCTACACATTGCCCCCCCCCAGCAAGCTGGGTACTCATTTTACCGACCTCGGAAGGATGGAAGGCTGAGTCGACCTTGAGCCGGCTACCTGGGATTTGAACCCCAGGTCGTGAGCACAGTTTTAGCTGCAGTACAGCGTTTTAACCACTGCGCCACGAGGCTCTTCTTAACTTCTTAACTGTTAGAGCACTATGACAATTGAACCAATTATTTTTGGGAGGTAGTGAGCGCTCCGGAGCAGGATATTTTAAAGAGAAAATGGGACAACCATCGGTCAGATCTGCTGTGACTTGGATTCCTGCACCAAGCAAGGACTTGGACCCAGTAAGTCCTACGGAACCCTTCGAAGTCAATTATTCTATGATTCTACAAAAGTCCCACGTAGCTATTTATGCCGGAACTCTTTGTTAAAAGTGAATTTCGAAACGGGGGGGGGGCAGCAAACTTAAGTTGTGAGTGTTGCTGCTTGAACCCTGTGTTTCAAAAGCATGAGGAGGCCAGCTTTCCTAATTGGGCAATTTCATTTGGGGGCTTCCTTTTCTTGTCTTCCATAGGTCCGGATGCTGGCTGACCCAACAGGAGCGTTCGGAAAGGTACTGGATTTTCACCCAGTTTCGACTTCTGTGAACCTAGGGAATGAAATGGGTGGGGTGGGGTCATTTCTTTTTCCTGCTAATAATTCTGCTCCCTCCGCGGTCATTTCTTGGGGGGAAGGATGAGATGCCTAAAGCAAGGTTGATTTATGTTCTTGGACTACCAACACCCAGGATTTTGAGATCTGTAGTCTAGAACCCCAAATCTAGATGATCCTCATGCTGGCAGGACAGAGTTAAAACACTGTGGCTTTCAGAAGCAAGTAAGGTTTAAAAATATTCATGTTCCCCTCAAGCAGCCAGGCAGTGTCTGATCTATACTAATCCACGCCTGGCGTTTCCAGAATAGTTTTGCTTTCTGTTTTGAACCCTCATCATTCATTGAATGAGCCCAGATTTTAGTATTAAAAGAGAAAGCAAGCATTGTCAGGCCTCAGGGTAGTAATGCAGGAGGAGGAAAGAGTGATAAGGAACCTCCCTTTTTTTTCCTAAATAGCCCCTTATTTATCCATCCCAGAAATTATTTAATTGCGCCTGCCCGTGTTTGGTTAGCTAGGTCTCCCAAACAATGCTTCCCCATCCGATGGGCCAGTTAGGTCTTCGTCTTTACTTTCCAAATACTTAAGATTTATTTTCCCTCGCCAGGCCACCAACTTGTTGCTGGATAAAGAACCGCTTCGGGAACTCTTTGGGACCAACCGGTCTAAACGGTAAGGACAAGCAGGACAGGGAGAAATTGGTTTTAGGACTGGGAAGAAAAGAGCGATCATCCTTCCCTCCTCCAGCTGCTACTTGCCTTTACTTCAACTCTGGGACGGTAGCCTTGTTAATTGATTGCAACAACTACCAAGAAAAAAACACACACACAAAAACCAGCGTTCTATCGCTAAAGTCAAGCAGATAATAACCCATTGGCTGAAATCCTGTTGCCCAGTTAGGCAAAATGCGTAACCTTTAAGGGAGAATTGCTGTAAGTTGAGAAATCTCCGTAGCCATTATCTATTGCACGCTGAGCCGTCATTCACTGCTAAAGGTCCCCCCTTTTGTGCAACAAGATATCAGCCATTGACTCCATTGGTGAATAATAATATATTCAACGCCTTACTTAATCCCGTTGAGTTAGTGGGTCTGCTCAGTGCGAGACAATTAGCAAAACAATAACCCTCAGATCCTAAAGATCAACAAAATTTATCATGCATAAGCTTCGGTGGGATTTCTGATGTCATGTAGTGGATAGAGTGATCAACTGGGACTCTGGAGAACAGGGTTCGAATCTCCACTGACCCATGGGAGCGGAACTTACTGGGGGAATGGAACTGGGAAACCCATTCCTTAAATATCTCACATGCCTTGAAAGCCCTATTAAGGTCGCTGTAAGTTGGTTCCAACTTGACGTCACAGAACGCACGTTCTGTCTTAAAAGACTAACAAGTTTTATCACATGCAACTTTCTATGGGAGTTTAATATAAATCAGGGGAATCAGATTAGAGGGTATAGACTCTCAAGGTAAGTAAATATGTTGATCTTTCAGATGCCACAACATATCCTGCGACTTCGTGGTCTAATCCAACCATTTACTCCTGGGAGGAATATTGCCAGTATCCCATCTTGGGCAGGTGGCTGTCCAGCTTCTCATCCAGGGTGGAATTGGGTGGGTGGGGGGTTGTGGATTTCATTTAAGACTTGTCTGGCTCTTCCTGCTTTTCATCTGCAATTCAGGCATTGAATTATAAATAGAGCAAATGTTTGGCATGTTTCTGCAGCCCGGTGTTGCTCCTAAATAGATTTTGATTTTGGATCTGATTTTGATTTTTCTCCTTTATGCGACATTAAGAAAGTTAGACAGCCATCTGTCAGATATAAAGTGGTGCCTCGCTTAACGACAATCCGTTCCAGGAAAATCGCTGTTAAGCGAAAACATCGTAAAGCAAAAATAAAAACCCCATTGAAACGCATTGAAACCCGTTCAATGCGTTCCAGTGGGGTAAAAACTCACCGTCCAGCGAAGATCCTCCATATGGTGGCCATTTTCGGTGCCTGTATAGCGAGGAATCCGTCCCTGAACACAGTGGGGAGCCATTTTAATTACCCGGTGGCCATTTTGAAACCATGGATCAGCTGTTCTAAAAACATTGTTTTGCGAAGAATCAGTTCCCGAAGTAATTGCGATTGCAAAAAGATCGTCATAAAGCAGATTCATTGTAATGCGGGCAATCGTTAAGCGAGGCACCACTGTACCTTAAACTGGGATTCCTGCCCTGAGCAGAGGGTTGGCCTCGGTGACTTTATAGGCCCCTTCTCGCTCCATTATTCTGTTATTTAAACTAGTGGTTCCCAAACTCCGCTAACCCAAGTGTCCTTGGACTGCAACACCCAGAAGCCTTCGCTGCTAGCCACGCTGGCTGAGGTTTCTGGGAGTTGCAGTCCGAGAACACCTGGTTTGCTCAAAGTTGGGAACCACTTATTAAACTGTTGGTTGTTGTGAATCATGTCTCTCCCTCCTCCACTCTACCGTACCCTCTTTCACAGATTCTCCATGGTGGTGGAAGATGGGTTCGTGAAGTCTCTGAACGTGGAAGAGGATGGAACCGGTCTCACCTGTAGCTTGGCCAACAACATTGTGTCTCAACTCTGAGCCACGGACGCGGGGCTCCCTTGTGGCTGTCACCGATCTCCTGAAGCCTGTCGGCAACAACTTTCTGACCCCCCCCACCTGACAGTTGCAGGCCGACATCTCACGCAGCATCTAAAATGTAGCCTAAATTGGCGTGGCGGGAGAACTTTATGTAGTTGCTTAAACCCCTTCCCTGTGCGCTCAGTTTGCTTAGATACAAATAGCTTGAAATAAAACCGTAATACCTGTTTTGCTTGTCTTTCTCTGTGTCCGCAGCTGGCGCATGTGCTGAGGGTTGGTTCGATGGATTGACTTTGACCTGTCAAGTCTTCTAGGCTTTACATACCCTGTTTCCCTTAAAATATGACCTAACCTGGAAATAAGCTTTAGTAGGATTTTTCAAGATGCTCGTCATATAAGCCCTATCCAAAAAATAAGCCCCAGTTAAGTGAAACCCAGCCCTCCACCCTTGGGCAACAACCAGAAGATGATGACATGACTGCATTTGAATCAATGTAGATGGTTGTACATGACAAAAAATAAAACATCCCCTGAAAATAAGCCCTAATGCGTTTTTTTGGAGCAAAAATTAATATAAGACCCTGTCTTATTTTCTGGGAAACAGGGTATATTTTGATCCAAGATGATCCACTTTTGCGTGGCATGGAAAGTAATATTAGAGCATCAAACACAGGGAGGGAGAAAGATAATGATTACTCAGAAGTGAATTCAGTTCCATCAAGTGGAGATAATGATCTAGAGAAGTGGAATAAACTTGGAGGAGCACAGGATTGTAACAATAAATAATAATATCCTGTCCAATCAATTCTGACCCTTTTCAGTTTTCTAGGTAGACTACTGAGAAGTGCTTTACCCTTCCCTTCCTCTAGGGGGAGCCCTCTGACTGCAGCTTGCCCAAGGCTACCCAGGCTGGCTCTTCTCCCAGGTGGCGCAGTGCGTGGCCCTGTTGTGGTTTCTGTTGGTTGCGCTTTCCAGAGACCACTTCCTTTTTTACAACCTTCCACTAGACACAACTTTTAACGATGTGTAATTAATTCCGGCACATTTTTTTTAAAAAAGCACCCTTAACTGCTAGGGGAAGTAACAAGAGTTGGAATTTCAGTGCTGGGGAGGGTTAACTCCCCCACCCCGCATAGCGCTGACTCGAATCGCCCCCACAAACACACACTGAAACTAGCTTAGTAGTCCCGAGGGAGATGTGGTCTCCTTGTAGTTTGTCATCGCTGTTGTTATGTGCCACCCAACCATTCCCGACTTACGGCAACTTTGTGAATGAGCCGTTTTCAAAACGTCCGCTCTTGCAGACTCAAGCCTGTGGTTTCCTTTAGGGAGTCCGTCCATCTTGTATTTGACCTTCCTCCTTTCCTGCTGCCTTCCATCGTTCCCATCATGATGGTCTTTTCCAGAGAATCCTACTTTGTCAGGATGTTCCCTATCCACGAGGCTCTCCTCCCGGCAACACATCTCAAACAAATTAATCTTTTTTTCCTGCTGGCTCTCTTCTTCGCTGCCCGACGTTCACACCCATAGACACTTTATCGGAAAGCAAAAATGTGGATAATCTTGTAGTTGGCGACAAATGTGATATTTTCAGTGAACTAATCTAGGGTTTTTTTCTTTCATTCATTCATTCAGCGGATGTATGAATGGAAGCTTTTAAGTCGCTTTTATTCCATCACCCAGGGGGTGGGGAAGTACATGTTTTTTCCACCTTCATGATGCTGTTCTAAAAACTCAAGATGAGCTGGCACGTTGTTAAGCTGATCTTAGCTGCCACTAAAAGGTTCTGCTCCCAGGGGATCCCGGTTTATTTTAAATTTTTTCAACCGAGCATCAGCAGAAAAGTGTGCATTTTGCTCTTTTTTTCTCGGTTTTGCCATTTTGCACCGGCGTTTTAAAAATAAAGTTTACCACCCATAAGCTTGAATTGGTGTGTGGGGGGGGAGCCACAAAGACGCTAAAATTGTTGCCTGCGCAGGATGCGGCCAGTTGAGCGGCTGATACACCCAAGCATCGGCTTTGCCTGAAAGCTTCGCCCCGGGCCAGCCCTGCTATCGTCACACGAGAGTTTCTCTGTTTGTCTCATAACACATCTGACCGCAAGATGAGAAATTACAGTCTTAGCTTTCTTGAGGGGAAAATTTTGGCGGATGTCATTCTGATCTTGTGCGCGTCTCCCCCGACAAGGGACCATCATCTCCTAGTACTCGCAATCCCATGCTCCATGTGTGTCACGTTATGTCCCATCAAGTCGAAGCCAAGTTTTGGTAACACCCCCCCCCCCCCCAGATAAGTTAGATATTTAAGTGAGAGTTTTTACCAGTTCCACTTCATCCATGGCCGAGCAGAGATTTGAACTCAGGTCTCCT
The DNA here is from genome assembly GCF_051106095.1 of Pogona vitticeps. Taxonomy (NCBI): domain Eukaryota; kingdom Metazoa; phylum Chordata; class Lepidosauria; order Squamata; family Agamidae; genus Pogona; species Pogona vitticeps. Next base: position 5,749,089 of record NC_135797.1, on the reverse strand, counting down.
GAGTCCTAGTTCATCAGTATCCACTACACAGCACCTGTGGGTATCTTGCCACACTCCCACGCAAATGTTGCATCCTTTCTTAAAGAGACGCAGGGTGTGTGGTTGTGTTCGCCTCCAAAGCAAGCCTCCTGCTACATACACAGGATGTCCTTTGCTTACCCGACGCAGACGATGTGTGAGCGGCCCTTGGAACTCCTTGCCTCATGTTCCGTTCTCCCCGCCTGGCACCAACCCTGGCTTACGGCCTGAGACTCTGGAGCCAAAGTCGGCAAGAGGCATTCGCGAGAGAAGTTTCTGCTCTCCGCCAACTCGACTGGACCCTTTCAGGAGGCGATGGATGCCTTCTCTCCCACCTTCCTCCGTGTCACCTTTTCTGCGGTTTTCCGGCTGCTGTGAGCAAAGGAAATGAAGTCAGCCAGAGCCGGGCTTCTCTCCGTGGCATCTCCATTTGGCCGGCGCACTTCGACACATGCTCCCGAGCATGAGGGATCTCTCAACAACGGCGTGTTAACACTAGGGACTTCCTGTGCGGTGGGAAGTCAGATGCAAACAGGTCCCTTAATTCTGTGCCGTGGACGCCTTCCTCCTTGGCTCCCCCCACCCGCTAAATTAAGGAAGGAAGCTTAAACTCCGGTTTTACAGATGTAATGCACCCTACAAAATAACAGACACACCTAAAGCCGGCAGGGAACCCTTTGGAGAAGAAGAGAGTCTCACCTGGATGCCATGATGGATGGAGACGATGCAGAAATGGTGGAAGATTTCGTCTCAGGACCGCTGGTGACTTGGGTAAGGGTCTCCGGGGGGGGGGGAGGGAATAAGTAAAGGCTGATTCTTTTTTGAATGGAGTGAGGTTGACACTAGTGAGTCACCCCACAGTTGGGGGCCCATTTCAGACCTGTCATCCAGAATGGTACCAGGCGTGGTTTGGAAGAACCTTCCCTGGCTAGCACACTGCTGTTTAATCCAGTAGACTGAGTGGGTGATATATAGATATATACACACACCAGAAAAAAAACATGTATTAGATCGACCATGTTTTCAAGATTGTGGAACAGATTATTTGATTTGTTGCTTTCATTTGGTCTGGCTTGATTTGGTTTTGAAGGATTTCTTTCTATTTTTAAAAATCTACCCAATTATTAAATGTTAATTCTCAGCAGCTTTCTGCATGACCTTCTTGGCTGTCGCGCCCTAACTCTGTAATATTCTCATCACAGAAGCATGCGTGGTGCAGAGTCTTATGTACCTGCAAAGTTTTAAAGATTTATTTTTAATTGTTTTAAGACTCGGCTTTGCTGTTGGCCTTCTGTCGCTTTGACTGTTCTGTCCGTTGTGGATTTAATCGAGCTTTTCGATCATCGTTCTACTCTTACCAGCCTTTGGAGCTGAAATGTGGGTTAGAAATGTTTCCAGTAAGTTCGGTTCTAGAAGATAAGCTTATAGCTTTGCTCCACCAAAGGAAATGAGTTAAAATCCAGGGGTGACAATGACTTTTTTTTAGGATCAACCCAAATATAAAAAAGCATAAGAGACCTCAAATTTCTTGGGAGTTTTTTAAGGAGAGGGTGGCTGTTCCTCTCTAAGCAGCCTCTGGCTAAGGATGCTGAATCTTGAAATACTGTTAAGATTAAAGATTGGATATACAGTGGTGCCTCGCTAGACAATGATAATCCGTTCCACTGAAATTGCTGTTTATCGAAATCATCGTCTAGCGAAAAGCATTTCCCCATTGGAATGCATTGAAACCTGTTTAATGTGTTCCAATGGAGAAGAATCGTCGTTGTCTAGCGAAGATCAGCCATAGGAAAGCCACTTTGTGAACCGCTAATCAGCTGTTTAAATAGCTGTCTTGCAAAGCTTAGGTCCCGAAAACACCCGTTTTGCGAGTGCGGAGGGCGCTGTCAAAATCGTAGTCTAGCAAAAATCAGTTTGCAATGCAGGGACCAAACATTGTCCAGCGAAATTCGCCCATAGGAATCACTGTTTTGCAAATCGCTATAGCGATCGCAAAAAGTCAACGTCTAGCGAAAAAACTGTCAGGCGGGGTAACTGTCTAGCGAGACACCACTGTAAAGTAAATATTGTTCATTGCTTTATAAGGTGGGGACACACCAAAATGTTGCCCACGGTGATGACCTAATCGGTTTAAGAAAAGGCGAAGCTGAGATTGTATAATTTAGGTAAGAGTCAGGTGGCCATCTTTTACAGCGGACAATCCTCTGTTTTTTTTCCCCTTCTACTGCACTGGTTGCCAACCTTGGGTAACTCAGGTGTTCTTGGACTACAACTCCCAGAAACCTCAGCCAGCACAGATGATAGTGAAGGTTTCTGGGAATTGCAGTCCAAGAACACCTCAGTTACCTGAGATTGGGAAAAACTGTTCAACGGGAAGGGCAATCCGATCCAAATCAAATTTATTGAGAGAGGGCCATGACAGAGGCGAGCAAAGAGGCTTTGAAATTACCAGTAATTAACATCTTAATTAGCACACTAAGCAACCAGGAAGCGGTGGACCTGGTCTGAGTCTTCCCTATTAAAGGGATATTTATTATATTTCTGTTTAAATTATATGAATCATCTCTATTTCTGCATCTGTGGGTGCAAATTAGCATTGTTGGGGAACCCCCAGCATAGAAACCAAGTCCCTCGTTTCTTCCTGACGGCCAAACAATTAATTTGCATCATGTGGTGCTTCAGAGCATCAGAGGATAACCACATGCCTTTTGTTGCTTAAAGCAGCTCCATGTCTAACTGCAAAGCTGACCAGCTCCTCCGTTTCTGTCATCTGGGAAAGAAAGAAAAACTAACATTATTCCTCTTATTTGCGTCCTTTTTCTCTACAGGTGCAAACCATGGAGTGTCTGGCAGACTCAAGATCCGATCAGCCCACTTCCCCTCAGGAGAAGCAAAACCACGAGTGCAGAAAAGAGTATTTCGTCAAGCTTGTGAACGGCGACTTCCTCATCCGCATCATGGAGACTATGTAAGTCCTTATTTTCTTAGCATATCTTCTGCACAACAGATGTACGTCAGTTTATGTGGTGAGTTAAGTCTGGATTACTGGCTTAATGGCTGAGTGGATCCAGAAGTTGGGAGTTCGAATGCCGCACTGTGCCTCCTGGGAGAGGAGCCAGCCTGGGTGGCCTTGGGCAAGCTGCACAGTCCCAGGGCTCCCCCTAGAGGAAGAGAAGGGTAAACCACTTCTGAGCATCTTGTCCCTGGAAAACCTTGAAAAGGGTCCTCATGAATCAGAATTGATTTGACAGTGCACGATTATTATTTTCATTCGATGTGGAACCGTCAGGATTAAATGTCAAACTGTCAGAACTCGTTTGAGAAAAAGAAAGTTGGAAGCAGTGTTCTTCTGTTAGCTTGTTCATTTGCTGTTGATCTGTTCACAACTGTAAGTAATGGAACATTTTATTCTTTCTCCTACAAATGCCTCAGGGTGAGTTATTGAGACCTTAAGTTAAGGAGAAAGGGTTGAGCTGTCTGGGAAACTTGTAGCTATTCTCTTCTGCAGGTCTCTGTGCTTCTGCTGCATAGAATAAGGAATTTTACCAGAAATCCAAGACTCTGCAGCAGTTACCGTATTTTTCTGTGTATAAGACGCCCCCCCATGTATAAGGCGCCCCCCCACTTTTCTAATCCAAAATTAAGAATTCTAAATGGGGCTTAGCAAGTGTAAGGGGAAAGGGATCAAAGTGCTGCAGGATCGCTTTGATCCCTGCTTTCCCCTCCACTTGTTTTTGTTCTCTCCTCAGCTTAGTTCCGTGTATAAAACGACCCTCAATTTTTAGTCTAAGGATTTTAGACAAAAGCATAGTCTTATACACGGAAAAATATGGTACGTGCCACCAATTTGCTTCTGACTTACGATGATGCTAATTGGGGTTTTGAGTTATGTGAGATGTTTAAGGACTGGTTAACCTTTATCACCTTGAATTTCCATAACTGGGATCAGATCTGAACCCAGGTCTTCTGATTCTTAGTCTAATCAATGTGACAAACCCAGACCTACTGGGATCTGCCACACGTTACACTAAGCTGCCACCAACCATTCCCTATAAGAAGTCACACAGACCAGGGATGGATTTTCAAACAAATAAAGAATAAGGTTTATTTAAATACACACAGGGAAAATAAAATAATCAGGTGAATAAGATAAAGTAACGTGGCTTAGTTTCACTCATACATACACACAGTTTGGTTCACACAGAACCCTTAACTTGAAGCACAGACCCTGAACCTATCAGTTCTGGCTAACCAACAGACACCTGAACCTATCAGGTTGGTACTCTGACACACAGTAGTACCCTGTCTGACACACAGACTCCCACACCAGCTTGTTCTTCCCAGCTGCTGCTTCGTCACATCCCAGCGTCTCCTCTTCACCACACAGGCTTCACATTTATATACAGTACAGCCCCTCCTCCTGATGTCCCGCCTTCCACTCCCCATAGGATGGAACTTTCCCTCCAAACCCATGACAGACAGGTAACATCAGTGCTGTATGTAACACCTCCCCTCTTTATAAGTTGTTTTGTAGGGGGAAAGCTAAGGTGCTTTTTCCCAAAAAAACAACCTGGATAAAACACACAAAAACAGTTATACATACAATATCATACTTACTTATACTTACATTCTAAGTTAACCATATCAATTAGGCATTTAACCATTTACCATATACATTACATCAATTTACCTTTATTCTTACAAACCAAATTCAAAAAATAGGTACATTTAACTTTTTGTCATCAATATATATACATAGTCCATGTTTCTTTCGCCGTCTTCATTCTTCAGGTCTTCTTGACAAGGCGTCAGCAACACAGTTCACTGACCCTCTGACCACCTTCACTTCAAAGTCATAGTCCTGCAGATTTAAAGCCCACCTCATAAGTTTGCTATTGTGGGTTTTCATTGTCTTTAACCATTGCAGTGGTGAATGGTCAGTGCACAGAATAAAATGTCTTCCCCAGATGTAAGGCTTGGCCTTCTGGATCGCGTAGACTATGGCCAAACACTCCTTCTCCACGGTTGCCAAATGTCTCTCACCTTTTTGAAGTTTCCTACTCAGGTAGGACACTGGATGCTGGTCACCATTCTCATCCTCTTGGCACAGAACTGCTCCTACCCCGCTGTTAGACGCATCGGTGTAGATGATGAACTCCCTGTCGAAGTCTGGAACACGCAGGACTGGATGGTTGATGAGCGCCTGCTTCAACCTCTGGAACGCCTCCTCACAGTCGCTGGTCCACGGGATGCGGTCATCAGCCTCCTTCCTCGTCAGATCGGTCAGCGGAGCCGCAATCTCGCTAAACCTCGGGATGAACTTTCTGTAGTAGCCCACCAACCCAAGAAATGATTTGACTTTTTTCTTGGTGTTGGGTCTGGGCCAATCACGAACTGCTTCTATTTTGGCCTCGAGGGGTTTTATCACTCCTCCCCCTACCATGTGACCCAAGTATTTTTTTTCTGGGATACCCAGCTGCAGTTTGCTCTCTTTGCAGGGCCTGGGCCAAAGCACTCCCTCCCCTGGGTTAAAGTGCCTCTCCCCGGCTTCCTGGTCATCCCCAGCTTTCTTTCTGACCTTTTGAGCTTGCAGGGTCTCTGCTGCTTGCTCTAGGTTTCTCTTTAGGTCATGCCTTAAAGAGTCTATATATGTTACAACGTCTTGTGGGTCATCCTGGGTGATCTGCTCCCAATTTTGTTTGATCAAATCAAGGGGCCCTTTCACCCTTCTCCCAAATAAAAGTTCAAATGGACTGAACCCGGTACTGGCTTGTGGCACTGATCGATAAGCAAACAAAAGGGATTGCAGCTTCTGGTCCCAATTGTTTGGATTCTCTGCCAAGTAAGCCCTAATCATGCGCATTAGAGTCCCATTGAACTTCTCAGTTAACCCATTACTTTCAGGATGATAGGCAGTGGTTTCCTTGTGCTTAATTCCACAGATTTGCCATAAGCGTTTCATGAGCTTTGACGTGAACGATGCGCCCAAATCTGTGATTATTTCTGAGGCAAATCCCATCCTGGACATATACCCCACCAAGGCATCTGCCACTGTGTTAGTTTCAATGTTAGTCAAGGGTATGGCTTCAGGGTACCTTGTGGCATGGTCCACAATTGTGAGAATGAACCTGTTCCCCCTCTTTGTGGCCTTGGGCAAAGGTCCCACAATATCCACCCCTATGCATTTGAACGGAGTGTCAATCACAGGCAAAGGGCACAACTTTGCTTTGGTCCTGTCGCGGCTATTCCCCTGCCTTTGACACACATCACATTGTTTACAGAACTCCCTGATCTGCTTCCCTATGTCAGGCCAGTAGAAATTCTGTGTGATTCTCTGCTGTGTTTTGTTCACCCCTAAGTGTGCAGCAAACATGTCAGAGTGCCCCCTTTGTAAGATCATGGGGCGATACTTTTCAGGTACCACTAGCTGACTCCTGATCCCATCTCCCCCTTTTGAGATATTCCTCAGGGTCTCTCTATACAAAATCCCCTTTTTCTCCAGAAATCTCACTGGGGTTTCAGGTGTTAGCTGGGCGTCAGTCACCTGTTCAAAACACTTTTGGAGAGTGGCGTCTGCCTTTGGCTCCTGTCCAAATCTGCTGTCTGTGGTTAAGGTTTCCACCACAGCTTCTGAACTCCCCTCTGCTTCCGTCTCTGGCTCATCATTACCCCCCTGAACTGTCCCCGTGGTGGCTTGTGAGCGTGTAATCACTAGCACCCGTTTCACATGTTCAGCCAGGTCATTTCCCACGAGCACGGCTGCTGGCAGAGTCGATGAAATTGCTAGCCGCCAAACTCCCCTCCAGCCTTGAAAGTTGACAGGTACCTCCGCGACTGGCAGTGAGATTATCTGCCCCTCAATCCCTGCCACCTTCATGCTCTCATTTGGGATTACATACTCCCTAGGAATAATATCTGGATGGCACAGGGTCACCTGGGAACAAGTGTCCCGCAGCCCCCTATACTGACGGTCAAGTATTCCTACGTCCACCCCTGCTGTCTCAAACAATTGAGAATCTGTTCTCACGAGCAAGCATCGCTTGACCTCCACAAGAGGACCATTTTCCTTAGCCTGATCAGCAGATGTCACTGTTCCAGATTGAGTCGCCATGGCAACAGGCTCCCTCAGTGACAATGAGCCTTGCTCTTTCTGGACACAGAACACAGCGTTTGGCTTGGTTCTACTCGAATCATGAGGCACATTTCCTTTTATCTGCTTCCATTTCTCACACCCTGAGATTAGATGGCCCTTTCCCTCACAGAAATAACATTTTCTGCTGTACTTGGAGTCTTTCTCCTCTGGGTTTGGTTTTCCCTCCAAAATCTGGTTCCTGGACTGGCTCTGCCCAGAAGGTTTATCAACAAAATGGCCGCCCATTTTTGGCAGGCTCTGAACTAACCCTTTGGAGTACTTAGGGTCCCATGTTTCCCTCATGTTTTGTTCAGAATAATTCAGGTTTTGAGGTTGTGCCTTAACCTGTGTGCCTTCTTTTGGTTTCTTTTCCAGCTCCTTTTGCTTAGCCTCAAACTCAGCCCTGATCTGTAAAATTTCTTCCTCAGCCCTAGCTTTTATCTCTTTTACTTTTTCTTCAGTCTTATCTCTGATTTCTTTTAATTTAATGTCTTTTTGCTGATTATATTTTTCAAGATCTTGCTCACTTTGTCTGGCCTGAGCCTCATACTTTTCTCTTTCCGCAATTTCTTCAACTGATAAATTGTTGTTTCTCTTATTGAGGAATGTTAATTCTAATTGTGCCATTCTAATTCTGTGTTTCAGTTCCATCTCTTCTATCCTCATGGCCATTTCCCTTTTCCTGGCATCTGCCTCTACCTGACTGATTTCAGCTCTTTCTCTGGCCTCACTTTCCATTCTCTCTATTTCAAATTGCCTCATCCTCAGTTCATGCTGTTGGGCTATGATCATTTTCCTAAGTTCTGGGTTTTGTTCTCCTGTGCTGTCACCCTGCACTGAGCCAAATTCATCCTCAGAACCTTGGTCCACCTGGGGGTCTTTCACTTCACCCATTTCTGCCACTTGGCTTCGAGTCAAGGGCATAATCCCCCCTCAGAACAGGCTGCTTTAAAAAGTCAAGCCTCAAAATAAAACGACCACTTTTTTTTTTTCTTTTGCCTCAGAAGCAGCTTTCCCTATAGAATGCTGCTGTCCTTCAGCACTTAACTTGCAACTGTAGCAAGTTGGAGTCTACCCCCCTCTGCTGGGCCTCTCAGCAGGCAAGCTAGCTCACTTCTACTTTACAATTTTGCCTCAGCTTTTTTCCCGCCAAAACCAGGCTGCCTCAGAGCACTCTAATCTAGTCTCCCCAGTTGGCACGTTCTTCCACTAGCGCACCTCCCCGTGAGGTACACCTAGAAGATTACCTACGCGCCTCAGATTGTCCCTGACTAGACCCCCCTTGCTCTGGGCACACTTGCCAAGGCTTTGCTGGACCGCTGGACAACTGGACCAGTCGTATCCCACACGCTGGACACCAATCAATGTGACAAACCCAGACCTACTGGGATCTGCCACACGTTACACTAAGCTGCCACCAACCATTCCCTATAAGAAGTCACACAGACCAGGGATGGATTTTCAAACAAATAAAGAATAAGGTTTATTTAAATACACACAGGGAAAATAAAATAATCAGGTGAATAAGATAAAGTAACGTGGCTTAGTTTCACTCATACATACACACAGTTTGGTTCACCCAGAACCCTTAACTTGAAGCACAGACCCTGAACCTATCAGTTCTGGCTAACCAACAGACACCTGAACCTATCAGGTTGGTACTCTGACACACAGTAGTACCCTGTCTGACACACAGACTCCCACACCAGCTTCTTCTTCCCAGCTGCTGCTTCTTCACATCCCAGCGTCTCCTCTTCACCACACAGGCTTCACATTTATATACAGTACAGCCCCTCCTCCTGATGTCCCGCCTTCCACTCCCCATAGGATGGAACTTTCCCTCCAAACCCATGACAGACAGGTAACATCAGTGCTGTATGTAACAACCACTACTTCACACTGCATCTTGTTTAGCGTACTTATTCTCCTCCCCCCCCCCCCGGGTGTCACTTCTTAGAGACATGATCTCTGAAGGCAGACGACTCTCGTGGAGTGAACCAACGAACGAGTCCTACAGGTTGCAAACACTCCAGACTCTCCTGCAGCGGCTGCGCGACTTCTACCAGGTGGGTGCACCTCAAAGTCTGAATTGCGGCCACTTTTCCTGTGGGTTATTCTCAGTTTGCTCCCGGCAGCCCATGTCTTAGAAGACAGAAGATCCCTGCACCATTTAGGGCAGAAATAATCACGTCTGGTTCAGGAGCCGTTGTACTCAACAGCCAAGCAAGTCCCCCATTGCGTGGTTCATGGTAAGAGTTCCAATGGCCGTCCTCCTGCCGTAGCAAGAGTCTAAAAACACCAGTAGCCAGATTTGGCCCATTCCACCTGGAGGAGGAGCGGGTCTTTTGTAAAGTGAATGGCTCTTCACTGCCTGCTCAAGAGCAACCCCCTCTGAAATCCTCTGGGTTGCAACCAGGACTGTTTGCCTTCATATACTGTGCCGGGAAAAATGCATTTCTCTCCCTCCCAGTGAGTGGGATGATTGTAGTTAAGCTCAGAGGGACGAGGGAAGGCCGGGAGGTTGTGGCAGAGGCTGCCTGCCCTCTTTGCTACCCAGATTCAACCCTGCAACACCTGGCTTCTCTATGCCCCTGTAATCCACCAGGTTCAGATGGATGGGGTATAACCGCCCAGAGTAGACCTTTGATCTAGATGGGCGGGATAGAAATCCAATAAATAAAATAAACCTGCTAATAGCTGATGATCAGTGATCAAAGAATTTCCACATTACCTGATTAATTACAGTTTTTCTCCCCTCTTCCTCCTCTCTTCTTTTTCCTCAGAACGATTTGCAACAGCTGATACTTTCCTCACCCCCTAATATCTACCTCCTGGCCCATCATCCTTTCACAGGTAGGACCACCGGGGAAACGTTTGGTGTGTGGACAGTAAAACAGATGGATCTTTCCCTTCTTGACCTCCCTGTGAGGCGGGAAAACGTGGCCTCGGATCTATTTCTTCAAGATATCAGCTGCTTACCAGCGTGAAAGCCGCCACTTCACTCAAGCTTAATTCGGATCTGGGCCACCTAGTTCTAGAAAGTAGACCAAAGACTCAGATTGGAAGATTAATTATAGAAGATTAATTTTTTAAAGGGTGTGACTGCACATGTGCAAAAGGCCTTCTCCCTGTCCGCCCTCACACCAGCAGGAGCACATAAGCACATGCACACAATTGCTATTCCCAGTCTGGGGCCTGATTTGCAGACAAATTTGAATCTGGACTTGGGATAACCAGTCAGCATGTTTCGGTTGTTTATTCATTCTGTATGTACAGTAGAACCCTTGTATCTGTGGAGGAACCGTTCTAAGCCTCCCCCGTGGATACTGAAAAACGTGGATAATAGTGAACACTGTTTTAATAGCAAACACTATAAATAGCATGGTCTCTGGATCTCTCTACTGGCCAGTTCTGGTAACATTATATTTAGAAATATGAATTTCTAGGACTTTTAATATTTTTTATATTTTCAAGCCGTGGATCAGTCAATCAGCGGATACTGATCCCGCGGATATGGGGGAATCCTACTGTATTCAATTTTGAAATCTAGGTTATGGGAGGGAGAAATGGAAGACAACAACCGGCAGTGCATGCAATATTTTTTGCAGCATCTGCATCCTCTAAATATGGAGTTTCACTCACTCTGAGGTTTTTTTTTTTCTTCCCTTGGTTCCATTCTGGCGTGACGGCCCAGCCCAAGCTGTTGGTGAAATGAAGAAGCTTTTGCTGCTCTTACTGGGAGGCGCCGTCCAGGTACCGTTGGAAAGGGCGCTTGCTTTCTGGAGCTGAAAAGAGAATAGGACGAGGGCAGAGGAAAGGAACTCGTACACTTAGGTTCCATTCCAGTTTCTACAGAGCTATGATTCTGTGATCGAGATGAGCATAGAGTAGACCCACCTGAAAACAGCCTTATTCTCTACTCTACGGTTCTGGTCTGAAATATAGCTTGGTGGATCGCCCAGTGATTTAGGGATCTGGCTACAAGGGTTGAGAGTTCGATTCCCCCACACACACACCTGGAAGTAGAGCCAGCCTGGGTGGCCTTGGGCAAGCTGCACAGTCCCAGGGCGCCCCTAGTGGAAGATAAGGGTAAAGCACTCCTGAGTATTCTCTACCTGGAAATCCTTTTAAAAAGGGTTGTTGCTACAAGTCAGAATTGACTTGATGGCACATGATGATGATGATGATGATGATGGTGATGATGATGATGATGATGATGATGATGATGAGAAGCCCATTTGGTTTCATTACATAATCTGAGGTTCTCATGTTGACGATGATGAAAATTCTCCTCCTCCTCCTTCCCTGCAGCATGCATGATTTTTATTCATTTCACTTATGCCTTCCTTTCCCTCATTTTTCTAGACTAAAAAGCATGCACACACCGAGAGAGAAAATCTGATTATAGATGTCTACACCATGCATGATTTGGCCCTCCGAGGTTTAGAGCTTAATTTTCAAGAGGCACCCCCCCCCCCCAGGAATGGTAAAGCCTTTCTGTTTAGGAAACCCTGAAAGGGGTTGCCGTAAGTCATAACTGGATTTGACGGCATATGATTATTATCAGTCTGGAGATCACTAATAACAACTGCCTCTGTGCATGTGCAGAGTGACTTTGTATCTGGATCAATGCACGGTCACCACTGCTCAGCTGCATTCATTGGAGCAAAGATTTTCAGTAGCTGATAGAATTGTTGAGTATGAGCCACCTCTCAAATTATAGGAAAGACATTCTGTTGTGGTTCTGATGGATTGCCCTTCCCATAGTGTGTACTGATTTCTTGCATGGGGCTTTTGAAATCGGGGCCAGCCGGCATACGCCCAAGGGCGGTGGGTTGCCAACCCCCTCCTTTGTTGTTTCGAAAGAAGCAAGGAAGAGAAACCTGATCGTGTTCTGTGAACCTCCAACAGTGTGAACGCCGAGACAAGGTCATCGGCTCTATCCAGACCCTGGACATCACCACTCAAGCTGCCTTGGTATCTGCCATCCAAGAGGTAAATAACAAACAAAATCAGAACTAGTTTTCCCCATACAGAATGGGGCAAGCTACCATTAGAAAGAACAGACTGTATTTGACTCTTGAGAGTGCACTGCTTCTAAATACGGAATAAGCGTATTATTTAGAGACGCTCTCAGAGTGTAAAATTTTAATCTCACATTTGTACATCAAGCTTCCCAATGGGTTTTTTTTGCATTCCAATGGTTTTTTTACTTTTGCTTGACGACGATATTGCTTAACAGCAATTTTAACAGAACGGATTATTGTTGTCAAGCAGGGCATCACTGTATTGAAGCCTGAGATTAGTAGGGACCCAGATATCTTTTGCCTCTCTCTCCAAGCTTCCCTCTGTGCTTAGCTAGAATTTCCAGAGCAGTGTCCACACACTGACAGTGGGTGGGGGAAATGCATTTTCTCTAGTCTTATGAGCTTTCTTCTTGCAACCCAACATGTTGGGTATGGCTTGGTCTAGAATGGGCAATCAAGACCCGTTAGCCTCACAAAAGAGCTGCTTCTGGGTGAGATGAGAACTATGAGTGTTGACAGAATGTGGGGGAAATTGGAAATAACATTCGGCATGACATCCCTTCCGAAATGAAACTTCTGTATATTATTACTGTTCATGGTTGGCCTTTTAAGCCTAATCCAGAGGGGAGCGCTGAGTAAGGAACATTATGTCCCATGAAGGTCTGTGTAAGAACACCAGGGATATTTGGTAGCATAACCAGGCACTGAGATATCACGAGGACATTAGATGGCGACAGTTTTCTCACAAATTCAGTAACTGATGAGGAAACCAAGAGCAGATAATAAGGCAGGATAAAAGCGATGATTCCCTTGAAAAAATAAATGCAAGATTAGCATTATGAATTAAGGAGGTAGCCAGTACATTAAGGGGATGAGTATTAGAGATGTATATGCGTTGACTGCTGATTGGTGTATTCCCGCCTCTTTGCTCAAAAATCTATAAAATGTAATACAGTGGTGTCTCGCTAGACGATGATAATCCATTCCACTGAAATTGCTGTTTAGCGAAATCATTGTCTAGCGAAAAGCATTTCCCCATTGGAATGCATTGAAACCCATTTAATGCGTTCCAATGGGGAAGAATCGTCGTTGTCTAGCGAAGATCGGCCATAGGAAAGCTGCTTTGCGAACCGCCGATCAGCTGTTTAAATCGCTGTCTTGCGAAGCTTCGGTCCTGAAAACACCTGTTTGCGAGCGTGGAGGGAGCTGTCAAAATCGTCGCCTAGCGAAAATCGGTTTGCGAAGCGGGGACCAAACATTGTTCAGTGAAATTCCCCCATAGGAATCACTGTTTTGCGAATCGCTGTAGCGATCGCAAAAAGCCAAGGTCTAGCAAAAAAAAAACTGTCATGCGGCGTAATTGTCTAGCGAGGCACCACTGTATAAGCATCCCTAGTTGATGTTGGCTGCGTGGCCGGGGCCCGGCTGATTCTGCCAGCACTCTGACCTGGCCTGCCCAGGATGGGAGGGGACCTCGAAAGGTGCTCTGACACTCTGGATTTTGGGATTTTCTTTCCCCCCTCAGGTGACCCGGGAGCCCGAGAACGTGCTAAAGCTGAGCTGGAAGGACTTGGGACCTTCAGAGGCAGAGCAGCTCCTACGAGAGGCCGTCCCTCGGATTCAGGAACTGGTGCACGAGCGAGACGTGAGCTTGGAGGTAGAGGAAATGGGACGGGACGGGATTCCCAGCACCTCCATTCTTGCCAAAGACGCGGGGGCCTGGAGCCAGATAGCAGGATTCTGGGTTGGGGAGAAAGGGCAAGGTGGGTTTGTGCGAGACAGCCCGGCTTGCACTTAAGTGCCCTAACTGAGTGCAAATGGAAAATACATGAAGGAATTCCCATAACATTATGTAGGCTTGAATGTACAGTAGGATCCCTGCAACCGCGGGATCGGTATCTGCTGATTCTCTTATCCGCAGTCTGAAAATATTACAAATATTAAGAAAAAAAATCGAGAAATACTTTTTTCCATGATGTAGTTACCAGAAGATGTAGTTACCAGAACTGGCCACTAGAGAGAGAGAAAGACCATACTATGTAAAGGGTTTGCTGTTATCTACAGTTTTCAGCATCGGCGTGGGGGCTTGGAATTGATTTCCCACGGATAAGGATGGTCCTACTGTACTTAATATTATCAGTGCTTTAATTAAGCAGCTTAATTTGTGTTACAGCCAGCACAAAAACTCAAGAGCATTTTGGCTGTTACTTTTTAAAAAAAAAATCTGCAATTTCCAGAATCCCCAGATAGCTACAGCTGGGGATTCTGGGATTTGAGCTGAAGCCTTAAAACTCTGGATGTCTCTATCACTGCTGAGGACAACTGAACAACGGCCACTGATAAGGCCTCCCCTTTTCGCTTCCTCAGCACTGCTAATTGACCTTTAACGATCCACCATATTTGGATGTATTTCTCATTCCTCCCACCCCATCTGCATATATAAATATGATTTATTTATGTGTTTGAAATATTGCTACTCCGTCTTTCTCCTCAAGAAGACCCAAGGCAGCTTACAAGATTAATCATCATTGTGTGCATCAAATCAATTCTGACTTACAACCACCCTTTTTGAGGATGTTCCAGACAACTTCCAGAAGTTCTTTACCCTTCCTTTCCACTAGGGGCGCTGTGGGACTGCTCAGCTTGCCCAAGGCCACCCAGGCTGGCTCTTCTCTTGGAGGCACAGGTGGGGGGATTCGAACTCCCATCCTCTGGCTTCAAACCCGGGTACCTAAACCACAGAGCTATTTAGCTCGTCTGCAAGATTAAAACAAACTGTATTTTTACAAATATTTTCTAAAGAAACCAAATCCACTCACTCTAACTGCTTGCCGTCCCAATACTATCTCCGTCTTTGGTATCCTCCAGATTTAATCATCCTTCACATTCTCTCTTGCCCCAGAAATTGTGGGAGCTCCAACAGGAACAGAAGACGCAGCCTGCTCCTCTGCCGGAGAACCACTGGCAACATCTGGGGGTGCAGCTGGCCGAGGCTTGGGCCGAGGTGCGGCGTCTGCGGCAGGAGCTGTGAGTTGGGGTGGAGGGTGGGAGGGGAGCCCCTTCAGAAGGGGGTGAGGGTCCTGAAACCGGATGGAGATTTGGGACTCACTGGCCCTTTGGAAATCAAGCCTACAGGATTGTTCTTTGTGTGTGTGTCTACACTATACAGTTAGAGCAGTTGGGTTACTGAGATAGCACTGTGGAATTCTTAGTTGATTCTAGACTGCTGTGTGTACTCATTCCTTGTGCAGATAAGCCCCAGGATTTGTGTTGGACAGAGCCATGGCCGTTTAACGTGGTACCAACTGGCCATAACTGTGTAAATATACACTTTTATCTCCCATAAACATCTCCCCCAAATGCAGTGTGTATGGTGTAAGTCCTCTAGAACAGTGGTCCCCAACCTTGGCCCTCCAGATGTTCTTGGACTTCAACTCCCAGAAATCCTGGCCAGCAGAGGTTCTGGTGAAGGCTTCTGGGAGCTGTAGTCCAAGAACATCTGGAGGGTCAAGGCTGGGGACCACTGCTCTAGAACTTTTTTCCCCAAAAAAGCAGTTGCTTTGATGAATCAGGTGGTACCACTGCAGTCACATCTGCATGTAGCATGAAGAATACTTCGTTGTTAAAGTTGTCAGAATGGGCCATGGTGTTTAATCTTCTCCCCCATTACACTCCAGCTGGTTTACAAGGGCATTTGCAAAATCAATCAATCAATCAATCAATCAATCAATCAATCAATCAATCAATCAATCAATCAATCAATCAATCAATCAATAAATAAATAAATAAATAATTTTAAAAGTAAGCTACAGTTGTTCCTGTTCGGTGTTTCCTAGAAATAGGAACATACTAAATACATCCTAAATCAGATCCTGGTTTTATGGCTCCTCTAACAAGCCTAAATCTTGTTGCAGAATTTTGAAAATTATGTAAAATTCCCTTTTGCTATACAGTAGAAGTATAGAGACCCACAGAAGAGCGTAATTACGTGTCCCCAGAGTTCACCTCTTTTTCACTAACTCACACTTAAAAGTCTCAATAACTCAATCTGAGGCATTTGTAGGGTAAGAGAAATCATGTACCAAAATAATTCTTTACTTACAGTTGCTTGAAACTACAGACTTGCATATGTTGCTTTCTTTACTGCACACATACTTAGCAACCAACCTAACAGATCAACAGCAAATAACAAACTGCCACCAACTGAAGAAAAAGGGAAAGAAATTACTGGTTAATGCTGAATCAGTCACCCCAGACTAGAAAATTCCTACCCATCACGTAAACTACAGATAGCATGTGAGGTTGCAAATAAAACTCCAACAAATCTAGTGGCTGAATTCAAACCGTGGATTTAAATCTGGAACAACAAGCCAGGAATTTCGAACACAAGCTTTTCCCCTCTCCGCGGAGCCCTGATGTAGTTGAGCAGGAGAGAGAATTTGCTCAGGAAACCTAAGTCAGAAGATGTAAGAAGAATTTTCTCTATGGACACCATGGCTAGCATATGAAATTCTTTGCTTGTAATGGGAAACATTCTTTTTGGGGACTACAACTCCCATAATACACTGCTCAGCACAGTAGCCCAAATATTAACTTTTTCCATCTCTGTTTCATGTTTAACACCTTGTAGAAGGTCTTCTAGGCCGACAGCTGTGCTTAGTCGTTCCCATTATTATATTATTTTAATTCTCTCTGATTTTTTCTTAGATTTTTTTAAAAATCTCTTGTCCAGAACATCTTTTTTAAGGGCCAGATACTGTAATCATTTTGTTTGCTCTTGTCAGCTGATCATCTGAAAATCTTTTGGCTAGTCATCTTGAGCAGTTGAAAAATATATATCTGAAAACTCTCCTAGTAGGAATGGAACTCAATTAATTAATAAATGAAACTCTGCTTGTTTTCCCCCCTCTAGAGAACAGAAGGTGGAAGAAATGCTGGATCAGCAGGATGAACGGAAGGATTTAGAGGAACACCTTCAAAAGCTGAAGCAAGAGGTAGCCGTCCAACAAAAGAACCCGTTAAACAAAAGCCAAGAGCCGTACTTTTACATTTTTTGCCTTTTTATTTATCACAGTTCTTGACGTCCTCTGTTCTAGCACAGAGACCCTTACAACGCAGCTTAGGAATGTCATCCAGAGCTTGGAGATTTTGTATGTGAATTTTACACATTAATATGCAGACCCTTCATTTATTTATTTATTTATTTATTTATTCATTCATTCATTCATTCATTCATTCATTCATTCATTCATTCATTCATTCATTTATTTATTTATTTATTTATTTATTTATTTATTTATTTTTACCCCACCTTTCTCCTTGAGAAGGACCCACAACAGCTTACTTCACTGAAAGACAGCGTACTGTAGTTAAAAGCTAAAAAAAAACAGTAAGTATACAAATGCTAAAAAGGACCAAGCAAATACTGTACCACACTATCCATCAATAAATTAAGTACCGTATTTTCCGTGTATAAGACTACACTTTTGTCTAAAATCTTTAGACTTAAACATTAAGGGTTGTCTTATACACGGAAGTAAACTGAGAAGATAACCCATTCCAATAGCAAAAAGCAAAATCTTAAGGGTGTTTCCCATCAAAGCTAGGGATAGAAGAGGGAAGAGACCAGCTGAAAAAAATCCCTCCTCCTGTTTTTTTTTTCCTCCAACTTCCTTACTTTCCCCTCCTGGAATCCTTTGTAAGGATGATGGATAGTAGGAGACTCTCATGGAAGGAAAGGAACAACTTAGATCAAGCTGGCCCTGTTGTTTTATTTTTGTTTGTTAACCCCATATTTTCCCTCTCCCGTCCATGGGACTCAAGCTGGCTTCTTTGCCGTCCTCCCTCCCTCTCTCTTGTTTCGATAAACAGAAGCTGGAGATTTGGGAGAAAAGACTGGGAAATGGCCTTATTATATGGATCCTGTCCATCTATGTGTGTTTTTTAAATTGTATTATCTATACTGTCCAATAGCAGCTTCTTGGGTAATTCACATTGCAAATCCTGGTAGGGAAAAGAAAAGTTGTGTCAAGATTTGTCTCATGCCTTCCAATGAAAGCTAACCTTGTGGTGGTTGGTTGGTTGATTCGTTCGTTTGTTCGTTCGTTCGTTTGGTGCTGTCAAGTTGGAACCCACTTGTAGTGATTCTGATAAGGCTTTCAAAATAATGGAGATATTTAAGGAGTAGTTTTACAAGTTCCACACTCCAGTTGAATTCATGGCCAAGTGGGGATTCAAACTGTGGTCTCCAGAAAACTACCGTCATATTTTTCCATGTATAAGACTATACTTTTGTCTAAAATCTTTAGACTAAAAATTGACGGTCGTCTTATACATGGAAGTAAGCTGAGGAGAGAACAAAAACAAGTGGAAGGGAAAGCAGGGATCAAAGCGATCCTGCAGGGCTTTGATCCCTTTCCCCCCTACACTTGCTAAGCCCCACTTAGATTTCTTAATTTTGGATTAGAAAAGTGTGGGTGTCTTATACATGGGGGCGTCTTATACACAGAAAAATACGGTAGTTTGTCACACTATCCACTGCACGCTATGCTACACTACACAATCTTCTTTCTGGAACTCCTTGGGACTCACTGAGTTCTACATGCCTTTATGCACTCTTGCCTTCCCCAGAACCGAGCGTTGGCAGGCGAGGCCCGCCTCGCAGGGCTGTACCGGGACGAAGTGGACGCTTTGCGGGAGAAGGCGTTACAGACGGAACGGCTTCAAGCGGAGGTGGCCGCCCTGCGAGAACGGCTGCCTGCATTGGAGCAGTGCCGTGCCCAGCTCAAGGTAAGAGGCCAGCTTCAAAGATCCACTCTCTCTTTTTATTGTTGTTAGAATCATAGAATGAGGGTGTTGGAAAGGGGCCCTCGAAGGCCATCCAGTCCAACCCCCCTGCTCAAGGCAGGATTCTGAATCAAAGCCGATCCAACAGGTGGTGGTCCACTTTTCTCTTGAATGCATTGAACTGCTAACTTCCTCCCGGGGTGACGGAGCTGGTTTTGTGTTGGCAGGAGGAGCGCGGATTTTCCCAGGCTCTGTTGGAAACCAAGGCCATGCTGGAAGGACAACTGGAAGCAGCCCGTGCCCGAGGGCAGCAGCGCCTGAACCAGCTGGAGAAGGAGAAGATGCATCTTCAAGCCTGCTTGAACCAGGTGCAGGAGGTGAGAGGCCCCGATCCGAAGAGTCCCCATAAAGAAGCCCTTCTAACCTCCACTAGTCTCCACGGTTAAAGAAGGCATAGATTTACACAAAAATATTTGTGAGCCAATTCAATTTATGGATGTAAATTTGAAAATCCAGTAGGACCCCCTTATCCGCGGGATCCGTATCCGCTGATTCACTTATCCACAGTCTGAAAGTATTAAAAATATTTAAAGTAACATCCTGGAAATGTTTAACGGTGAAGTTACCAAAACTGGCAAACAGAGGGAGCCAGAGACCATGCTATGTATAATATTTGCTATCATAATGTTTGTTTACTATAATTTTATTTTTTGAGCATCCACAGAGGGGCTTGGAATCCATTCCCTGTAGATACAGGGCTGCTACTGTAACTGCATTAATTTAAATAGACCTACTCTACATCTTACCATAGAGGTGGAGACTGTGGCTGGGTGTTTTGTGTGGATTTGCGGGCTCCATGTGCTGTTTGTTCATTGTGGATTCTCTCTGGATTCTTTATCTTTATTGGGTCGGATTGCCTTTCAGTCATAGGACACCTCCAAAAAGAGGACTTACCTTCAGCTTCAGTTAGAGGACTGTACTCTCTAACGTGCGACACCCTTAAGAAGGTCGCAATACGGTTGCTGCAGGTTGCAATTTATTTCAAAAAAAAACTTCTATTGCATCCCTTTCTGGAAGGGTGGCCACCTTTTAAAAAAGGACTCAGTTCTCATACGTCAACAGTTTCTTCCTGAAAAGAAATTAAACTCTTAAATCTTTTCTTGACATGGGAAGATGTTAGAGTTTTATTTACAATTTTAAATGTTGTCCGTAGTTTGAGTGACAGAGAGGAATTTTTCAGGGCTGGGTGGATTATCTATCCAGCTCTGGAAATTTGAAGAGAGACCCACCTCTCTGCTGAGCGTTCTATCCTGCTCTTTCTCGGTTGGGGTCAGTTGTGGTTTCTTTGCTGTTGATCTGTTTGGTTGGTTGCTAAGTACCATATTTTTTCATGCATAAAATGATACCTTTTCCTTAAATAATTTGGAAAAAATTATGAGGGTCATTTTATATATGGAAGGCAGCTCTTTTGCGAAGGCACAGGGCTTAGCAAAAACGAAGGGGGGGGGCTTTCTCCTTTCCTTTTTGCTAAGCTCCGTGCCTTCTCAAAAGGCAAGGAAAAGCATTGGTCACTTTGACAGCCGCTTTCCTTGCCTTTTGCCAAGGCACGGGACTTAGCAAAAAAGGGAGCCCTTTGATCCCTGCTTTTTCTAATTTGGGGTGAGAAAAGGGGGGGTTCGTCTTATACATTGGGTCGTCTTATAAACAGAAAAGTACGGTATTGTGCAGTAAAGAAAGCAGTATAAAGAAGACCGTAATTTCAAGCAAACTCAATCAATGTTTTGTTTTCTTCCTACAAATGTCTCAGAGTGAGTTATTGAGACTTTAAGTGCCAGTTAATGAGGAAGGAGTGGACTATCTGGGGAACTTGAAGCTGTTCTCTTCTGTGGAATTCTGCTGTGTAGCAAAAATAAAATAAAATGTTCCCAGAAATCTCAGAACTCTGTAACAAAGGCTGAAGAAAGGGACTTCTCCCTCACATAGCCCTACCTGGATGATGCTAAAAGGGTTTTTAAAGTTTGCCAAGGAAGGCAGAGGGATCCGTGTTGGTCTTTTTAGAAACGAAAGCACAGGCTCTTATTTGCAGGAACGGGACCACCTGTATCAGCAAGCTGAAGACCTTCTGGGAGAGAAGATGGCTCTTGAAAGACAGCTGAGGCAAAGTTTGGGGGAGACCCCCGAGGTCCTCCGGGCGGAAGAGATAGAGCGTGTCTGGACCCCCGGAGGTGAGCCCCCCTCCACCCCAGGGTGGAAAAACGCTGCTTCTCCTCCATCACCAGCTCCTTGGTCTCCGTGGCAACCCCAGATGTGAAGAGTTTGGTCCTTCTTTTCTAGAACCTTCTGAAGCACCCCTCTTGCTGGGCTATGAAATAAAAGAGGCCGGCCAATGGTCGGCCCTGGAGCGCGAGAACCAGGAGCTACGGCGGAAGCTGCAGGAGGCGCTCGAGACGAAGGAGGAGACCCTAAGGCCGGAAAACGCCGTCCTTGGCCGTGAGGTATGGAAGGAACAGACGCAAGGGCTGGAGGGCCAGCTCTGCTGCGAGGCAGAGTGAGGCGGCCTTCTTGGGTATCCCTTACTAGGATGGGGTGGGAGGACAGAGAGGGGTGTGATGACCAGGTACACCGTTTATTGCGATGTGCCATCAAGTCGAGAGTTCGAATCCCCCACGGTGCCTTCTTGGCAGGGGCTAGACTTGATGATCTATAGGGTCCCTTCCAGCTCTGCATTATTCTATGAATAATGGAGTTGGAGGGGCCCTCGAAGGCCATCCAGTCCAACCCCCTGCTCTAGCCAGGAATATAAATCAAAGCAGATCTGATAGAGGTTGGTCCCATTTTCTCTTGAAGGCCTCCAGCGTTGGAGGTCATAGGTTCCATTGCTGTACTACTCTAACAGTTAAGAAGTTTTTCCCCCCTGATATTCAGCCTAAATCTGGCTTCCTGTACTTTGTGCCCATTGTTGTGGGATAATTCATAATAGATAATGATGATGATAAAGATTAAGTCACTTCATGTCCATCCTGAGAGGTGTTCAAGGTACGGAAAGATTTTAAAAGAGGAGTATAGTATTTCTTTCAAATATTTTGTACCCCGCCTTTCTCCTTGAAAAGGACCCAAGGTGGCTTACAACACTGAAAGACAATATTTACAACAGTGAGCATGCAACAGGGGTTAATATTATTAAAATTCCATTCTTAAAGCTAAGAACAATGAATAAATAGGTTCGCAGAGTTGGCCAGGATTTGAACCCAGGTCTGAGTTCTCATCCAACTTGCTACTCCTGGCCAGCTCACCTTTCTAAGCTCACCTGTTATCCTGAAATACAGGGCCAGATATTGCATCGCTAGATTTTTTTTAAAAAGCCTTGCATTTATTAGTACAGTTCAAATGAGAATAAAGGAGAACATCACGGATCAAGGAAATTGCACACAGACAAAAAAAAAAGAGTTTGACAGTTAACAGCATCAGTCATAGGTCATTACAATGATTCTGTCTGCAAGCCGCTGGATATAACTGGCCGCAGACCGTGTGTTTCACTTCGTCACTGTTTTCTTCACTTTAAGACAAAGAATAACCAGCTCAATCACGTCCAGATTTGCATCCCTCCCCATAAATCAGCAGATGCCGGTTTTTATGCAAAACATTTGCGTAACTGCTGCGTGCAGCCCTTTGGAGTGCCTGTTGCGTCCTGCGACAGAACGAGGTCAAGGAGTGCATCGGGCTGCAGATTCGATGCGCGACTGGGCGTGCGAGAAGCAGCCAGGAAATGATGAAAGTGGTTTGCGAAAGGTTCCTTAAGCACGCAGTATTTTGCAATAGAGAGATCTGTCCACTTTCCTTTTCAGGGGTGATGTCTTTTATCTTTCAGGGGGCAATGTATGATGTTTGGCCACCCTAGAATGGAATAATCATCATCGTGATGTGCCATCAAATCAGTTCTGACTTATGGTGACTGTTTCCGGAGATTTTTTTCTTAGAATACTCAGAGATGCTTTACCTTTATCTTCCTCTAGGGGCGCTGTGGGACTGTGCAGCTTGCCCAAGGTCACCCAGGTTGGCTTTTCTTCCTGGAGGCACAGTGGAGAATTTGAACCCCTAACCTCTGGCTCTGAAGCCAGAGATCTAACTCAAAGAGCTATCCAGACAACTCTAGCATGAAAAGAGGGATTAAATTTCAAGCTGAGATGCTAACCATTTCTCTCTTTTGTACCTCCTCTAGCTAAAACCACCGCAGAGCCAGGCAGAACCGGAGCCGAAAGTCCGAGCTGAAAACCTTGCTATAGTTAAAGGCCAAGAGCAAGGAGGTCATGAAGGTTTGGTCCCAGATAAGAGGAAAACACAGAGCCAGAAGCAAGAAGCGGAGGGGTTGTTGGGCGAAAGGGAGTCCGCCCTGCCAGAGGTTCGGATCCCACCGAGCCAGGTCGCGCGGCGTCGGGAAGCAGAGTCCCACCAAAGGTTGGGTCTGGAAGACAGCCTGAGAAGTTTGCAGGAAGCTCACATTGCTACTCTGGAGAAACAAGAGCGAGAGCGTGAACAGTGGCGCTTGGAGAGGGAGCGCCTGACGGAGGAGATCCAGGCTTTGGAACGAGAGCAGGAAATCCTCCAAGCCGGCTCCGGGGCCCTGCAAGCGGCCGCTACGCAGGCCGAGCTGGCACTGGAGGAGGCCCGGCGGAGTCTTCAGGAGGAGCGGCTGCAGGGGGTCCGGCTGGCCCAAAAAGCCCGGCAGGCGGACGAAACGCTGCACGAGGCCCAGAAGGAGCTGGACGCTTTGCAGAGGAGCCGAGAGCAGCACAAGATCGCGCTGGCGCAGCTGGAAGCCGAGAAGGGGGCTCTCGAGGAGATGCTGAGCGAAGCCGAGAACCGGCGCCGGCGGCTGGAGAAGGACGGCCAGCGGCTGAAGGCCCAGGTTCAAGTCCAGGAGGAAGCGCTGGCTGCTCAGGGCGCCCGCCTCGCCCGCCTGGAGGCCCAAACTCGGCAGCAGGCCGGGGAGCTGGACAGCGTGCGGGAGGCCGCCCGGCAGCTCCAGGATTCGGAGCGAGAGGCGGCTGGCCTGCGGGAACGGCTGGACGCCGAGTGCGAAATTTCAGCCAGGCTGAAGGAGGTAACAGGGCCTCCGTGGTAGGAAAAAGTTACTTCTGGAATGAGACTCCGTGTTAACATTTGGCATCTGCTGCAGAGTTTGTTATTTTGGGTTCAATGCCTCTCGCTGCGCAGCAGAAAGGCCGGGATCCGCAGATCAGAGCAGCTTTATCTTCCTCCGAGTAGACCACCCCTTTCTCGTGAAGTGGCACTTAAGCGTCTCAGTCATTCACTCTGAGATATTAGTAGTAGAAAGGATAAAAAAATGTAATTACAGTTGAACAGATCAAACAGCAAGCGGACAGACATGACCGCTTTCAGCAATGGGCTTCAGCAAACGCAGGAATTTGAGCACCCGGCAGCCATTTTAATTTCCCACAATGCCCTAGGGAACTTGGTTAGGGGAATTATGGGAAACTTGAAATGCCTGTTCTCAGGTTTCAGTGGGTTTCCCCATGCGAGACAGCCTTTGCTTTTTTTTTTTAATGGATCAGATTTTTTTCTCCAGCAGAGGGTGCTGTAGGGATGAGAACGGAAACCGAGACCATGTTAAATATCTATGAGGGACAACTAGATTTAATTATGTTAAATTACAAGAGGACTGATTTGATGTAAGGATGAGGAGAAATGTTAAGAAGAGCAAGTGGGCCATGAAACCAGTCCCGTAGGGTGGGGTTTCTCTTCTTGGAGGTTTCCGATCTCATGGCAGCCCTTCTGCAAGTCGGTCCCCCTCGTTATGTGTTAGGTTGCAAGTCCCATCATCCCCTCCAATAAGTTGTAATAGCAGCTTGAGGCATTATGGTACTGGAAGTCCAATTTCGCTCTTGTTCGTGTTCTTAAGAGCAGTCAGGCCATGACGGTATTCAAAGAGTGGCTTAGCACTGCCAACCTGCTTGTGAGCTAGCATGGTCGAGCGAGGATTTGAACGCAGGGCTCCTAAATCTTAGTTTGACACTCTATCTGATACACCACATTGGTTTGCAACCCTTCTGGAGGGCAGTATTTTGGACAAGACTGCTTTAAAGTCGCCAGAACACCTTATTTTGTCATTTGACGCTTGTTTTATTTAGTGACGGATCCTGGCCAATTAGAGACACTGATTTACGGATTCACCAGTGCCAAGGTAGCCAAATCTCAGATTAGTCCTGGCCAGTGGCACCATCGAAAGACGACTTTGGGGCAAATACCTAGATCCTAGATCTGGGGAAGTAACCAAAAAGGGCCCTAAGACTCGGTTACAGTAATAGGACCAGTTAGAATTAATACAGTAGGACGCCCCCCTCCACAGGATCAGTATACAGTAGTATATCTGCTGCCAGAAAATGGTAAATAAAAAAACCCAGATACAGTATACAAATTTATACATGGGTGTGTTTACTAGAACTGGTCAATAGAAGGAGCCAGAGACCATGCAATGTATAGGCGTCAATATATCCACTTTTTTGGGGCTTCTGAAGGTTGGCTTGGAATTGATCACTTACGGGTACTGCAGTTTTACTATGTACTGCAGTTTTACTATATACCGTATTCATGAGGGATTGGTTCCAAGCGTGCCCACCCTGGTTGTTGAAAAACACAGATTATAGCGAATATTATTTTAATAGTGAACACTATAGATAGGAAACAGGGATGAGCAGCGTCCCCTAGAGTCGAACACGACTGGACAAAAAATTTTTTGTCAAGGGGAACCTTTACCTTTACCTATACGTAGTGTGGTTTCTGGCTCCCTCTAGTAGCCAATTGTGGTAACTTCATCTTTAGAAATATATATTTCTAGGCTTTTTCTTTTAATATAGTTTTACTATTGATCCTGTGGATATGAGGGTCTTATTCTACATACCCTCTAAAAAGCTTCATCCTCCCACTCCCAAACGTAAGAACATTCTAGCCAGAGTTGGACACAGTTTTCCGGGACTACTGCAAAGAAGGGAAAGTTGGAGCTTAAATTGCTCTTGAGGACTAGAACCTTAAGGATAAGATGATGGGATTAGGAGAGAAGTGGCCATAGTTCACTAGAACGGGGGGGGGGGGGAGGGAGAGCTGCTGTAGATTCCCCCTACCAGCCTCGATTTATTTCCTCCTCGTTTTAGGAGCTTCAGCAGGAGAAAGCGAAGGGAAAGGAGGCAGAATCCACCTTCGCTCAGCTGAGGGAGCAGATGTTGACAAAGGAAGCCGTTCTTCAGGAAGAAGCAGGAGGTGAGAAGTACAGGTAAGTACTTGTTAAGTGATGTACAATGGAAAATCAGTTAAAAACAGGTCTGCCATTGATTTCATCGGCCAAAAAGAACCAGAGATTGTGAGAGACGGAGCGCGGAAGAGGGGAAAATAGCTACAGGTCTTACTTCAGCACTGATGTGCTAATTTTTATTTACAAAAATTAAAAGATGATTGCTGTGATTAAAATGAATATACCTTGGATCGGTTTTTGATGCACAGCACTCCAATGTGAAGAAATAGAGGAAGAGTTTCTTAGGGCTAATCCAGACTAGAGTAGACCCCCTTGAATCAATTGTTGGATGGTAAATCAACATTTAGGTAAAAAAAAACAGTGAATCTATAAGTCTACTCTTGTTGGTAGGACTAGGATCATGCTCCTTATTTCTGACTCTAGTAGGAAGCCTCCGAAATTTTAGACTCAGACGGCTTTATGTCCAGGCAGACTAAAATATCCCAAAAAAGGTTTCTGTGCATATATATAATTGACATGTGCATTAATTAAAAGCATTAATGGACATAAATCAGACATCAGGAATGGCAGTGTACAGAAACATTTTTCGGGATATTTTGGTCTACCTGGACATTCTTTACAGGATTTGAAAGTTGCGATTCTAGACAAAAAGCATCACACAGCCACAATTCAAAGGGAAAAGAGCTGAAATAAAATATATACAGATGCTGGGGACTCATCTTAAAGGATTAAACACCAGCCAGGGGGTTTTAATTCATTGCCAAGTGTGAAATGCTACAATCTGCTGTTGTTATCTACAGTCTTTATTTACCAACAAGCTGTTGTCACTTTTACAGAACAAAGCTTCAAAGGAAAAAAAGCTGAATATCAATCAGTCAGGAGCATTAAATGATTAACAAGTGTGAAACGCCACTTTTATGCGCACAGTTTTCAGCTTCTGCCTTGCTGTGCTGACTGACCATTGTCAGTTGGTCCATTATATGTGCTGCCACCTGGCCAAGGTGCCAGGTATAAATGATATCTCCTTTTTATGTCTGATGAAGTGGACTTGATCCATGAAAGCTCACCGTTAAAATATAGCCGATTTTGACCTCTTTTTAAAATTCACGTTGTGTTTTGTTTTGTTCCTTGTCCAAAAAAGGAAAAAAAATTAACGTTCCCCAGCCCTGGCCCATTCCGGTTGCCGACCCTCCTGTTGGCCCAGAATTTCATTCCCCCACCAGTGGAAAAGGTTAGCACGTCTTGAATCATATTTTCTTGCTTCTGGGGATGACGTTTTCTGTCTAGGGAGGAGAATCATGCGGGACCCTCCGATCGGAAGAAGATGGGCGTGGAGGAAGAGAACAACGCCCTCAAGAGGCAGCTGGAGGAACTGCAGGCTCGTGTGGCCCGGCTTACAAATAACCAACAGGTAGAGAATCTGTAATAGGGTACCCTCCCCTCACCCAAGGGCTAATTGTTTCCTCTTCCAAACCAGACCATGATGGTACTGTGGTCATTTGGGGAACTTCATGGCTGAGTGGGGGATTAGAACCCGTGTCTCCCTGGTTTGATTGAGAAGCTGCAGCATTTACAGCCGACTATTCTGCATAGCACTTCGGAAGGAACGCCCGCTGCGTTCCTTGAGGTTTACTCTCAGTGCAGAGTTTAGAAAAGATCCTTTTTTACAGTTGTCCTGGGAGCTGCCAAATAGTTCAGTGGCTTAGGCTGTGGAGCCAGAGGTGGGGAGTTCGAATTTCCCTTGGGCTTCCTTAATGGACATTGGACTTGATGATCCAGAAGGTCTCTATCTATCTATCTATCTATCTATCTATCTATCTATCTATCTATCTATCTATCTATCTATCTATCTATCTATCTATCTATCTATCTATCTATCTATCTATCTATCTATCTGTCTATCTATCTATCTATCTATCTATCTATCTATCTATCTATCTATCTATCTATCTATCTATCTATCTATCTATCTATCTATCTATCTATCTATCTATCTATCTATCTATCTATCTATCTAATCCTTATCATCATCATCTCAGCCCTGAAGAGATCTCATCTCATATACTGTATATATATGGCTTATCATGTATACTGTATATATTTGGCTTATCCTTAGCCATATATATGTTTTTTTCAAGCTGTGCTTTCAGATTTGTAAATACTGTACGTACTTTGCTGATTAATAAAGGAGGGGTGGAATATTTTAACGGATGTTTAAAAGTGCCCGCCATGAAGCAGAAGACTGAATTTCCCACAATGCCCCTGGTGTGAGAGATGGCTTTGGGGATTGTGGGAAATAAAAATGGTTGCTGAGTGTTTAAGGCCTCTCGGCTGGCTGCAAATCCAGCTTCCAGCCCTTAGCTTTCACCTCTTTTTTTCCCCATGGAAGAAGAGGTTGGCGCTGCGATCTTTCTGCCTTTTCTAGACCTCATCTGCCATGCCGTTCCCTCTTCAGGCAAAAAGCAGCATTGTCGCCCCGCCGGTCCTAGAGCCTCGAACGCAGCTCCCTGTGGGCCAGAGCCCCCCCAACACAGAGGCGCTGCCCCTCCAGCTGGAGGCGAGAACGGAGGCCCTGAGTGCGAGACTCATTCAAGTGGAACGCGAGGTGAGCGCACAGTTGAAGCGTGGAAGACGAGTTAAAACAGGAGATGCTTTTCCATCCCATGATTCTCAGAGTTTGGACCTACTCTTCAGGACTACATGTCCCCAAATCCCCCAGACAGCCGGCTGGGGGATTCTGGGACATGTAGTCCAGAAAAGTGATCAGTCCAAACAATGCAGATTTCACCTCCCCTCCATCGTGAGTATAAGTAGTTTTAGCTTTAAAAGCCTCCTGTGAACGACCCAGGTCTTTTATTCTGATTTTCTGATCATTTTTACACACTCCCTTAAAAGCTTGCGCTTTCTTTCCTAATCTTTTTTTTTTTTAAGGGTTATTTTAAATCTGACTTTGAAAGGAATCATGACCTCACTTCAGTTTAGCAGGGCTCGATGAAGTTCAGCGAAACATTTTCATCATTACAGAGTCTTAACCTCACTTGTTGATCTCATCCCAATTATTGAGTTCGGGGTTTAGCGGCTGAAAACACAGATCGGACACCGGATTAAATTTGCTATTACTTTTCTAATCGTTGCTTTTATTTCCCATTTTGTGTTTTCGTGTTTTGCTGCACGGTGTTCTGGAACAAGAGGATTTTTTTAAAAAACCTTTAAATGAGGAAAGAATAAATAAGAAGTCTTATTGGGAGCTTTTGACATTTGTCAGGGGATGAGTCCATGCGAAACAGCAGGACTCCTCTCTCTGTGGGATCAGTATCCACTGATTCGCTTATCCACTGCCTGAAAACGCTAAATGAAAAAAAAATCACAAAAATATGTATTTACAGTACATGTATTTCTAGGATGTCTTACCAGGCTTGTATATGTATAGCATTCGCTACTTCCATATGTTTAGTCTTGCCATGTGTCGGCCTATGACTCCCATCACGTTGACCTAGTAGACTCTGCCATTGATGGGTCTTGTAGTCCTATGCCTCTCAGAGACGAGAGGTGCTCCCTCACAGCTGGGTTTGGATTGCAACGAGGAATACCCCACTCTGGAACTTTTGGGGTGGCCGAGGGATGGGTGGCACCACCTTCAAGGCTCCCCCCCTCCACACACTTTTTCTCCTCCTTGCTGGGTTCTGCCAGTTTCAACCAGGTCCTCTCGTTCCAGAATGCGGTCCTGCAGGCTGAGAAATCGACCCTCGCAGAGCGGCTCAGTCAGTTGGAGTCGCACGTTGACAGCCGACGGGCCAAGCGGCAGGGAAGGGGCAGCAACGCGGACGAAGAAAGCGAGCAACGGCAGGCGCAGAGCCAGGCGTGGCAGGTGAGGCTGCAAGAGATGTCTCTCCCCATGGCCCCAACCCTCTCTTCCCACCCTGGTCAGTTCAGGACCTGGATTCCTAAGACCTCTGCATTTAATTTTATTTATCTATTTCTTTAAAATATTTTTATCTCGCTTTTCTCCTTAAAAAAGGGCCCAAGATGGCTTATACCAATTAAACAACAACAAGGCTAACAACAGGTAGTCTGATCCTGAAAGGTCCAAAGGAATACAATATAGTGGTGCCTCGCTAGACGATGATAATCCGTTCCATAGAAATCGCTGTTTAGCGAAATCATCGTGTAGCGAAAAGCATTTTCCCCCATTGGAATGCATTTATTTATTTGTTTATTTATTTATTTATTTATTTATTTATTTTATATCCCGCCTATCTAATCAATTAAGACTACTCTAGGCGGCGAAACCTGTTTAATGCATTCCAATGTGGAAGAATCGTCGTTGTCTAGCGAAGATCGGCCATAGGAAAGACACTTTCCGAATCGCCGATCAGCTGTTTAAATAGCTGTCTTGCGAAGCTTAGGTCCCGAAAACACTCGTTTTGCGAGCGCGGAGGGAGCTGTCAGAATCGTTGTCTAGCGAAAATTGGTTTGCAAAGCAGGGACCAAACATTATCCAGCAAAATTCCCCTATAGGAATCACTGTTTTGCGAATCGCTATAGCCATCGCAAAAAGTCAATGTCTAGCGAAAAAACTGTCATGCAGGGTAACTGTCTAGCGAGGCACCACTGCACTAAAAATAAACTAAGCCACCCCAAAGAACATTCAATTCCAGAAGGTACAACAGTCCATTTAAAAACCCCACTCAGTGTTTTGGACCCGCTGAAATTTCCTGACACTCTCCAGAGGCAGCCCCACGTAAAGTGGGCTACAGTAGTCCAGCCGGGAGGTAACTAAGGCATGTGTCAGATCAGACCCTCTCCAACTGGCGCATGAGTTTTAACGCGGCAGGGGCGCTCTTGGCCAGCACTGAAACCTGGGCATCCAGGCTCCGAGAGGAGTCCAGGGGGACCCCAAGAAGCGCACGGAGGCTTTCAGAGAGAGGGTAACCCATCCCCATCCAGATTACGTACCTGTTCCCCAAACCCTTTCTAGGTGCACCTCTGGTTTTGTTTCTGATTTTCCCATCTTGAACTATAATACTATTGTTGCTTTTTATTTTATTATATTGTTTTTATTTTATCTATTATTGTTAGCCACCCAGAGCAGACTTCAGTCTAGATGGGTGGGGTATAAATTAAATTAGTAAGTAAGTAAGTCTCAATTTATTCACCCTCCTCCAGGCCATCACTAACATCAGACGACAAGGAGAGGTAGATTTGGGTGTCGTCCGCACACTGATGACACCGAACCCCAAAACCTGTGGCAGCTTTTCCCAGCGGTAGAGATGTACAATTTGCAAAACATTGCATTTTTTCCAGGTAAAAAAACAGAGGTGGAATATGTTTTTGTCTGGAAAAAAATGGAATTTTTCAGAAAGTTTACATCTTTCCGCAGCTGTTTCATTTAGATGTTCAAAAGCATAGGGGACAAAACGTTGAAGAACGCCACAGGTCAACAGTGTCAGGGTGTGGAACTAGATTTCCCCGGCATCCCCTTCTGCGTCCTGTCCTCCTCGAAGGTCCAGAGCCACTGTAAAACAGTACCTCCAAGTCTCATCCCGGAGCAATAGGGCTAAAATCTGTTCATGTCCTAGGAACGTCATTCCGGCACATCCTCAGGAAGGAGGGATCTCACTCACCAATGAAGCCTGTGCTTCCCTTCTGACGACCAATCACAAAGCAAAGCAAGCTAAGCTGCGAACTACAGGAGGTGTGGGGGAAAAAAATCGCTTGCTGTGACAATCAGGCGTTCTCAGCCCTCAAGGAATTCCCACTTCTGACGATGTGCTATCCGTGACATAAAGTTGGCCCCTTGAGGATTGCGTTTGGAGGCTTTTTGTTACCGTTAACAATGATCATTTGTTTATAGGTTCTCTTTCCTTCTCTCTCCCTGATTTGTCACAATTGCATTTCTGGAAGGTGGAGGCGGCGTTGCTGCGTTCCCAGCAGGTGTTACTGGAATCCCAGCTCTCGGATCTGCGGCAGAGGCTGGCTCTTGCGGAGACAGAAGCCCAGGCCTCCCAGTGCGCGCGGGCAGAGTGGCGGGGACGCTACGAGGCTCTTCTGCGGGATCATGACCGCTTGACGGTGCTGCATGAGCGACAGGGAGTAGATCTGGAAGGGCTTCTGGGGAAGCAGTCAAGCCTCAAGGGAGATCTGCGCCGCTTGGAGCAGGAATACCGAGAACTGCAGAGCAGGTAAACCTCCAGAAAGGACTCACTAGATAAGAGAACCTTCAGCTCATATAGTTACATTTCCAGTTACATTTCAAAGTAACAAAGTTACATTTCAAGTAACATGTTAAGTGTAACTAAAGTTACATTTAAAGTAACTAAAGTGTAACTTTAACAAGTGTTCTTCAACGTTTTGTCCCCTATGCTTTTGAACATCTAAATGATGTTCACTTTAAGTGTAACTAAAGTTACATTTTGAACCACAGTGCTTTAAATTAATTAGCCCATACAGTGAAAATCATCTTTCCTTTTGCTTTACTGATGTCAAATCCAACCCTTTCTCTCCCGCCCTGTCTACCAACAGGCATAGCCAGCTGTTGGGGCAGAAAACCGGCCTTGAAGAGCGGGAAGAGGCTCTCCGGGAGCAGAAGAAACATCTGGAAGAGGCCGAGCGACGTCATCAGGAACTGGCCGAACAGCACAGCAACCTGAAGGAGGAGCATGAGCGGTAAGAGTGTGTGTTTGGGGGGAAGGTGGAAGGGACCTTGTGGCCAGCATTTCCTGCCTTTGAGTCGTTGCTGGACTTCAACTCCCAGAAGCCTCTGCCAGTGATGGGGGATTCTGGGAATTTCTGTCTGACAACATTGACCCCAGAGGGTTCCCCCCACTCAGCGCCCACAGGTTGGGAATCACTATAAAGCCATCATTGACATATTTTTAAAAACATATATAATTATAATTTACATTTTACATAATGACAATATAATATAAATTACAATATACTGTATAAATATTTCATTATATATAATACCATGTTTCCCCGAAAATAAGACAGGGTCTTATATTAATCTTTGCTCCAAAAATGCAGTAGGGCTTATTTTCAGGGGATGTTTTATTTTTTTCATGTACAACAATCTACATTTATTCAAATACAGTCATGCCATCATCTTCTGGTTGCTGCACGAGGATGGAGGGCGGGGTTTCACTTCACTGGGGTTTATTTTTTGGGGTAAGGCTTATATGACAAGCATCCTGAAAAAATCCTACTAGGGCTTATTTTCAGGTTAGGTCTTATTTTCGGGGAAACAGGGTATAAATTATGAGATGGGAATATGTAATTATAATTTACATGTTTTTAAAAGTGTTAAAAATGGCTTACACAGAGGAGTAATGGCTTACACAGAGGAATAAGACCATTTGCAGATATATAATAACCCTGACCAAAAAAATGTGTGTATCGTTTTGAAGAAGCTCCTCTGACATGTGGGTCCTTTTTGGTCTCAGTGAAGAGGAAATTCACTGGAAGTTAGACGAAAGCTTTGAGGGTCACCCAATAAAAGGCTCTGCCTTGCACGTGCCAGCCTGACTAATTTTTTGACCGCGGACAGTCAAGGAAGTCCCCCCTGGAGCGGATCGTAGGATTACAGCCAGGGTGATATAGATCAGGGGCTCCCTTTTACTCGATCCTCGCCATTCCCTCAGGGTGAAACAGATGTTGTCACAAGCGGAACGGGGGCGCGATGACCTCCAGGGTGAACTGCAGGGGATGCGAAACCGGATGACGAGCTTACAGCTGGAACAAGCGAAGCTGGAAGCCGAGAGCGCCACCCTGAAGGAGCAGAACCAGCAGCTGGACACAGCGCTGGGTCGCCTGACCCACCAGTGCGAGGTAAGGAGACCCCCCCCTGCTCGGTTATATGCCCACGTATTCAGGCCCAGATGATAAAATGACCCTTCTTCCTTTCTCTGCCTCTGGTCTGTAGCCCAGCTAGCACTGGAATTCAGGAAAGGATGCCCCCGTATCCGCGGGATCCATATCCGCTGATTCACTTATCCACGTTCTGAAAATCTTAAAAGAAAAATCCTAGGAATTCAGATCAAGTTACCAGATCTCGACACTAGAGGGAGCCAGAGACTGTGCTATGCATATGGCTAGCCCTTAACATAGTGCAGTACAGTATTCACTTTAATCTGCATTTTTTCAGCATTCTTGGGAGGGCTTGGAACCACTCCCCTACATCTATGTGGGTCCAGCTGCATACAAATAAGAATTCAATGATCCTTGAAAGTTTTACACTTGCCCAAATTTGACAAACCAGCTCTTTACACTGATATCCACAAAAAAATGTGTGTTTTAGGTCAAAAATCATACAAACTATGTATTTCAAGGTCAAATTCATTCATTCATTCATTCATTCATTCATTCAGACAGACAGACAGACAGACAGACAGACACACAGAGAGATAGATAGATAGATAGATAGATAGATAGATAGATAGATAGATAGATAGATAGATAGATAGATAGATAGATAGATAGATAGACAGATAGACAGACAGATAGATAGATAGATAGATAGATAGATAGATAGATAGATAGATAGATAGATAGATAGATAGATAGATAGATAGATAGATAGATAGATAGATAGATAGATAGATAATCCCTCTTTCTAAAGTCAGAGGTTGATGCTGGAAACAGGACTGAACAAGTCAATGAAGGAGGATATAGCAGATTGTTACACTCTGAAAAATGACTAAGCTGTCTCTCCCTGTAACAATTAAATTGTATGCCATCAATTCAATGCTGGCTAGACAGAAGCTCACAATACAAGGACCAGGGTACATTCACTCCAACTGAGTATCTTTGCCCTGCATGTTGTTAGTCTGTGGAACTCCTTGCCACCGGATGTGGTGACAGCATCTGGCCCAAATGCCTTGAAAAGGGGTGACAAGCCACGATGGGGATGTACAATCTCCAGGCTGAACAGAAAGGGACCTCCAAATGGCAGATGCAGGGGAGGGGGGATCAGCAGACAGTGGTGGCTGTTTAGCTGTTGCGCCTTTCTGAGCTGCAAACATTTAAAAGCTTAAAAGCATCAACGGTTTGCGAGAGAATTTAGCTGCAACGTGCAAGAGGTTCTGGGGAAATGTTAAAAAGCTTAAGGCAAACAACCGAGGGATCTTCAGTGGGTGAGGCCATTTAGCTGCAAAGTATCTTAGATTTGAGTGCTTTCCAGGTAGCCCCTTTCTTGAAAGGTTTAAAGGAATGTCTGTGTGGTCTGATCCTTACCGGAGAATCCCTGTTTGTCCTATAGCTGCTGGCTCAGCTGAAAGGGAACCAGGAGGAAGAGAACCGCCACCTGCTTCAGGAGATCCAGATGTTAAGCAGGGAGAACAGACGGCTGCTGGAACACAGCATGGAAAGCCGGGAACACTTTCAGGAAGAGCAGAGGCAGTACTTGTGAGTGACAGCGCCCCCTGGTGATCAGGGGAAGCTCTCTCACCCCTTGATGTTTGTGTCTTTGGCCCGAATCCTGTTGCGTAGCTGAGCTAACGTGCGCAAGAGGGTTGTGAAATCTGTGCGGTGAGGCAACGGGCAAGTAGTTCCACAGGCTGTGTTGCCATTGGATGGGGCCATGGAAGTGGCAGACAGCCGTGGCATCACTTCCTGTGAACTTCTCTGCAGCAGTAAGAGATTGTATCGTCCGAGGTCATCCGGATGGTTTGTGAGATCCCTTCTATCCTTGTTGCGGTCCCTTTGAATTCTTGGACCCCAAGCAGCCACCTTTTGGGGAGGCTGATTCGCCCCGGGCTGGAGAGTCTCAGCGTTTGATCCTCTTCTCCGTTTCTTCCCTAGAGACAAACTGGGTGAGTTACGTCGGGAGAAGCAGAAACTGGTAGAGAAGATTATGGACCAGTACCGGGTGCTGGAACCGGCCCTTCCTCGTGGCAAGTAAGCCCAACCCAGAAAAGGACAATTCTCTGGCATAATTTGGCAATTTCTAACCCTAAAGCAGGGCTAAGGGGGACGGCTTCCTGCCCTGTGGTTCATCGTTCAGAGCACACGGTCACCTCTTTGTTATTCCAACACATGTTTGGTTATTGTTGTTGCTTTTTAATTGGCAAAAAAGTTGGTTTCTGTGCGGCCTCAAAGAAGCCCGTACTGTATTTATGTCCTTTTTATATTTTGATTCTAACGTCAACATTGACCACCAATCGGTTGATAGGCCCAATCTCTCTAAATCAGAGAGATCTGCTTTGATTTGCATCTCTGCCTTGAGCTGGGGGTTGGACTGGATGGCCTTAGAGGCCCCTTCATGCACCATAATTCATGGTAGTGATCCTGGAAATCTGCATCAATGAGTGAACTTGGTCTTAATCTGGACCTGGGGGTATGTGAGGGTTGTTGTGAGCTTAGCAACAGGAGAATGAGGAGAGGGGACCTGGGATGGGTGGAGAAACCTCTCTAACTAGCCAATTATCCCAATCCTAATTGTTTCCTTCTTCCACCTCTGAGGAAGAGCAACTGGATCACGGAGAAAATAAGGAAGCTGATGAAACCTCGCCGGGAGGCTTTCCGGGAACAGCTGCGCCCCATGGCTGAGGGCGCTGGCAGCAGCGAGAGCCTGACAGGGCAGGAAAGCCACGGCGTGGACGGATCAGGTGAGTCCCTGTGGTCCCGAATGATGGGAGGAGAAGGAGAGCAAAGTCTAGACACCGAAAAAGAGGCACCGTGTGATTTTTAGTGTCAGATTTATTCCCTGATCTTGATCACCTCAATATACGTTCAGGTACTTGTTTCACAGTTTACTGGTGTACGCTAGCCTGGATTCTATTATTATTATTATTATTATTATTATTATTATTATTATTATTATTATTATTATTATTATTATTATTATTATTATTATTATTATTACATTAAAGATGGGGTATATAACATGGGGTAGGATAGGTTAGTGGTTTAGGTATCTGGCTTCGAAGCCGGAGGTTGGGAGTTCGATTCTCCACTATGGAAAAGAGCCAGCCTGGGTAGACTTGGGCAAGCTGCGCCATCCTAGAATACCACCAGAAGAAGGGAAAGATAAAGCACTTCTGAGTACTCTCTACCTGGAAAACCCAGAAAAGTCAGAATTGACGTGATAGCACGTGATGATGGTTATGATGATTATTATATAACATGGAGACAGAGGCATGATAGAAGCTGGTTGCTAGTTCCAAATTCCTTTTCTGCACCAAAGTTTCAGTCGTCTTCTGATTACTTGACTGGGGTCTGCCTTTGCAAAACCACCAAAAGTTGCATTCTGTGTGCGAGATTGCAGAATTCAACTGTCCTTGTTGCAGAATTTATTATACCACTTGTTTCCTAACCAAGTGTCCAGATGTTTTTGGATTACCCATCCCAGAATCCTTTCCATTGACCATGCCAGCTGGGGCTTTTGGGGGTTATATTTCAACATGGGCGTAGACCAGTGGTTCCTGGCCTTGGGTAACCCAGGTGCTCTTGGACTGCAACTCCCAGAAATCCCAGCCAGCACAGCTAGTGGTGAAAAGGCTTCTGGGAGTTGCAGTCCAGGAACACATGGGTTATCCAAGGCTGGGATAAATTGGCATAGTCTGTACACAGTATGCTTTCTGTGTGAGCTTTGTAGTAGATTCCTTTAGTCATATCAGAGTGTTGCACAATTTAAAATTGTGGATGTATATGTAATAAAACAAAAAAAAATTAAAAAATTAAAGTGCTAAGATAATTAGACCTTTTATTTTTTTACCAGAAGTGGACTATTTTAACAGCATTCTCTGAGCCATTTGCTAGATCTTCTTTTGTACAGGTGGTGGGGCATCAGTTGCATGCCTATTAAGGGCTGCATGGATTGAATTCCTCCACAGTCCCAGAAAAGTTCTCCTCGATCCAAGTAGCCCTATTTTACTTGATTTCTCTATGATCTTCTGTTATGACTCAATAGGACTTGAGTCATATTTTGCTGTAGTCCCTTCTTACCCTGCTCCATCCATCTTCTGACTTGCTTCTTTTCCCCCTTAACTCTGCCCACCCAAGTTTCCAGCACTCCGAGCTCCCCGGCTCCTCTGCGGAAAACCAGCAGCGCCCTCAGCCTGTTGGAAGCCCAGCAGGTACACTTCCACCGCCGCAGGTTGAGTTCGCGCATGCCAGCGGTGAATTCTCCAGGGGCTGGTGAGGGAGAAGGGCAAGACACACCCCGCCAGCGCTTCCGCCAGCGCCGACTCGGTATGTTGGGAAGTTCCCGCGAAGAAGCTGTGATCACTGCTGTGGAGTGGGAAATCACGAACCAGGAGAAGAGAGGTGAGTAGACTAGAAGAAAGGCAGAAATTCAAGGTTCTCCAGCAGGTGGAGTTCTCTTAGAGGTAGCAGTGTTGTATCTAAGCAATGATGTTTTTCTTTACTTTTTAAGCACTGAGCAGGGATTTGAATCCAGTCCACCTGAGCCATAGTCTATCACTCTATCCACTACTGGGAAGAAAAGGGGAGATAGAAATGTAACAAACAACTGTATCTTTCCTGCTTATCTGAAATACACCTTGATGGTTTTAAGTTGACTGGATAGCTCAGTGGTTTAGCCAGAGGCTGGGAGTTCGATTCCCCCACTGTGCCTCCTGTGAGTGGAGCCAGCCTGGGCAGCCTTGGGCAAGCTGCACAATCCCAGGGCTCCTCCTAGAGGAAAGAAAGGGTCTTCTCTCCCTGGGAAACCCTGAAAAGGGCCGTCATAAGTCAGAACGGACTTGACAGCACATTATTATTAGTAGTAGTAGTACAAACTTGTAATGCCAAGGCATTTTGGAATAACTAAGATCAAAATGGTTCTATTGTTGTTTTTAAGTTGCCATATTTTTTTTTCTTCTAGGGCCCCCACTGGGTGAAGAAGAACAGAATCCAAAGTCTCCCCCGTAACGTTTGGGAAGGATTGTCCCTCTCAGGGCTTCCTACTATGGACTTTTTGTCAACATCGCTTTGCAAAGATGGCGAGGTGTCCTTTCCTTCTTCTCTCCCTCCCTTTCCACACATACCCAGGCTTGATTTTCCGAATTGGCGTCAATCGCGGGTGGACTGCTCCTGATCAGGGAGGCTCTGCTTAGCTCGCATAGCAGCTCACAGCCAAGGGCAGGCTTTCCTTTTGCAAAGTTTGCATCCCTTTTTGATGCCATGGAAACCATGGGCTTGTCACCCCATAACTGATAACACCAAATGAAAAAGTTTGAAGGAATCTTCCTCTCTTCTTTTTAGTGCACCTTAGCTGGGGCATAGCTAAGAAGCAATTATACACGCCCTCGTTCTTTTTACACCGATTTTTCCCCCTGTGGCTACCCCGTACAAAACAGGGAACGGCTTGCAGGCAAACAAACTGCTGTAAAATGTTCGGTTTTTGAACTGGGATGTCTGTAGTGAAGAGTGGGGTCTAATTCGGTGGCCACTTACCCATTCAGAGAAGTGGATCATCATCCTATCTAACCCCAGCCACCCCATTCCTGCCTTCCTTCTGCTCTAAAACAGTGGTTTCCAACCTGGGGGGGGTCCCCCCTGATGTTCTTGGACTACAACTCCCAGAAGCCTTTACCCCTACCTCTGCCAGCCAGGATTTCAGGTTGTTGCAGTCCAAGAACATCTGGATTACCCAAGGTGGGGAACCATCCATCGCTCCAGGTTAAGCCACCATCTCCCAAAGATGGGAGACCTCGTAAAAAAAGTCGCTGGTTTTCCTTGTCCTGCCTTTCGCGGGATTTTGTGAGCAGTACCGTGATTCCAATATTTGTAATAAAAAGTTTATGATTATTTATCAATATAATTGTGGTTTTTTTGGGGGGAAGGGTGGGTCCCCAAAGCAGCAGAAAGACCTGGCCCTGAGTTTGCATGCATGAAACTCCGAACGGGCACTCTGCAGTCGTGTAGACACAGGCGCCTGGCACAGTGCGATGGGCACCAGGGCTTGTTTAGCGCATCGTCCGTTCCACTCTGTTTCTTGTGCATCCGACCAGGGAAGTCCAAAGGCTGATTTATTCATGGCCTAGTGCCCGCTTTTCTCTGTTGCCGGTACAAACACTTATTTCCTGTTTCAAGAATTAGAGACTATAGCAAATTATTTCTAATTACTTTTCTCCTGTATCTATTCCAGCCTGCATGGTGCATGTGTGTATGTGTGTTGCAAGCGGATATACATTTTGCTGAGTGATAAACGACCTCACATCTTTCTTTTTAACTAAATTCTGGTCCAGGGATCACCTCCTGCGATATTTGCGTCTCATCGGTTGCCTTAGCTCTGGATTCGAGGGGCAACGGAGAACTTGGCCACCTGTTGAAGCAGCTTGCAGAACATTTCTTGGCTGCAATGTTTTCACGTCTGCACTGTTTTAGAGAACATTTAATGCTGTTTTGGGTTTTTTTTAAAAATGTATTTAAGCAAGCCAAAACTCAATTAAAATGCTGTTTGATGATGCCTTAAAACAACAGACTGGAATAGTTAACCTTTCTGGGTTTGAAACTCAGTTGCCCCCAAATTTCTGTGAATCGCTGGGTAGGA
This sequence comes from Pogona vitticeps, assembly GCF_051106095.1. Lineage (NCBI taxonomy): Eukaryota > Metazoa > Chordata > Lepidosauria > Squamata > Agamidae > Pogona > Pogona vitticeps. The sequence continues at coordinate 5,708,365 of NC_135797.1, read as the reverse complement.
AAATAACCTAGCAGCTGAGGTCTAGCAAAGATGATCTTGCCTGAAGCTAATTATTAACAAGCAAAGGGAATTGTTGTGAGGAGTTCAGCTCTGTTCAAGTTTAATTGTAGTCTCTTAATAAAGAATAACATACCTTAGGGAAACTTTTGCCTTATTACCTTGGTTTAAGAAAGGACTCTGGATATTTTTAAAATAAGATACTGTCATAATCACACTGCACAATGGGATTAATTTATTTTTTTTCAAATGCTTGTTTTCAAATGCTTGGAATGAGGAGAGTGGCTGTTAAATGGTTTTTTAAAAAAAAACATGCTTGACACACTGTTATAGAAGGGCTCGTATTTCTCCTGTGACTATGAAGTTAAGTCTCTTAAAAGTCCGGTGGTCTTAAAAATCCGGTGGTTTTAAGTGGCTGGCAGAAATGTTCAAGCAGGTTTCGAAACAGATGGGCCAAAATATTGTATCTTGAAATACTTTTAGGAGTAGGTGTATTTGAATGGGTATTACCCTTCCCATCGCATGGGGGGCCCAACCTGTTAGGCCGACTAAGGTGATATGGGTGTGGAGAATCCTGTTGTATCACCGGCAAGGTAAATGAAAATTCAACAGCCAGTTGGATCCACTGGAAGCCAAGGTGGGGGATCTGTTAAATCCTTGGCCTCAGGCAGAAATGTGCCTTGGGAGGCGCATAGATCCACATACTTTGAAAAACCAACAAATGCAACGGGCTTCCTAGGTGGGCTTTTTTTAAATAAAGCATACGGTTTTGGGAGGGGGGGAGAGAATGTGCCATTTGAAAATATGATATATATTTACATTTGGAAACTGAAGGAGATCAACTCAAAGGGGCTCTGTGGCTGTTAACAGGGAGGCATCAAAACTGATCTGCCATTTTCAAGTTGCCCTATTTTTTTTTTCCTCCCAGCCTGTCCATTTTGAAAGGAAGAATTTGGGAGAGGGGTTATCCTAATTCCATCTCCTCTTCTCCACCTCCCGGAGAATCCTCCTCCTGAGATGCTGCCTTTCTATTCTCCTGGTGCAAAGAGCACCCCATTCCACCCATTTATTTATTTACTTATTTAAAATATTTCTACCCCGCCTTTCTCCTCACAAAAAAGGACCCAAGGCGGCTTTCCATCTATATTTAAACCTCGAACCCACGAGGGCTCAAAAAAAAAAAGGCAGTTTCCCTCATGAGGACCAGATGCTGAAGGGAGACAAGGGGCTCCTGGGCATAACCGGAGCTCCTCAGCCACCCCCCCAAAAAATATCCACCCATTTATTTATTTACTTATTTAAAATATTTCTACCCCGCCTTTCTCCTCACAAAAAAGGACCCAAGGCGACTTTCCACATTTAAACTTCGAACCCACGGTTTCCCTCAGGAGGAGCCGACGCTGAAGGGAGGAGACAAGGGGCTCCTGGGCATACCCGGAGCTCCTCAGCCACCCCCCAAAAAAATATCCACTCATTTATTTATTTACTTATTTAAAATATTTCTACCCCGCCTTTCTCCTCACAAAAAAAGGAACCAAGGCGGCTTTTCCATCCACATTTAAGCCTCGAACCCACGGGGCTAAAAAAAAAAAAGGCGGCTTCCCTCATGAAGGGAGACAAGGGGCTCCTCCAGCACCCACCCCCCAACTATCCCCTCAGGTGCCCGGCGCTGCCCAAGGGCGGGACGGCCGGCGACCCCTTTGCCCCTTCTGAGGGCGCGGTGGGTGGATGGGAGCCGAGTCCCCCCCCCCCGCCCGGTTCCCCGCCCAGGGCGTGTGGGTCAGGCCCAGGCGGGGCGAGGGCGCTTGAGCGGGGAAAGGGGGTCGGTCGGTGGGTCGGTCGGTCGCCTGGCCCTCCTCGGGGCGGCCTTTCCCCCCCCGGGGGGATTCTTCCTCCACCCTTCCCGCTCGGGCTCTCGGCTCCTCCGCCGCCGCCTCGCTCCCTTTTTCCGCCGCGCGGGGCTGCTGTCACATTCCTGCCGCTTGAGTCAGGCCTTGGAGGCGGCGGCGGCGGCGGCGGAGGCTGCAACGCGAGCGGCGGCGGCGGCACCAGGAAGCGCCCAGGCCCGCACCATGTAACCGCTTGGCGGCAGGAAGGAAGGAAGGAGAGAAGGAAAGGACGGGCGAGAAAGGAGGGCAAAGGGAGCGCGGGGGGCAGGCCGGCCTGGCCCTCACCATGGGCGACGGCGGGGGCGAGGAGGACACCGTGGAGCTGCCTCTGACCCACGGTACCCTAGCCATCGCGGGCCCCGGGAGGGACGGGGGGCGCCTTTATTTTTTGGGGGGGAGGCTCCGGATGGGGCGCTCCGGGCGCACACCGCCTTTGGAGAGGTCCCCAGGGCGCACCCTCAGGGGGTGGGTTTCGACCTCCGAAGGGGCTTCTTCCAAGGAGGCTGGGCCGGGGGGGGTCTGGGCCGGGGGGGAGGCAGGAAGGGTCCGATCCGGGGACGACGACAAGAGGGACACCCCCTCCCCCGCCAAGTCCCCTTCTCCAAAAGCGCACAGACCGACGCGCACCCCGGGGTGGTGGCCGGGGACACGCCGTGGGGTCTCGGTGGGGAGGGGGGGCATGACCCAGGGGGAAGGGGTGGCGGGAAAGAGCACTCCTGGGGCAGGCGGACTCCCCCCCCCGGCCGATGGGGGGGGGGAGAGGGTGCAAATGGGAGCCAGGTCGGGGTTTGCAACTCGACCCGATCCGGGGAGAAGCGCCCAGAAGCGGCTGGGATTTTTTCTCTCTCTCTTCTCCAAATGCAATGGGGGTATTTGGGGAGTGGGGGAGAGAGAGCTATGGGTCGGAAAGGAAGCAGGGCTTGGAAGAGGGGGAGCTTGGATCGCGTGTGTGGGGGGGTAAACAAGATCGGGAGGGGGCTTAGCCGAGATCCTTTGGGTAAGGCTGAGTGGGAGCGGGGGGTGCTTGGAAAGCGAAACAGGAATTGTGATGGTGGCTATGATTATTTTGCCCCCCTCCCTCTGGGAGTTGCAGGGCCGTTTTGGGTTCCTCGCCCTGATGGGGAGCGGTGGGGTGGAGGGAGGAGAGTATTGGGGAGGAGAATATTGGGGGGGCAGAGTAAGGCGCGCGCACACACACACACACACACACACACACACACACACACACACACACACACACACACACACACATGCACGCGCGCCTGGAAGACACTAGTTGCACGGTCCCTCTGAAAAAAGCCAACTTTGCAAGCCAAAGGGTGGACGTCCCCAAGCGTGGGGGGATGCCCAATCCTTTTTTTATTATTATTTTATTTTTTTGCAAAAAAATATTAAAAATAAATAAAGTCGAAATCCATCGGGCAAAACCGGATCCCGCCTGCGGGATTGCATAGTAATCAAGAGAGAGAGAGAGAGAAAGGGACCTTCCTGTCCCAGCTGAGCAAGGGCTCCGCCTGGCCCAGGATGATTTTTTTTTCCAAAGCGTGCCTTGGCCCCGCCCATCATTTGGCCAAGCCCCGCCCCTCCTGGTGTGGGTGGGTGGGTGGGGGAAGCCGTGGGGAGGGGGTGGAGGGAGCGAGCGCGGCGCTGCGGGGCTGAATCACCCGCCCACCCCGTGCTTGATTGGCAGGTGGGGGCCGTGTATGTGTGTGTGTGGAGGGGAAGCCAGCCTGGAGGCGTGGGCAGGTGGGAGTGTGTGGAGGAGGTAACGTGTGAACGCAGCACCGGGGAAGGAGCTGGGGAGTAAGCTCACCCTCTTCCCCCCCCCCAATAATGACAGCTTTGTAGGAACAAGAAGCACTTAAAAGAAGCCTCTTCAACTGCTGCAGCATCTTTAGCCTCCCTGCGCCTTGGAAAGAGATGATTGTAATTATTAGCAATTATTAGGATGAATAATAGCATGCTTGAGGGGGAGTGTGTGTGTGTGTGTGTGCAAAACCTGACCCAAAACCCACCGGTTCCAACTGTGCCAGCTTGCCTTTTAATGCCAGATGGGATTCTGGTGCGTGCCTGAGAGCGTTTAGGCAGCCGTTAGGCCGTTTTGTCAGAAATGATCAGAGGCATTTTAGAAGAGAAGGATGATTAATAATAATAATAATAATAATAATAATAATAATAATAATAATAATAATAATAATAATAATAATAATAATGATGATGATGATGATGATGATGATGATGATGATGATAATAATAATAATAATAATAATAATAATAATAATAATAATAATAATATTTGATTGAGCTAAGGAGGCGTATATTATTACAAGACAGTGTTTAAAGCTAGACAACAGGGAGTGTGTGCAAATATTTAAAAGGTCAACAAAAGCAACGCTAAAAATCCATTCAAAGCAGAAGAAGGCACCCGAATCCATTTTAAAAACCCTATGGAGGCAGCCAGTCCCTGAGGGAAAGCCTGCCTGAAGAGAAAGGTTCTTGGCCTGCTTGGCGGAGAAGAGCCAAGGTGGGGACCAGCATGGTTTCCAGTGGCAGGGAGTTCCAGAGTCTGGGAGCAGCCACCGAGGAGGCCCAATCCCATGTGTCCTCCCCCAGTTAGCCACGTGGCCACTGTGTTGTTTTTCCTTTCCCACTGTCACTTTGTAGAGTGGTCCGGTGGGCCAGATAGGCGGGGTATAAATTAAATAAATAAATAAATAAATAATATCCTATCCTAATAATATGCTATTAAGTGGATTGAGTTACAGTAGGACTGAGGAATCTGGGGCTGATCCGTTTCAAGCACCCCGCGGATGCCGAAAAACGTGGAAAGAGGGAACGCTTTACCTTGCACGGTCTCTGGCTCCCTCTAGTGACCAGTTCTGGTAAACACACCTTGCAAATACATATAAATATTTGTTTCTGGGTTTTGGTTTTTTTTAGTTTAGTATTTTCAGGCAGCGGAAAAGTGAATCAGTGGATACTGATCCCGCGGATAGAGGGCTCTAATGTAATTAGAAGTGATTTAGCCATCCCATCAGCCTCTGGTCTTGGCAGGCAGCCCTTCCAGAGAGGTACAGGGGAGATTTGAGCCTCCAGTTACTGGCCCTGCAAGCCAGCGACTCATTTTTTTTCTTGATATATATAAAGGCAGAGAAATAATTGCACCCAGGTATCATCCTCTTAGAACCGCCGAGCTAGGAAGTCATTTTTACGATGATACTTTTAATCTAAATAAACCTAAATAAACAAACAAACTTCCATCATACCGAGGGAGGGAGGGAGGGACTGTGGTGGGAAGGGCACAATTTTAAAATAACAAGCAAATTGTGCTCCCAAAAAATATAAAGGGTGTGAACTAAAACCCAGTGGATGTTTGTTTGTTTATTTAAGATATTTTTACCCCGCCTTTCCCCTTGAAAAGTGGTGTAAGCCAGCGGCTGGCTGGCTTACAACACTTAAAAAAAAACCCAAGTATTTAAAGTTGAAAACGATGAGTGCAAATCAGGCGTTGACTCTAAGAGAAGATCCGGAGGTGCGAAGTTGCCCGCCTGGTATGCCCTCTTGCAGGCGGGCATCGCGAGGGTATTTCCAAATGGCCAATTATCCAGCGTGGGCCACCCCCTCGGGCTAAGGAGACCCGTGGGCAAGTCCCGTCCCGTTTCTTCTTGACGTGTCCGGGTTGTGACTCATTGACCGGAAACGGGACCTTCTGCTCCCGGGAACGGCGGGCAAGCAGGTGGAGGAATGAGGTGTGTCGTCAGCAAAAGAGGATGACGTGCCGGGAAGGAAGAGGAAAAGTGGGTCATCATCCTAGGGAGCTTGCTTGTTCCTTATTTCCTCCCTGGGCCCCATTGGGTCAGAAGGATCCCATAACACAACACACACCGCTACAGCAGCCCCACTGACTGCCAGTCTGCTTGGTGGGGAGAGGGGCCTTCTCGGTGGTGGCTCCTAGACTGTGGAACTCCCTCCCACTGGAGGCCAGGCTGGCCCCATCTTGGCTGTCCTTCCGCAAGCAGGCCAAGACCTTTCTCTTCAAGCAGGCTTTCCCTTAGTGTCTCCCTGCCTGAGTGGGGTTTTTTAATGGATGGATGTGCCTTGCTGCTTTGGGTGTATTTTTGACATTGCTATTATTATTATGATTATTTAGTGCTCGATTTCTTTGGCCCTTTTAAGTATTTGTATCATTTCTGTTTTTGGCTGTAGACACGGTCTTCTTTTTAATGATGTAAGCCCTCTTGACTCCTCTTCAAGGAGAAATGGGAGGTAAAAATATTTTAAATAAAAACAAATCGATAAAAAATAAACCATTATTCTATGATTCTACGAAAAATAGGTAGACATTTTGTGGCGGGACAGGTCGGTGGTTTGGGCCGAAAACTAAGTCCGTGGCCAGTGGGTCTATTTTAACCCAACCCTACCCAAAAAAGGGTCACCTTTTTCTAAGAGCAGCCTGGTTTCCTTAAAATAAACATTATTTATTTTGCATTCCTCTAAAGAATTTCTAGGGGTCTCCTTGAGTTCCTCTGGCCTTGCTTCTGAGCTGCTGTGGTTCATTAAAAGCCATTTCAAAACGAAATAAGAATAAAAGAAGCATAAATCATCCCAAGGCTTTTGAATACATTTTGCTAGAAGATGTGTGAAGGTTTAATGGCGTTATGAGCAATTAGGGTAAAATACAGCCTGAATCATTTTCTCGATTAAGCAATAGGGTGGAGCCATGGATCCTCAACTAACGAAGGGGGGGGGGGAAGAGAGATAGATTCCCTAGGGGGAATAAGTAGGGTTTGTCATGAAGTGCGGTTATAAAAACCAAACGGGATTATGAACAGAAGTAGGGTGACATTTTAAAGACCAAAAGAAAATTATTTCAGTGGGTTTTTTTCTTCTTTCAGAAATACAGCTCATTTTATTTTACGGCATATGTTGTAATTTCAATTTTGGTTTTTGGTTTGGGTTTGATTTTGCTTGATTTTGAGTTACACTATTAACACTCATAGTTGTAATTTGACGGGCGTCTTTATTTTGTGTCTTAGTTTTTTTATTGTAGACCCCCCCCCCAAGAGTGGCCTTGTGGCCAGATGGGAAGTATTAGAAGGTCAACAAATACATACATGCATACATATATACATACAGTCCGGTGGATTCACTTGTTTTGCTTTTATTAGTAATTATGCCTGGGAATTAAACTCTTTTGAACTCAGTGGGGTTGACGTTTAAGTTAAACATGGATAGGATTGCCCTGAAAATCCCATTGAAAGCAACGGGAATGTGGCAGGGAATGCGAGCTAGATTGCTAACAGACCAGCGGGACTCTTTTTTTAAAGACACAGAAGGGCGAAAATCTGAGAAAGACCTCCTGAAATGACTTTTTGGGGCTGGGTGTCCCCAAAATGCAATCTTTCCCCCCCCCAGCTTAAACTGTGTACTTTTTGTTCTCTTTTCCTCAACAGCAAACTTGACCGGACATGAGGAAAAAGTGGGTATGGAGAACTTCGAACTGCTGAAAGTCCTCGGGACTGGAGGTGAGCCGGCGCCGGCTGTTCAGGGATGTTTCTTTTTCATTTTTTTCCTCCTCTGGAAAACGCTTTCCGCATGATGTTGCATGCACGACCCCCCCCCTTGGAAGAAATCTCCCAAAGGGCAAGATGCTCAGTGCCCTAAAGCATTAACATGGCAACGAAGATGAAAACAAAAAAATGTTGTGGCATCTTAAAGACTAAGTGCGACACAGTAGGGCTCCCATATCTGAAGGGGATTGGTTCCAAGCCCCAAGTATTTGCATGATTTATTCACCAAAACTGGCCACTAGAGATTTCCATCTTTTGAATGTTTATATGATCAAGATGCAATATCAGAACCAGCCACTAGGTGGAAACAGATAGTATTGCTCTGTACAAGATCTGTGCAATGTGATACTAACACCCAGCACAATGAATTTCTTGTGCAAGCAGACCGATAATAATGCTAGCCTAGCTGATGAAAAGTAATTAGTAACTGAAAGAGTTCCTTTTATAATATAATGCTCTGAGCATCAAGCGGGAACCCCCACCCTTCCCTCTAGCATGTTGTACTGATGAAGTCTGCATTTAGAGGCAGCAGGCTGATTGAATGAGCTAAATGCTACTTCTGTCAGGATTATAGTTCAGAACTTTTAGTTTCAGGATTATATATACCTGTATGCCCTACCTTTGGAGGCTATTCTAACACGGATATTAGGATCATTTTAGCACATTAAAACCCTTGGCCTGTGCACATTTTAGTATTGTGGTTTTAATATTTTATCTTTATATGTTTTAGATTATTTTCAAGAATTTTATGTTTTTACATTGTTTTATACAACTCTGTAACCCATCGTGAGATCTTGCTATCTAGGGTGGGCTATAAATGTTTTAAACAAGATACAGTACAAGAGATGCAATATCAGAATTGACCACTAGGTGGAAACAAATAGTAGTAGTAGGCATCCTTCAGTCTCAAGAGATTATGGTATCGTGCTCTGCATGGAGGACTTGGAACAGCGTCTAGTGTGGCTGAGAAGGCCAATTCGAGAGTGACTAACCCTTCCACACTGAAGACAAATACAATCTCTTCCCTGTCCAGCTCCCTGATTTTGCTGCTTTTGGGACTGCTTCTTTGCCTCGGCCTGCTGGACAAGGGTCTCTTCAAATTGGGAGAGGCCGTGATGCACCACCTGCCTCCAGGCTGAATGCTCAGATGTCAGGGTTTCCCATCTGTTGAGGTCCATTCCTAAGGCCTTCAGATCCTGCTTGCAGATCTCCTTGTATCGCAGCTGTGGTCTCCCTCTGGGGCGATTTCCCCACACTAATTCTCCATACAGGAGGTCTGTATGGCGATCCATACAGGTGGAAACAAATAGTATTTCCTTATCTATATTTCTGTATTCCTCTTGGCAAGATCTATGCCATGTGTTACTAATACACAGCAAAATACTTATGTATTACTTGGGTTATATATATATTTAAAATGCATATATATTCCATCCGCTAGGCAAAAGTGGGGTATAAGATAATACCGACCAATATAGCAAATGGCATGCACGGCCATACACGCAAGTCCATCCCACTTAAAATCAGTTGAATTGTTTTGCAAAACAGTCGTAGATTAAATAATGAACAATTTTCCAGCCCTTTTGTGATACCCCAGAAGGCTACCTCGCTCTTCCTAATGATAGGGCCAGCCCTGAATATGTAAGTTCAATAGTTTTCCCAACCGACAGTGAGAAGGGGCAGAGAGAGAGAGACTACAGATATGGCAGATAGGTGGATTAAAGTTGGAAATAGCAGAAGGCTGGGGCCTGCAGAGTCCCCCGTGGGGCAAAATCTTAAACCCGCCTGTCTTGTCAACCCTAGCTTACGGCAAGGTGTTTCTGGTGCGGAAGCTCAGCGGCCACGATAAGAACAAGCTATATGCCATGAAGGTGCTGCGCAAAGCTGCAATTGTCGCCAAGGCCAAGACAACCGAGCACACGCGCACGGAGCGGACGGTGTTGGAACATGTGCGCCAGTCGCCCTTCCTGGTGACCCTTCACTACGCCTTCCAGACAGACTCTAAACTCCATCTTATCCTAGGTAAGAGAGACCCCCGCCGGGAAATGTGCGGAGGACACACAGAAATGGAGAGAAAGATTAGAATCGGAAATTGGTCCGCTTCCTGAATGTTGGTTTTTATTTTGTTAAATAAGTTTAATCCATTTTTGTGACCTTCCAGAGATGGTAGGAATACGACTCCCATGATCCCCAACCTTTGGCCACGCTGGCAGCAGTTTATGGGGATTTTTGCTCAGCAAAATTAGAAAGATTACGAGTTCTTCAACCCTGTCTAATTTACAGTAGGACCCCTGTATCTGTAGGGAATTGGTTCCAAGCCCCCCTCCCCATGGATGCTGAAAACTATGGATAATAGTGAACGCTATGCGTAGTGTAGTAAAAGAAAAAAAAATCCAGAAAAATATCTTTTCACCATGTATTACATAAGTGGCCACTAGAGGGAGCCAGAGGTCATGCTAGGTGCTCTTAATAAGATGATATAGTGTGGTCTCTGGCTCCCTCTAATAATGGCCAGTTCTGGTAAATACATTATTAAATTATGTATTTCTAGGGGGTTTTCTATTAATTTTTTAATATTTTCAGAGGGCAGATAAGTGAAACTACAGATATCGATCCCATGAGTATGGAGGTCCTACTGTATTTTAAACAGGTATACTTTGATTCGTGGGAGTACAGGAGGGTTTGTGGCCCTCCAAGAGTGGACGGGTGGGGTCCCCGGGGATAGTTTTGGAGCAGCCCACTCCTAATAGATAAAGACTTCAGAGGATATGGGTCACAGATCCTATGAGGAGTGTAAACATCAGCATTCATGAACCATATCAACCATGATAATTATGGAGAGGAACTGGTTTGAATTAATTTTGTTTCTCTTTAGAAAAAAGGTTAGAGAGAGCTTCCCATAGGCCAAAATCCTTCTAATTACATCCACAAGGGTAATACCTATAAGGGAGATGAATTCCCTCAAAAGTTAAGAAATCACGGTAGACATTATCTGTTGCATACCGAATCGCACGATGTAGAAAGTCAGTCGCATTGCTGCGGTGATTCTTTAACTTGAGGCAATTTGCTGAGCAAGCAGGCATAAAATCCTTCCAGGGTTGCATTGTTTTCATGACGGAGTCTCCTGGGAAGTAGCACAGCAGAAAGCCTGATCTAGTGTCAAACACTATATGTTCCTAAGCCTTTTCTGTGTGGCATTGAGGACTAGAATCTTGCATTCAGGAAACATTGTTTTGCCTTCTAGGCTCATTGACCAGAACTTTGGAAACAGGAAATTCCCTCAACAGGGAAGGAGATAACAAGAAAATTGTTCCTGCTCATTATGGGAACTCCGTTTGATCTTGGTGTAACCCGGGGGGGTGGAGTCAGCAAAGTGGCCCACCCCAGGTGCAAACCCAGGGAGGAACTGTGTAAAAAAGTGAACCTGGAAGGGAACTTTTAGAAGTGGATTTTGGAACGGCCTGGTTATATCTGAGGAGCAGATCTCTTGAACGAATCCTCTCCTGTGTCTCTCTTCTTTCCCAGACTATGTGAGTGGCGGGGAGCTGTTCACCCACCTGTACCAACGGGACCACTTCTCTGAGGAGGAGGTGCGGTTTTATAGCGGAGAGATCATTTTGGCTCTCGAGCACCTGCACAAGGTGAGACGGTGGGAAGAGAACGGGCAGTGCAAACTCTACAAACTGCAAGGAAGGAAGCCATGGAGTGGGGAGATTCCCCTTCCCCAAGCTCAGGAATAGGGCGTGGACCCGTCCAGGACCCAGTGTCTTCTGTTAAAAGGACCGGTTTGCAAATCAGGCAGTTCTCACCGCACCGCTGGCTGCTGTTTGCATCAGGATGGCAGGAATCCTTTGGATGCAAATAGCAGCTGTCGATCTTGAACACATAGTTCGTGTCTGGATTTGGAAGCTAAGCAAGGTCAGGTCTAGTTGGTTCTTGGAGGGGAGATCATCAGGGAATATCAGGGAGATCCAATCGGGACAGAATCCTGTTGGAAGCTGTGGACTGCTGTCGCTGCCAGTCAGAGTTGGGAGTTTGTGGGGTAGATGGAACAAGGGTTGAATTCCGTATAAGACAGCTCCCTATATTTCAGATCAGATCAGGAGCAGTGGGTTAATCTGGCTTTCCCCATGCTGTGAATTCAGTCCAGATCTGTAACTTTTTTTTTTTTGAAAAGTAACTTTCCTTCTCACGCTTTTTTTGGGGGGCCTTTTAGCCTATGGAACTCCCTGCCTCATGGGGCTTACCCTTCTTGGCGGTCCTTCCACCAGCAGGTGAAACACTACCTTTTCATGTGGGTTTTTCACCTCCGAATGCCCTTTGGGTTGCATTTTTTAATAAAGGGAAGCAGGATATAATGGTGATGATGATGATGATGATCTCAGAACTGCAGAGCTGGAAGGGACCCTCTGGATCATTGAGGAGGCACCGGGGGGGGGGGAATCAAACTCCTAACCTCTGGCTCCGCAGCCAGAAACCTAAACCACTGAGCTATTCAGCAATTCGTCGTCATCAGTATATTATTATCAGGTACAGTGGTGCCTCACACAACGATGTTAATTGGTTCCAAAAAAATCAACGTTGTGTGAAACATCGTTCTGTGAAACACCATTTCCCATAGGAATGCATTGAAAACCGGTTAATCCGTTCCAATTGGAACGGATTGCCATCGTTCAGTGAAAATCCCCATAGGAAACATCGTTGAGTGAAACAATGTTTCCTATATTGGAATGTATTGAAGCCGACTCAATACATTTCAATGCCTTTGCGAAGTCCTTTTTCGCTCCTGTAAAAGTGTCTTACAATGTTTGGAAGCTGTTTTAAATGATTGCAATGGTTAGTCCACCTCCTGAAATCTATGCAAACTGATTTTGGTGTTGTTCTGACACTTCGTTAATTTATGATGATTTTTTGTTTTTTCCATTGGAAACCATTAGACAGACCATCCAATGGTTTCCAATGGAGAAAATTCAAAAAATCATCATAAATTAACGAAGTGTCAGAACAACACCAAAATCAGTTTGCATAGGTTTCAGGAGGTGGACTAACCATTGCAATCATTTAAAACAGCGTCCAAACATTGTAAGACACTTTTACAGGAGCGAAAAGGGAGATTGTTGTGTGAAAATCCCCCATAGGAAACATCGCTGTATGAGGCAGCAGATTTATCAGAAAAAGGCATCGTTGTGTGAATTCATCGTTGTGTGAGGCACTCGTTGTGCGAGGCACCACTGTATTTTTAAATCAGGTTAATTTTTTCAAGGAATGATGTTTTAACACTCTTCTGGTTTAATCGTGTTTTAATGTTAATGTCTTTATTTCTTGTGGTTTTAAATATATGGGGTTCTTTTTAATTGCTTTACACTGTCTCGTATCACTTGATTGAGGGAAAGGCAGGATGCAAATTAAATAAATAAATAAATAAATACAATTGAATAAATTAAATAAATTAAACAAAATAATCTGTTGCATGGAGTTAGCCATTCTTCAGCCACTTTTTTGGTGTGTTACTTTTTTTTTTTAAAAGAAAACATCCATGGAATTCCCAACAGTGACGATCTTGCTAAACCGAGTCATTTGTAATCCCTGCTTTGTAGCATCTGAGCTCTGGATTGGTGCTTATGCGGGCAGAGCATCTTAGCGCGTGGCTCGTAAGGTACAGGAGATAATTAGCTCTGCCCATCATTTTAGGTGAAATAAGGCCAAAGTCTTGCAGCAGGAAAAGAGGAATTGCCAAATATGAGATGGACGGACGCTCTGAAGGAAGCCACAGGATTGAGTTTGCAGGAGTTGAGCAGGGGCTGTTGAGGACCAGACTGTTTTGGAGATCACGCATTCATAGGCGACACTAGACTTGACGGCGCTTAGCAACACCATAATAACAGCACAAGTTTGGAAAAAAATTGCTTTTTCGGGATGACAGTTTCACAGCATCCTCTGGGGACATTAACGTGAGAACTGGCTGTTTTGGGAAGAAAAAAGTAGAGAGAAAGCCCAGGTTTGTGGGGAGATCGACTGAACGGGAACACGGAGGCTTGGATCTTACCCTAAAATCTGGAATTTCTTGCCCTTAGCTTGGCATCATCTATCGGGATGTGAAGCTGGAGAACATCTTGCTGGACAGCGAAGGCCACGTGGTGCTCACGGACTTTGGGCTGAGCAAAGAGTTTGTGACCGAGGATGTGAGTCTCGGGGTCCTCCTGGGGGGGACCCCCTTCCTGCGTCGCCTTCCTCCTAAATGTTGCATTGGTCGTTCGCTGTAGATTGTGCTGAGGATTTTTGGGAAAGGCTGAACTGCGTTTTTTTCAGAATCCCGGCTTAGCATTCGTGAGGAAGTCCACTTCTTCCTCTTAGCAGGGATGATGGGCGCTTGAACTGCGGGACTCGATCTCAAGTCGGATTTGAGTCGTACCAGTGACTTGACTTTCTCTCCCCCCAATACTCAGATTCGAATCACGACTCGGAACCCACCCACCCTTCCCTTTTTTTTTCCAGGGGGAGAAGCTTGTTTTGAATAGGAAGTCGGACTTGGGGCTTGAGATTCAGGACTTGGTGCCGGAGACTCGAACTCGGGACTTGGACTCAGTCTTGGGTCTCAAACCTAAAGATTTACCAACATTTGTGCTTGTTAGCTTCTCCGGAAGGAGAAATGGGCCATGATTCTTCAGTTGTCTCCACCCTAGGGGGAACTCAGGAATTCAGGGATGATGTGTTTTATACTTTAGGGCCAGGATTTCTGGGAGTTGTAGTCTAAGAACATCTGGAGACCCAAGCGTGGGAACCGCTGGCCTAGTGGAATCTGCACAGGGTTTTGTCCCCTGCTTGTAAAGCTGCTGTTTTAAGGCACTAGAAAAAGAACAGGTTCAAAAGGGGGACATCCTAAGATATTGTGGCTTGCACGTGTTCTCCCTCTCTCTCTTTCTCCCTCTCTTCACTTTTCTGTTCCTCCCCCTGCAGACGGAACGGACCTTCTCCTTTTGTGGCACGATCGAATACATGGCCCCGGAGATTGTACGGAGCAAAAGCGGACACGGAAAGGTGAGGGGTGGGTTCTGGGGTGGACGAGGGGGCGGTTGAACTGGATGGCATGGGATGAGATTTGCATACTAGCTCATTAGTGCATGAACTCTGGGCCGTTTACAAATTAAAATTTACAAATCATGAAGACCTCACATGGTAATAGTAAAGGGAGGTTGGGCGGGAGGGGGGAGCTGATGACAGAAGGAAGGAAGGAAGGAAGGAAGGAAGGAAGGAAGGAAGGAAAGAGCTAATGATGGATAGAAGGAAGGAAGGAAGGAAGGAAGGAAGGAAGGAAGGAAGGAAGGAAGGAAGGAAGGAAAGAGCTAATGATGGATAGAAAGAAGGAAGGAAGGAAGGAAGGGAAGGGAAGGAAGGAGGGAAGGAAGGAAGGAAGGAAGGAAGGGAAGGGAAGGGAAGGGAAGGAAGGAGCTGCCATTAATAGTATCAATAGTTATACTGTATTATGTTGCTTTTCTGCCCTGCCTCTCCACTGCTAGGCAGCGGGTCATGGATTTTTAAGATCAATTTACTTTTTTAAAAGAAGCGAACTCAACCATGAAGCCATTACAATCAAATCAAAAGACGTATGGAAAAAGGAAAGATTTGGTTGGGCATTAAATCACGGATAGCGAGTAGGTTGACTGGAATCTGCTAGTGAATACAGTGGTGCCTCGCTAGACAGTTACCCCACATGACAGTTTATTTGCTAGACATTGACATTTTGCGATCGCTATAGTGATTCGCAAAACAGTGATTCCTATGGGGGAATTTCGCTGGATAATGTTTGATCCCTGCTTCGCAAACTGATTTTCGCTAGACGATTTGCTTTTCGCTAGACAATTATTTCGCTAAACAGCGATTTCAGTGGAACAGATTATCATTGTCTAGCAAGGCACCACTGTATTGAACTAATTTGGAGAAGATGAAATTGCCCCATTTCAGCCACGTTATGTATAAACCTGTGGCCTAACGATTGTCCCTCGTGAATCTTAAGGAAGTGAATTAGGAGCCCTACTACCTCACACTGAGGGACGTCTCTTTTAGTTTTGTTTTTCTCACGCGTTGAAACAGACGCAGCACGGATACCTCTTCGAAATGAACGCCCCCCCCCCCAGGGACCCAGACGTGGATCTTCCCAAATCCCCCACCCCACTCTTACCAGTACACTCCACTGAGGAGGTGGGATGGGTTTCGTGAGCCCGGGAAAACACCCTGGTGTTCCTTTGTGTCTCCCCTTCCCCTTCCGCACAGGGAAGGACTCCTGTTGAGTCTCCATTTAAGGGGCCTCAAAATTGGCTGGATAGCTCAGAGGTTTAGATCTCTGGCTGCGGAGGTGGGGAGTTCGAATCCCCGCTGGGCCTCCTGAGAGTAGAGCCAGCCCGTGTAGCCTTGGGCAAGCTGCACCGTCCCAAGAAGGTTGCCCGGGAAGACTCCTAGGCGGGACTCCCTTCTCCCCCCGGTCCCTCTCTGTTTGCAAGGTCAGTCCTGGCCTTTTGGGAGAGTAGCACTGTTCGCACTCAAGCCTGGGCCGACTCATGCTCCTGTGTTTCTCTGCGGGGGCAGCGTGTGAGACGCTTCCTCTTCCCGACTTGGTAAAACTGATTTCTGCATCCCACAAAACTGTAAAAACGGGCTTGTTTCATTTCCCTCTGTCTTGTCTTGCAAATTTATTTCGGTTGGTTTTCCACCCACTTCCTCACTTTTGTCCTGCTGGCTCCGTCTTAGACCACCAGCGGCTCGTAATGCCAGGTGAGCGACATGTTGACTATTTTGGATTTTGAGCCACCCCAAAGTACAGTATTAAACGGCTTCTTTAATATATTATTATATGTTTTAACTTATAGGTAAACTGTCCAGAATACCGCATGGCATTAATGGGGCAGTGTATCCTTTTAAGAAATAAATACAGTGGTGCCTCACTAGACGATGATAATCTGTTCCACTGAAATCGCTGTTTAGCAAAATCATCGTCTAGCGAAAAGCATTTCCCCATTGGAATGCATTGAAACCTGTTTAATGTGTTCCAATGGCAAAGAATCGTCGTTGTCTAGCGAAGATCGGCCATAGGAAAGCCGCTTTGCGAACCACCGATCAGCTGTTTAAATCACTGTCTTGTGAAGCTTAGGTCCCGAAAACACCCGTTTTGCGAGTGCGGAGGGAGCTGTCCAAATCGTTGTCTAGCAAAAATCAGTTTGCGAAGCAGGGACCAAACATTGTCCAGCAAAATTCCCCCATAGGAATCACTGTTTTGCAAATTGCTATAGTGATTGCAAAAAGCCAATGTCTAGCGAAAAAACTGTCATGCGGGGTAACTGTCTAGCGAGGCACCACTGTGGTCCAAGAATGCTTGCAGTTGTAAGTTGGAGGGCCAGTAAACTAGGGTGTGGCAACCGGACACCAAGAGGTGAATCTGTAGCGGAGCATTAGAAAAATAATCAGCAACCCCTGGCAGCCCTCTTCACTACCCCTTTTTGAAAGCATAAACTTTCTCTTTCTTTGTGGGGGGGTGCATTCCGTTTTCCTCCTCTTTTTTCCATGGGGGCCTCTGCCCATTCACTGGAAAAGACGACAATGCTGGGGGAAAACATTGTAGGAGGAAAAGAGGAAGGCCCAATGTGAGATGGTTTGACTCCCTACGACCTTAAGTTTGTGAAAGCTGAGCAGAGAGGACATTTTGGAGATCACTCATTCTTAGTGAGTTATCTCTGCTTTATACTGTACTTGGTGGCATATAATGGCAACACTCTGCCCATAACGCAGGATGGCGTGGGTAGAAGATAGTGCCACCTGCTCTGGGTTCCAAAATGGCTAATTATGGCTCCAGTAAGTTGGAAGAATCAATAAGACACACGGTCAGGCGTGTAGATCTGGAGTTCCCAGATGTTCCTGGACTTCAACTCCCAGAAGTCTTTTCACCACTCGTGGTGCTGGCCAGGATTCCTGGGAGTTGTAGTTCAAGAACACCTGGAGACCCAAAGTTGGGAACCAGTGATTCAGTGGCACCTCTAAGCTATAAAGAAGGGGCTGGACGGCAACGTCAGGCGAGGCAAGGCTCAGAAATTCAAGTGGTTTCCGAGAGAGAAAGAGAGGGAAAAGGAGAATTTGAAAAATGGCGCTTTGTGCTTTTTTATTTTTTATAGTCTGTGGACTGGTGGAGTTTGGGGATCCTGATGTTTGAGCTGCTGACCGGCGCGTCCCCCTTCACGCTGGAGGGCGAGAAGAACTCGCAGGCTGAGGTGTCCAGGTGAGAGTGGCACATGGGCCAGAGGGAGGAGAAGGAGGGGAGGGAGGCTGGGGGCGATGGAGGGCGAAGGCTGGAGGGTGGGCTGACCGGAGGGTCGAGGCTCGAAGGGGTCAGCGCCTGGCAGGTTGGCACGAGCCGCCAAGGGTCTTCCCTGGAGATTCAGGGGCCCGCGGGCATTGAGATCAATGAGAGGTTGGAGGGCTGCCCGTCGTGACGGCTCCGTGTCTGGGTTCTAGGCGGATCCTGAAGTGCAACCCTCCGTTCCCGTCCGTCATCGGCCCCGTGGCCCGCGACCTGCTGCAGAAGCTCTTGTGCAAGGATCCCAAGAAACGTCTTGGATCGGGGCCCACGGGAGCCCAGGAGATCAAAGACCACCCCTTCTTCACGGTGAGGTCTGGCGTCCTTCTTTCCCGGGTGCAGAAGGTGGCCGGAGTGCGCCAGGATGGCCGACCTGCTGCCCCCTCGGGGGGGGGTGTCTTCTTTCCACACACACACACTGCCTCTTAAACCGGATTTACCCCCCCTTTAGTCTAACACAAAACATTCCCGTCTAAATGGGTTGGATTACAACACCCACCCATTGGTTGTAGTGGAAGTCAAGATTTGGGGAAGTTGTGGCTGCCGCGTGGTTTCAGACTCGTCGCTTCCTTGAGCGGTAGGAAGTTCCCAGAAGCAGTTTTTAAAATTATTATTTTTTTCAAAATGAGGCCTGGTTTATTTTATTTTGGAAGAAGAAAGCCCTGGAAACGTACAGGATGTTTTTTGGAAGTTGAGGGTTGATGCCTGCCTGCTGACGGAGAATGAAACTGAGAAAATCGGTGACAGTTCTTCCCTTATTTGTTCTGTTCCCGTCTGAGCTGAAGGGCATTTTCAGAAGAAGGTCCACGGTCTTGGTTTTTTGGACCCACAACAGCCTTGGCTTGAGTTTAGCGCTCCTCTCCGGGCTAGCAAAAAACAACAACCCTGTACTCTGACGTCCAGAAATACTAATTGCCCATCCTGTGGGATTCCTGGGGTCGTGCCATGGAGAGAGTGACGGACTAGGACTCAGGAGACCTGGGTTCGAATCCCGGCTCAGCCACAGAAACTCACTGAGACAGTGGAACTGGTAAAACCACTCCTTAAAATAGCTCACTTACTTTGAAAGAGCCCCGCCAAGGTCGCTATAAGTCAGTCCCAACTTGATGGCTCACGACAACATGGTCCTTTGTCATTGGCCATGCAGGCAGGGGATTCTGGTTGTTGTAGTCCAAAGCATCTAGAATGCCAAACACATTCTTGCCCTCAACCCTTCTGTTCCCTTGTGACTATACAGCACCCGCACAAATCGGTTTAAAAGTGGCTTTAGCTCCTGTCATTTCCTCCGTGGAGGTTAGGAAAGGCTAGACAAGACAGCCTAGGACATGATTCTGTCCGATTCCTGCTTACAAGCATGTCGGCCCTTCCGATTCCAGGAGAAGGAAGTGAGCAGGACCGCTAACGTTGTTGCCGTCTATCTGTTATCGTTGCCCTTAACCTGGACTCCTCTTCCCA
Organism: Pogona vitticeps; assembly: GCF_051106095.1. NCBI lineage: Eukaryota > Metazoa > Chordata > Lepidosauria > Squamata > Agamidae > Pogona > Pogona vitticeps. Next base: position 5,689,112 of record NC_135797.1, on the reverse strand, counting down.
GGGCCTGGACTGGACCGAACTAGCCGATCGCCGGGTGAAACCCCCCTTCAAGCCCCTGATCCGCAGTGAGCTGGACGTGCGGAACTTCGCCGAAGAATTCACCAGCTTAGAACCCATCTACTCCCCCGCCGGGACTCCCCCCAACCTCGACCGTGTCTTCCAGGTGAATGCCGGAGACCTTTTGGATCGGCAGCCTTCGGGCACGCTTGCGTGGGGGCCTTCTTGCCGATGATTTCTTGAAATAGGATATTTTGTAGAGATTGGGGGGTAGGTGGGCCCTCCAGGCGGACTACAGTGCCCACTATCCCCTGCCGTCAGCTCTGCTTTTGAAGAGGGCTGCGGGAGGTGGTCGGCAAGCATCACGCAGAGGGCAGACTCACCCCTGATCTAAGGTTTAATTTTTGGTCGGGGGGGGGTTAAGAGAAGGGATGGAGGACAGAATTAGCAGAGAGCAAAGAGAGAAATATTCTCTTTCTCACCTAAACCCCGGGAGAGGATAATCATTCTGGTTTGCTAGCATGCCTGTTTGTCAGGTGAAACGTAGGGCTGCTTAATTCGAGGAGGGCGTTCAAACGGAGTTGAGACGCTGGTTTCTGCTTTCAAGAATTATTTTTGTTTGTGGGTTCTGTGCCATCGGCAGGCAAAGGCTGCAGGCCTGCCGTGTGCCACCTGTTTATGTCTCCTGCTACCAACTTGTCACTTTCTCAACCTGCCACTCCTCCTTTCGATTTCTTCTCTCTCTGCATCCTTCGACCACTTCCTTCCTGGCCGGCGGACGGTTGGCCAAACTTTGGGGAAGTTGCCGATTTGCACTGTCTCCCAGAACCCTAAGATAGTCATTTTTCCAAGCTGTGCTGTTGGGAGAGCAGAGAGATTTCCCAGGGCTGGAAGGCATGGCTTTGCACAAACATTTTGTAATAGAAGGTGTGAAATGTCGCTTAGGATGGTTTTCCCGCGCTGTAGCGCTCTCTCGCACCTCTCCACCTCTTTCAGAGTGTGGAAAAGTAATTCATTACTTTAACTAGTTTTCCGTTGTGAAAAAAAGTCCAAACCTCAGCGTAATTTGCCACGTGAGGGCCCAGCTGAGAGAAGCGGCTGCCCCCTTGAAAGGGAAACAGAAAAGTTTGTGAATTATGCTTTAAAAAAATAAGCAAGGCTGGCTTCCTCTGATGGCCGGGGTATCGTTTTATAGAAATGTGTCAGACGTATTAGATCAGGCCCCCAATGCTGAAGCAGTTCATTGGTTCCATCAGCTTTCCCCAGCCTCATGGCCTCCAGTGTGATGGACTACAACTCCCATGGTCCCCTGAGCCAGCATAGCCCGATAGATTATGGGAATTAGAGTGGTCTTCTGGAGGAAGTGCATCAGAGATGTGGACTCAAATCCACAGGACTTGCTGTCAAGCTGTCAAGTGACCGACCTGACTCAGAACCACCCACCCCTCCCTTTTTTTCAGGGTAGGGGGACGGCTTGTTTTGAACTCAAGACTTGGGGCTTGGGACTCAGGACCTGGCACCCAAGATGCAAACTCAGGACTCAGACCCAAAAGACTGGCCAACACCCCTGGCATGCATTCGGGGGAGGGGAGGCTGAGATGGCCGAAACAATTTTAAACACTTTAATAAGCTGCATGAGCCCAACACCAAAATATAGTTTGTTGTTTAACTTCATTTTTAAATGCGACTACTAATTTTAAAAAGGCAGTTTAGCAAGAAGGAACATCTCTTTTGAGTGAATGCTTCCTCCTAAGGCGATGCCAGCTACAATGGAACCTCGCAAGACGAATGCCTCGGGCAACAGAAAACCCGCAAGATGAAAGCCTCTTGCGAGTTTTTAGGTGCCCCACAAGACGAAAATTTCGCAAGACAACAGGACTCGCGGAACGAATTATTTTCGTCTTGCGAGGCACAACATCCAACAGCAAAGAAAATAACCAGTTCAAGAACTGTCAGTTTCTCCCAGATGCAAAATTATGTGGCGACTGACTCTTTTCTTAGTTAATTCACTACAACTCATACATGGAATCAGCTTGAGAGTGACATTTCCCCCCCCCCATGCAAGTGACAGCAGCCATGCTTCCCCCCCCCCCAAATCATGTTTCAAGAACATGAGTATATAAGCAGAATCGCTCCCTTTGTTTTCACGTCCGGGCGGTGTTTGTTGCTGTTGATCGGGCTGTCTCAGGAAGTTCTTCCTAATCCATGGACCGTGGGGTTAGAACGAAGGCACTTTCCTCCGTGTTATGTGCTTTGCTTTTTAAAAAACCCTTCTAGGTTCCTGCCAGCTGCCTGTTCTGCCCCTTGGCTGTAAGTTTCAGAACTCTCCTTAGTGCTTCCTTGTTTCCATTCTCTAATTTGCAGTCCTGTTGGGAGCCAGAAGCCCAATTACGCTGCTGGGAAGTGATTCAAGACAGAAGGATTTGTCAGCTCTTATTAAAGAAAAATCTGCATTTGCATGTGATGCAAAACCACTGTCGTCCAGATAATGGGATGTTGATCCGGTCTAGCATCAGAAGCTGCTTTCAGGAAGGGGCCCCAGATTAAAATATACTTCTTGACACTAGATGGTCGAGATATAAATGTAATAAATATACAGTATACATTTCCTCTTTCCATGAGAAAGGTCTTCAGAAGGCGCCGCTTGCCAGCTGCATTTTTTAAAAAAAGTAATTGCATCACAAAGATCAGCTTTGAGACTAATTTATTGTGCTTGTAAAACATCCTTTTTTAAAAAAAAATTGAGCTGTGACTTGCAAAAGGAGGTGGGCAGGAGAGAAATTAAATCATCATTATTAAATTGGTTTTAAAGTAAGTCACCTACAAAAACCTTAATTTCTGGAGCTGATATTCCTCTTTAAAAGGGAAGGAAGGGGGTTGTTTTATATAGTCTGCATTTATTTTCCCTTAAAAATGTAGGCATCTTTTTAGACAATAAAAATACTTCTAAGTGTGTGCAGTTAATCCGTTGACTGACATTCCAGCCTCTATACGAGTTTGCTTCGACGGGTGTATTTTTCTACTCTTCCGCTGGGGTATAAGCCCTGTTGAACTCAGTCAAATCCCCTCCATGCAGATTTCTGCTGCATTGACCTGTAAATATGGCAAGCCCTAAAAATCACAGGATAGAAACTTTATTGAGCTCTTGGCCACTACTGAGTTGGAAATGGGACTGAGCATATATTTTAGTGCTCTTCCAAATTAATTACTTTTTAAACAAACACATAAAAAGATTCTGTTATGTCTAGACAGCCAGCGATTCAGGAAGGGAAACTAGGTTAAAATACACTTCTTGATAGCTAGTCTTCTTACATGCACGGCGGCAAGCTTAAAGTGGTTTGATTGCTGGACCAAAATTAGTTGATTAATGGGTAAGTCTTTTGATTCAACAGGATGGTTTTAATCCCGTTAGGCTATTTTGATTCTGATGAAAGGGGGAAACGATGCTAGGTATAGTATGTGCTATTATCTGTGGTTTTCAGCATCCACGGGGGGCTTGGAATCAATCCCCCATGTATACAAGGGTCATTCTGTATAAACAGAAACAGTGGTTTTAAAAATGTTAGCTAAAAGGAAGGCAATTGAACTCGCAAAGCGAATATCACAATGTGTTATTGTTGCTTTGTGGAAAGCATTAAATAGTGTGAAACTGCAGCCCGCAATTGGGGTGGGGGGAAAAGAATCAGAGGTGTTGCCACTGGAGTTTGCCGTTTACTCAGCTCACAGGTCCCATGAAACAAACAGGGGCGTGATGGTTTTTCGAATACCGCAGAGCTTTGCTGAACCGGATGCTGTTCTTCTTCTTCAAAAGGGCTATTCCTTCATTGCGCCTTCCATCCTCTTCAACCGCAACGCTGTGACGGCGGACGTGCTCGGGGCTGCCGTGGCTGGGGAGCGCCCGGGAAGCGCCGCCGTGGCCCGGAGCGCCATGATGAAGGTAAGGACGTGACGTGGGAAGGAGAGAAAGGCCCGCAAGTTTGGGAACTGCCGGGTCAGCACGCTTTACAAAGATCGAGAGTCACCGATGGAGGGGTTCCCCCCCCATCTTTTCCTGGAGTGGATCTGGACAGAAAAATGAAGCATCAGGGTGTTTTGAGTTGGGTGGATCCAGCTGATCATTTTCAAGCCGCTCCCATATTTTATCATGTGCAAGGGGAGATACCTTTGGCCTGCTACAATAGGCTGCACTTTAAGAAAGGGTATGAAGATGCCAGCTTGGGTGGGCAAGGCTTTTACCTGCAAGGTAAATCCTAAGTCCAGCCAACCTGGAGCTGGGTCTGGACTCCTAAAGATCCGTTGAGGCCAACCTCACACCCCACTGTTGGGCTTCCTCCTTGGTGATGATCCTCTCTGATCCGGAGAAGGATGCTGGTGAGAGATGGAAGCAGATTCTCGCTGTCTCAACAGCACAGATAGGAAAAAGTACTTGTTTTGAAGCACGTCTCCAGAAACACCCCGGGCAAGTTGGCCACTCTTTCTCAGTTATCAGGGATGACATGACGTAGAGACTTAATAGTATCTGAAGAGGGACAGATCGTGGGAGCTGTAGTCCTGGGGATTCTGGGACTATAACTCTCTCTATCCTCTGCTAGGGGTTCAATCCAGCGGCACCTTGGAGGGCTGCTCGTGGCCCAACCCTTCAAAGTTAGGGGTTCTCCCAAAATAGGTGGGCTTGGGAGGAACTCTCCGCAGGGAAGCCCGCCTGGCTTCTGCTCTGAGACTCCCTCTCCTCCCGCCAAAGGATTCGTCGTTCTTCCAAAAGTATGAGATGGACTTGAAGGAGCCACCCCTGGGTGAGGGCAGCTTTTCCTTGTGCCGCCGCTGCCGGCAGCGCCAAACCGGAGCAGAATTCGCCGTCAAGATCATCAGCAAAAGGTGAGACCGGTCTAGCTGGTGGCAGCGTTGCCGTTGAGGATATTGACCTCACACGCCTATGACCTGCTGAGCGATGTGAACTGGCAGGATTCTTCGTGGTATCCTCGGCATAGATTGGCTTTCCTTTAACTTTCATGGCGTAGAGGGATAGCCTAGAACTAGATGAACTCGAACGAGGAACGGGGGCACGAGAGGTGCTTCAAGCACCTACCCAGAACTCCCTGGTGGGATGCTCTGGGCTAAGGAGGTTCAACCCGCTGGGAATTTTTAATGTAAGAGTTTCTGGCCAATCAGACTATAAGGAGTGCCGCCTGATATGCAAAGCCTAGTCAAGAGGTAGAGAAGCTGCAGCCGGGGACAGCTTGTGACCTCGTGGGGGGGGGATACTACCCTGAACGTTCAGGATGAGGCACCTCCCTGTTGTGATGCAGACACCCCTGCCTGCAGGCATCTTTTAAAACACTTTTCCTGACCTTCCGCACCGAGACCGGTGAACCTCTGGCCTAGGTCTTGGGAAGAAGGTGGCGCCCCCCCCCAGATCCCCCGGACAGACATCCACACCTGTAAGGCTTAGCCCACCTAGCCGACAACAGGGCACGGCAGGTAGGTTGCAGTTTTGGAAGATTGGGAGGAAAGGAAGCCCTCGTCTAGGTGGTGGACGAACGGTACGGTTTCTGTCGGTTTGGTGGCTCCTTTGCATGGCGTTGAACTGACAAGCCGCCGCGTTTATGACTCCGTTCTGTCCTTAAATCCAGAATGGAAGCAAACACACAGCGCGAAGTGGCTGCCTTGCAGATCTGCGAAGCCCACCCAAACATTGTCAAGCTACATGACGTCCATCATGACCAGGTGACCTTTCTTTTAAAAAATTATTTATTTATTTATTTTTGCTTTCAAAGAGCCAGAGGTTGGGAGTTCGATTCCTCCCGTGTCTCCTTAACGGGAGGGGGTGGACTTGATGATCGATAGGGTCCCTTCCAGCTCTGCAGTTCTAAGATGATGATTATTACTATTGTTATCAAATCATCCCCCCTCCACACCCCATATAGAGGCCCTGCTATACCACATTCCTTTCTCCCATCTTTTCTTCACAAAAGCTTTAAAAATGATATATTAATTATAATAGCTCCCAGGGCAGTTTATATCTTATGCATATTTTTTGTTAAAAAAAATCACACTGGTATAGCACAGAAAATGTCCTATTCTTTGTTTAGGGCAGCCATAAAGCTCATTATTTGATGAGGATCATATCCGAATTCAAATTTGGGATGGAAATTTTCCAAGCCGGGACCCAGGACCCCTGTTTCTAGATCTAAACTTGTTTAGACTTAACTGCTTGCTCCATTAGCTATGTGTAACCTCCAGCGTCCAGATCTTGGAAAATTAAATTTAAAAATAAATTAGTAGTTAAAATTCCAAAGGCTCCCACAGTAGTCAGTGGCTATCACATACAATTTTTTAAAAGATTTTTTTTTCCTTTCTTTTACTTTCTTCGTACACAGATGTGTCTTAACATGGAATGGTTGTTTGGTTGGTTTGTCTGACTGGTTGTTTAAAAAGAAAACCATCAGAACAGTACAAGCCACTGACCTGTAGAACAAAATACTGTTTTGCCTAATAACACAACCTGCATAACTATATCTTTTTTTTTCAAAGTTACAGTTATATGGCAAAGGCTGCCAGCTTATCTTTTATTATACCAATATGGCCAGATAATTATTTATGCCCGACTTACTGGGAGGGAGGAGAAGAATGAATCACAAATACTGTAACCTTTAATAATCTCAGCTATTGGGGATCATAAGCATGGGGAGTTTTTTTTCCTCCCTTCCTTGCTTGCGGGTTTTCCATCATGGCCTCTGGGAATGATGAGCCTTTGATGCATTGGCTTACGTTTCTGCGAGTCTCCTGGATGGGGGGGGGGGACCCTGAAGCCGCTGCCTTCACTCTGCGGCCCTTCCTTCCTCCACAGTACCACACGTATCTTGTGATGGAACTGCTCCGAGGCGGAGAGCTTCTCGACCGCATCAAGAAGAAGCAGCACTTCAGCGAATCGGAAGCCAGCCAGATCATGCGCAGCCTGGTGTCTGCCGTCAGCTCCATGCATGATGCTGGGGTGGTGCATCGTGACCTAAAGCCAGAGGTACGCGGGAGGGCTGGTCTTGCGATAAGGATGCTCTGGGAGACGCTCACCACTGTGTTCAGGTTTTATTAGGTCGCCGGAGGTTCTGCAACCTTGATGAGGATGATGATGATGGGGAGGTAGGGAGAAAAAGATTGATGCCTTGCCCAACACCATCTCTAGCAACTTTTCTGCCACCACACACCACCGCAGAAGGATGCTCCAGATAAATTTTAGCTTAGGTTATTTAAAACTGTGGCCATTGGGAAAATCAAGAGCAGGTCCTAAACTATTCCAAATAAGTACAGAGTGTAAGAGTTTGCTAGTGTTTTTTTAATAGCCATGTTGAAAACGCTGATCTCGTTTGATCTGGGTATGAAGCAAGTTTCATACAGTATTTGGATAGAAGCTATCTAGGAATACCAGACATCTCTGGGTAGAGCTTCCAGCCCCAAACCCTGAAAAGCCATTACTGCTGCTCAGAGTCAACAGTATTGACATATAGACATGGCAGCTTCTTGGGCTCCCTCCAACGTGCTGCCCTTCAGATGTGTTAAAACTCCTGTGACTTCCCCAGCCCTCTCCGATGCGGTTGGCGATGCTCATCTCACTCAGAAACATGTGTTTTTCTTAAGCTGTGGCAAAGCGCTCCATCTGGTCTGCTTAGATTTGTGTTCCGGCCTTGAGCAAGGGGGTTGGACTCGATGGCCTTATGGGCCCCGTCCTGCTCCATTATTCTATGTTTTTGTGATCAGCCAGGACCAAGTTCTCAGCTCAGATTTATAGCACAGCTTTCAAGCAGTTTTGGGTAGTTTTATGTGGAGTTACTCTTTGTGACGTACAAGTACCACTTGCACAAGTCAGCTTCAGAACCGAGTGGACATTTGAACCCAGATCTCTCCTGATGCAGTTATAGTGCTTCGTTCTTCAGCTTCACCGTCACCAGCTCTCCTTCCGCCGGGTGGGGAATGTCGAGTTAACGTTGGTGACTGAAGTGGGGAAGAAGCAAATTCCCCCCCCCCTCGTCATCAACATCTGGATAAAATGGAGCTCGGGTTCTCCAAGGGAAGCCGAAAGCTTGCCTGAGCACCCAGTAACCCCGGCCGTTCCCACGAGACGATCCTTTTAAGAGCTTAGGGCCCAGGCGTGGCTGGACTCTGCCGTACCCAGGGAACGACGGGGTACAGGAAAGAAAAGCCAGGGTGCTGTGGGGCTACCTAGTGGCGTTCCAACACCATTCACAATGCCCTTTCTCTTAGAATATTCTGTACGCGGACGAATCGGAAGGGGCCCCCATAAAAGTGATCGACTTTGGCTTCGCTCGCCTCCGGCCGCAGAATTCGCAGCCCATGCAGACGCCCTGCTTCACCTTGCAGTACGCCGCTCCCGAGCTGTTGCAGGATGGGGGTTACGACGAGTCCTGTGACCTCTGGAGCCTTGGGGTCATCCTGGTAGGTGGGGCAGACCCCAAATCAGAGGCTTCTCTGGCCCTTTGCTGTCTCCTTTGGTATTGCTGCCCCTTTGTGTGTGTGTGCGTGTGTGCGTGTGTATTAAAGCTTCTGTATACAATAGGACAGGACTATCCACGGGATCATTATTGGCCAATTAATTTATACACTGCCTGAGAATATTTAATAGCCCCCACCAGGGGTTATTAAATCCACTTTCAGACTGGATTTACCAGAAATGGCCATTAGAGAGAGCCAGAGACCATGCAGTGTATAGTGTTGGATACTTCTGCAGTTTTTTCAGTATTTGTGCTCTCTCTCTCTCTCTCTCTGTCTGTCTCTGTCTCTCTCTCTCGGAACGGATCTGTGGCAACCAGGATCCCACTGTACCACATCTTGTCGTGGCAGATTCCAAGGCAGTGTACAACATCACAGTTCATTTTCAGACAATTTTCCAGTTATCATGTCGTGTTTCCTTATATCCAGCACCACCTTCGTGCTTCCCATTACGTACTGACCTGCTTCTTGGGCTTTCGTTCGCAAGGCATGAGGGCTAGGAACTTTTCTTCACTGCTTTCTAAAACATTGGGATTTCTCCTGATTTCTGGCAATTGTTACTTAATTCATTTTATGCATAATCATCCCAGCCCCTCTCTGTCTCGAAAGAAGTAGGGTAGCTGGCAGGGATGGTTAAGAAATTTACTTAGAAAGCAGAACGAACTAAGAAGAGGCTGCCCCTTCCCATATCACTAGTTTTTTTTTTTTGTTTTTTGGAAGACCCCAGATAATTTAGCTGATGGGGAACCATCCTATCTCCACCCCCTTCTGATGGTCCTGCTTTCTTCAAGGAGCACAGCTACAAGAAAAGCCACTTTCCTATCATCCAAAATCTGCAGGGGCCGCACAAATAGCATCACCCAGTTCTTACCCCTTGTGTTTTTCTCCCTCCCTCCCCCTCGCGAAACCTTGCAGTACACCATGCTCTCTGGACAGGCCCCCTTCCACAGCAGCCAAGAAGGAAGTGCGGCCAGCCATGCAGCCGAGATCATGCACAAGATCAAGGAAGGTCGGTTCTCCCTGGAGGGTGAGCCGTGGAAGAATGTGTCGGAAGAGGCCAAGGAGCTGGTTAGAGGTGACGAGGGGAGGGGGAAGCATCTTCAGATCGATGGGTTTCTGGCTGAGAGCAGGCAAAAGATCCAGTGGGTTCTTGAGATTCTTTGTTAACAGGGGAGAATTTAAGAGTTTGTGCCAAGACGAGCCTTCTGGGCCCACAGAAAATCCCAAAATGAGATTAGTATTTCTGGGTTTAGAACTGTAAGAGGATCAGTAGGTACTGCTCAGGCGTTTTTGTATTTGAAACAAGTGATTAGAAGACATCGCAAAATGCTGAGATTATTTTGAATAATTCAGCCTACCTCTTTCAGTGCAAAGGGCAGATTTTTCAAACAAATATATTTTAAAAACCCTGATTTTCAATAAAATCCTTAGTTGATAAATATGATGAAATGTCCAGAAGCTATTTTGCGCCAAGCCTGCTGTTAAATTAGCTGCTCCAGCCTTTCTGGTGCCTTGTAGCGAACAAAAAAAGGGGGAGTTAGGGTAACTGGAAAGCATTGGACGCTGTATCTTTAGGATGATTTTAAAAAAATTTAAATGGACAGGCAGCCCAATTCTGTTCAACAGTGTATTGTTTTGACCTGGAGTGTTGAGGAAATAAATAAATGAAGCAGCAAATTGCACTGAGGTTTTTGGCAGCCTTTCGTTGAACTTCTGGACTTCGGGTGCTGTGCCTGCATCTATTGAATTTGCAAACCCTTAGCAGTAAGGGAGTATGAAAAAGAAAATTAAGGGGAAGGTATGTTCTTTTTTGATCCACACCTCCCCCCAGGAGGAGTGGTATTTACATGAAGTAGCGCTGGGAGGATTCTGTGCCATGAGTGAAAATTAGGGGCCAAAGCTCGCCAAGTTTTCTCGGCAGGTGTTTGCATTTTCGGTCTTTGAACAATTCCTAATCTGACCTTTTTCCCCCCCTCTTGTACGGTCAGGTCTCCTGACGGTGGATCCTGCAAAACGGCTGAAGATCTCAAGCTTGCGCTACAGCGAGTGGCTCCTGGATGGGAGTGCCCTTTCTTCCACCCCCCTCATGACTCCGGACATTCTGGAGAGCTCAGGGCCCGCCGTGCGAACGGGCGTCAACGTTGCCTTTATGGTGAGACACACAATCCCTGTAGATGTGTCGCGAGGGCCCTCTTTGCATGGGGCGGGGAGTGGAATTTGTAGGCACCCCCCAACTCCGTAAGATAATTTTACTTTGTGGTGCAAGAGAATGCTGGAGGTTTTTTTTTTTCCTTTCTTTTTTCTGTTTCTAGTGTACAAAGCAACAATCTGTTTCTGTCCAATTTCTTTTTTTCTTGCGAGCGTCCCAAAGCAGTGGAACAGAAAAGCAACAGAGGGCCGGCAGCGATAGCGCCTGGAATTTTGTGGCTGCAACTGGTTTTTGCTTTGCCAAAAAATTACTCACGCGCTGTTGCAAAGCACCAATGTGCTCAGGAAACACACTGCCGAAACAATGGAACCACAAAAGTTAGGAGTCTTGATGTGATGCGGAATGACTTGCTAGATGGGGGGGTGTCAGGGCTGGCAAGATCCAAAAACCCAGAGCAAAAGTGGATTTCGGAGGGGGGTTCGTAGAGAGATGGGAGACCTAGGTGGGTTTAAGCAGTGGTGCACGCAGGAAGCCCTGTGAGAATCTGGAAACAAATAGGGGCAAAGGCTGACACCCTAAATTCTTTTCTTCTCCCTCTGCCGCCGCCCCCCCTCCAGGCCTTTAACAAGGGCAAGCGGGAAGGTTTCTTTCTGAAGAGTGTGGAGAATGCCCCCCTCGCCAAACGGCGCAAGCTCAAAATGTCCAGTACCGGCGCCGAAGCCCGACGCAGCAGCAGCACCTCCTCCTCCTCGTCCTCCGGCTCCTCGTCCACCACCTCTTCCCGTCCCCCCAAGGCTAAGGTTCCCACAGTTCGCCGAGAACTCCCGTCGTAGCGACCCCAGGAGAGAGGGGTGCGCGCTCCAGGGCAGGAGGGAAAGTGGGTATTTATTGTCTATGTTGCTGTCGGGGCCGGAAGCCTCCTCTGTACCGCCCGCCCGCCCGCCCACCGCCTTTCCCATTGCCAGCCCCGTACGATGCAATTTCGCCCCATTCACGACAGGCCCCCTTTTGTTGCGAGAAAGCAGCAAAGGTTTGTGTGAACATTTGGACTGTGAGCTGGGGGGGCCATACGGTGTTTGCCAAAGATTTTGCACGACAGCCCCAGATCTGCTGTCAGGAGAAGAGGGAGACACTGCCGGGCAGAACCCAGGGAAGCTGCCCCCCCTTTTAAAAATACCAAATCAATGTCCATTTCTGAGGGTTGTTCAGGGTTAGGCACCAGGGTGAGGAGTCCAGGTTTGTGGGGAGGGTCTTGTGACTTTCTTTGCGCTTTTTTTTAAATAGATGGGGGGGGACTGGTGGAGCCCTGCCTTTGTCCTCCCCCTTACACTCCCAACATGCAAGAGGGCTGGTCCCTTTCCCACCCCTGCCCTGGGTCTGGCGTCGAAGGGGGCAAAGGTCAGGGGTTGCAGTTAACCCTCCAAATACTGGGGGTGGGTGTTTTCCATTCATTTTGATGTTTTTATAAGGAGTTGGCTGGAGGGGGGGTTGTTCGTTTGGGGGGGGCAAAGCTACTTACAGGGGAGGGCTATGTGAAATGTTTCTCCTATGGAGTATCATGCCCCCTCCTTCTAGCACCCCTGGTTCCCCCCCCTTTTTTTTTTTAGCTTGGCACAGAAATTGAGCAGCCCTGGCATTCCCCTGAAAGGGAAGCTGGCTTGTGTCATTTCTGCGTGTCAAACGGCTGCCGGAAGCCCAGACAACATAAAAATTAGGCAAAATCCTGAAGCTCATTCGGAGAATTGGCAGGCCTGAGAGATGGGTTTTCAGAGGAAACCAGGGCAGAGGACCTACTCTGTTCCCCAGGTCCAGAAAGAAAGGCCCCAAAATCCTTAAGCACAGAGTCAGGGCAGGAAAAGCTCCGATAGATGTTTTCAGAGTTTGGGGAACGGTCTTCCGTTTCTGCCTTATGTCCCAGTAGAACGGGCTCTGCTGGAGCAATCTGTATAAGCTCAGAGACTTTGCAAAAATGTGGGTTTAGGGGGTGGGAGTATTGTAGGGGAGGGAGAGAGTATATTTTCGAAAGAGAAGAAATTACTGTTTTTTTAAAAAAATACTGAACGCGAGTGTGAGGTATACATTTGTTGAATCGCGCATTTGAATTCAGAATGCAAGGGAGAATTTTAACCTTACTTGCCACTATGATGGGAAGGACTTAAGGATTTCAGTGAAAACAGGAATCTGTGAACTTGACCCCTTTTTGCAGCTTTTAATCCCAACTGAAACTAGATTTTACTTTAAAAACTGGCATTTCCCCCATATTACGAAGCAGCATTTAAAAACTCGTTGAATCTGGATTGCACTAAACTTGGTAGGATAGATAAAATGAACAGTCATTTGGATTTTAGTCACTGGGGTATTTTTTTTTACCATTTTAGAGACATCCCAGTTGAAGAGATCAAATTTATTACTGTTAGCTGAGACCCAAGCCATTTCTACGTAGCTGAATGTGACTCTCATACTGCAACATCAATTTTAGTAATTTTCACATCCCACTTTTGCTTACACAGCAGAAAGGTTCTGTTTAAAGTTTGTGAAAAATCCGCATGTCATGCAACATTTTTTAAAATGTTTATAGGGCAGTCCAAGGATTCTGATTTCTTGGCATTTATTGGTGTGTCCCAGTAAGCTGGAAAGAAATATTTGTTAACATAGAAGTGTGAATAAATATTAGGGTGGGGGGAAATGGGAATATGTGCACATGTTCATTCTGGATTATTTAATCTGGAATTTTAAAAATGTTATGATAAATATGTACAGGTTCTGGAAAGAGGCCTGAAAGGATGGAAGCAAAGGGAAGCTTGTTTCGACACTTTAAAGGGGTGTGCAATTAGAGCTATAAACTACCTGAAAACATAGGAAACCCCTCAAGACGTGTGGAAATTTGGGGGATTTATTTCAGACTGCTGGACAGTATCCACTTAGACTAGATTAAATTTGTAGTGTGGCGATTCCTGTTAATCAGTTCGGACACCTCTCAGTGATCAGCTTTACTCGCCCTGGATAGGTGAAGAAAACTCCTCTACCAGTTGGAACTGATCTAATCTTGATGTTCGTATCAAACTATGCTAAGTATATTTAATCTAAATTTTTCTCTTCCACCACCACCACCCCTCCAATTTCCCACCTCTCCTGCCACCTCTGTTGGGAGTCAGGAGTATAAAACCACTAACTTCTCCTCCATTAAAGGAAAAATATAACAATAGCCCTAACTTTTTCCTTCCTGGACACAAGGTGCAATTCATTTTTTTCCCAAAGACTTAATCCCAATGCTGCCCCAAAATATTTCCTACGGATTTTAGGAAACGGGGGGAGGGAGGGAGAGAAAATATGCATTCATTTCGGCTGCAATATTGCTGTCGGAGCAGGAAGCGGTGCCGATGCTTTCCTTCCTCCCCAGCCATGCTACCCATTTTAAACTGGCATCAGACCTGTTCTGAGCGGACTCTTAACAAAGGAACTCTACAAAATGGAGGGATTTTCTACCCAGGAGTTCTCCGCACCATGACAAAAACAGCATGTCCCCTTTTGTGGGATGGCAGGACAGTTAAATCTGGTTTCCAGTCCAGTTTTACGTTTGTAGCAGAGACGCTACCCGACCAGGCTTGCCCCATTGTGCCCCTCCTCTACATTTTTTGTGACTGGCAGCTGTTTTATTTGGGGAGGGAGGAATCTCCCCCTCCTTGGGGCAACAGAATATACGTGTGCGCGTGCGTGTATATATATAAATACATATTTGTGTGTGTGCGCGTGTGTGTCTTAACTGCCATATCTCCCCATGCTCTGCTGAAGAGAGATGGTGGAAGATTGGATGATGTGTACTTTTAAGTCTTTCTCTAAGCAGCACAAGCAGCCAAGAATGGGCCATTGGGCATCTTGTCCATGCAACCAAACCATGTGCATTTTTTATTTGAAAATAAAAATCACCTCTGAAGCCAGTGTGTTTGTCCTTCCCTTGGCATTAGCACCAAGCAAATTACTTTCACTTGGCATGATGCATACGGCTCCAGAGCAGCCGAGGACGTGGCGCAGGTGTCAATGTAAAGTGCCCAAAATGCAACATGAGCCAGTGGAGTGGCTCTTCAGTTCTGTTTTGTGCTCCCATTATTTGCACACCAAGACAGTAATTTACAGGAGTTTCTGTCCCCTGCCTTACAGCTAACATGGAGATCAGGAATCTTTTCCTCTGTATCACACTTGCAATCCCCACCAGAGCCCAACTGTGCTTTGCAGAGGTGAGCACCCAAATGCTGGAGGCATTCAAAAGAAAATTGGACAACCCTCTGCTTTGATTTGGATGCCTGCCTTGAGAAAGGGGCTGGACTTGATGGCCTTAGAGGCCCCCTTCCGAGTCCATCATTTTATGATTCTGTATTGGCTTTCAGCTCAGTACTAAGCCACCCAGAAGCTGAAGAACCAAGAAGCGGCAGTAACTGCCCTTTTGCTGACTCACGGGCTCACACAAAACAGCAGCTGCAAGGAAACCACTCTTGAGCTGAGAGAAATGGGGCTGAAAATTGGCTGGGATACAGCCCCGAGGATCAGTTCCTAGTCAGGTGGGAATTAAAACAGATCTGAAAAGGGGGAAGGAGCACTGCAAAAGGATGCCGGCCCCATCCGTTTGAAACACATAGACTTTATTCAAAAGAAAAAGAATGAAAAGAAACCTTACACCAACTGGAATGGAACAGAAGCATTCCCTGAAGCCATTGGAAAGGAAGAGAAAAGGGGAAGGGGAGGGTATGGCAATTATTGGGGGGGGGTTAACAGTTACAATACACCCATGATATGCAGATACTCCCAGGAAGACCACTGCAGATGGCAGAAAAGAGGCAGTCCGCCGCACACAACAGTCCATGGATGCAGACGTTACGCGTGGGCTGGGTGCGGTCTTTGGAGCGACAGCTGGCTGGAGGCAAGTCAAAAAGGGAAGATGCCCCCCCACCCCTCCTGCCTTTCCCACCCACCCACCCCTGGCCACCTAGCGCTAGAACCTTCACCCCCTTTCCTCGCCAGCTTTTTGAGCCACCTTCCAGTCATGGGGTACTAGCAGGTAAACCAGGGGGAGGAGGGGGGGAGAGGGGAGGAAAGAGCAGAGAATGGCCACACACCGCTAAAGCATCAATGGAACATGTGCCACACCGACAAGAAGGGCTGGATTAAGATCTTTAGGGGAAGCGGACCGTCCTTCCATTCTGTACAGGGGGCCGGAGGGGGGGGGGGAGAGAGAGAGAGAGAGACGGAAGCCACTTGTCTTACTTGGCAGTCATCATCTGTACAAACTCTGCAGGAAAAAGAAGACGGGAAGCAGAAAGACAATCAGGACGTTCTGAGGCAAGTGCCATTCAAAACCCATCACCCAGCAAGGGATCAGATCATCAAAAGAAGATCCTGAGAACAAAAAGTACAGAATTGGGGGGGGGGGTGCTTCCCTGTAATGCACAATGCAGGGAAACATTCCCCCTCCCAAACCTCCACTATATTATACTAACAGCAATGCAAGTTTCTAACCCCCCAACTTCTAACGTAAGTTGGCATTTTAAAACTTTTTTGTCGAATACCTGCACAGAACTAACTGAAACCGGTATTTGCAGCGAACGCAGGCTTGCCGCAGCGTTGCTAAAACCCGACAGGCAGGGAAGGGCTTTCGTCCCCTAAGGCCTCTCACCTTCGTAATTGACCTGTCCGTCTCCATCTATGTCAGCTTCTCTGATCATTTCGTCTACTTCCTCATCTGTCAGCTTCTCGCCCAGGTTGGTCATGACATGGCGGAGCTCTGCAGCACTAATATAGCCGTTGCCATCCTGAAGGTGGGAAATGCGGAGGAATGGGTTACAGGGGGAGCATCGAGGAGGGGGGGGATCTCAAGAAGGCAGAGGCTTGCTGTGAAAGCCGTCTCTAAACGCTACATCCCTAGAAACTCCCAGAAGCCTTTGCCACAAACCGTGCAAGCTAGGATTTCTGGGAGTTGCAGTCCAAGGACATCTGGGGCACACTGCTCTACATCAAGAGTGAGCTTTATTACCTTGTGATGCTTTGCCGGGGGGGGGGGTGTTGCACAGGAAAGCAGGGCTACCCCATGCCCTCCACCCTCCCTGCCTAAATACACAAGCTTATGGGGGAAGGGGTCCGCTGGAGCTAAAGAGGGTTTTTCAAAGCGTAATCTTGAGAAGATTGAAGTGCACGGGAAGAGACTGCTAATCATCCCCTTAGCCATGATCCCCCAGCCCGAAACGGCAAATGGGCTTTTCAGAAGCTTCCATTAGCACCAATGGATTTTTTTTACGAGTGTAACTGATGCATATCATCTGTCTTGGTCATACTAGCCAGAGTCCATAACAAATTATAACTTTTAAGGTATCAATAAAACATTGCCACAACTTGAACAAGTTGTGTTCCCCCTTCCCCTACAAGTTCACTTCTACTATAAGGTGTGAGGTAACACTCCCTTCAAGTTAATCTGATTATTTCTGGATATTTAACTGGTTTGAGATAAAAATCAAAGCAAAACTGACATTCAAAAAACCTTCCTCAAGACACAATGCAGGAGGAATTTGCCATACCCACAGAATATAACTCATGCCACAGCCAGCTTGTTGGATTTATACAGCCAAATGTTGTGTAAAAATAATACAAAAGATGGAGCTACTGCATCAGGGCTGCTTCTGAACCTGGGCTAAAATAACAGCAGCCAGGAGTACGATATTAAACCAGTCTATAAGGACCTGGAAGGGATGTTTGGGGATCTGAAACTCTCGGTGTTCATAAAGAACTCAAGGGCAGCATTCACCGAGTCGCGCCCTGTTCACGCAGGGTTTTATGGTCATCCCAAGCAAACGCAAGTATATGCCTTGCAACACAGCCAAACAACTGCTGGGGCTGGCGGCAATCACAGATCACTGAGAGGAAAAAAAACAACCCACTACTAGTGGATTTCATGTCAAGTATGCTTTGGGTGAAGGCCACCAAGGCTCCTAAAAACTAATTCAATTAGTCTTCAGCGAAACAGTCCATTTTTTTAAAAAAAATGCCTTTTTTTGCTTGGGGAGGAAAAGCTCATGGGACAGAAATACTGGACATCCTTGCAAAAGCTTTGTTCCCTAGCCAAGGAGAATGAAGCCTATTCAGCAAGGTTTATATTAAGTCCTGCAGTTAGGGTAGTAAACCTAAATAAGAACTTTGTTTTGCTTTGATCTGGGATCTCCCACAGACAGGCTGCTCAGAATCCCTGCCTGGAACCCAGATTTCTCCCCAAAGCTGCCCAGCCCTACCTTGTCAAAGACACGGAAGGCCTCGCGGATCTCTTCCTCACTGTCCGTGTCCTTCATCTTCCGGGCCATCATAGTGAGGAATTCTGGGAAATCGATGGTGCCATTTCCTGGAGAGAGGTCAACGGTTTAGCACTGTACCGAAAACCGACGGCTGTGATCGGTGGCCCAGCGATCGGAAAGTCTTGCCCCTTTCCCTCCAGCTGGGTAAATGACTCTGAAGGCTCAGGTGACAACGGGAATTGTGTTCCTGTTGCCAAAAGGACAGGCAGAAAGCACTGCCTTTTCCAACCCCTCAAGCAACTGGGGAAATGAAAGGCAGGGAAAGGGCCACACAAAAATGTTGGCAGTGTTGGCTGGCCAGTTCTAGTGTTTTTCTCGTCCAGCCACAACACTGCCTGATTGCCTAAAGAGATTAAGGAAAACAGCCCCCTCCCATAAATTAATTCGTTGCCTTCAGTCAACTGCTCTCTAAAGCAGGGGTCCCCAACCCCATCCGTGGCCTTCACAGGACTGGGCCGCGGAGAGAGATCTCACGTCCCCTCACGGATACCCACATGCACGCGCACCCCGCCCACCCGCACCCCACTCACCTGTGAGTGCACCACACCCAGCTGCACATGTGCACTAGCGCACCCCTCACCTGCGAGCACACTCTGCCCCCACGAGCACCCACACACACAGCCCCCCCAACTCACCCACAGCTTGGAAAAGGTTGGGGACCACTGCTCTAAAGTCTATGGACATTCATCCTGATAACAACAACAAAATTGTGAGGACAGCCCCCCGTTCGGGTGGTGGGTGATTAAAATCAGCAATGAAGCTAAACTGTCTTCTGGCTGCATTGAGCTTGTAGGCAACGCTGGCGAGTCCTGATCCCCATAAGGCTGCCAGGCTTCTACTGCACACCGTGGGAAGCATCACCGTTGCTTTCAACATTTGTTAATGCACAAATGTTGTGCCCGGCCCATTCCATCACCACCCTCTCCTTGACCTGCCCTCAGACAGCCTCCCAGCTGATGCTCTGCCCACGTCCTGCTCACCATCAGCATCCACCTCGTTGATCATATCTTGCAATTCTGCCTCGGTGGGGTTCTGGCCCAGAGAGCGCATCACGGTGCCAAGCTCCTTGGTGGTGATGGTGCCATCGCCGTCCTTGTCAAAGAGGGAGAAGGCCTCTTTGAACTCTGAGAGGAAGAAAGGAGAGCACGCTCAGCACCAAGCAGGCCCGCGGCCACCTTCGCCCACAAACACAGAGCCCACAGAATCCCCACAAAGAAGAACACAGGGAACTCCTACGCCCTTGGCCAGTTACCACCTTGGCTAGTGGGAGAATAACATATGCATTCCTTGACTTCCAGTGCAAACCAGTTCAACTGGGAGGAAAAGGGAGAAACGACTGGGCACATTGGTCCTTCCAACAGAGATTACAATCTTAGCATTTGTGGAAGCCATGTTGGCACACTTGCTTAACTTTCAAGTCTTTCTTCTTCCTTACTGAAAGGATGCGGTCAAATATAGTTTCATGGAAGTTTGGTAAGAGCAGAAGGGAACTGTGGTGCCCCCACACAAGCTGGCAGGTAAATACCAAGTTTTAAGACGGTTTTAATCTGTGGCACTGATAAAGCCAAGGCGTATTTCAAATATTTGGTCATCCCTAGAGCAGGTCTATGAGGTAAAGAGATCCTACTAGTTTGCCTGTTACAGAGGCAAGTTGTCTGGAAAGCTCAGTGTTAGAAGAGACGACTGGGATGGCCGCGGGCAAGCTGTCGCCACAAGAAGAGAATGGCACGCGACTTCAGAGTGCTTTCTACCTAGAAAACCCTGAAGCCTCAGAACTGACGTGACAGCACGCAATTAATTAAGGAGCAAAGGCTGAGGGATTGTGAGAGAGCAACTTCTCCTCTTTTTCCCCCCAGTGGGCCGAGTTCAGAGTCCAAGGAAAGCTGGAAAGAGGTCCAAATCCAACTTTAATCGCTGGCTCGCTGGACTCTTGTATTGCCTCGCCGATACCACCAGCTCTGCAGACTCTGACTGGCCTTGCCACTGTTTCTGTGGCTGGGAGACAAAAGAACGCTCACCTGCAATTTGCTCCTCTGTCAGCTGATCAGCCTGCAGAAAGGAAGAGAAGGCAAGAGACACAGGGGGGAAAAGTTACGTCTGAACCCTCTCTTTTCATACCATGACAGCCCCCTCCACCAAGACTGCCCTTCCAACACACAGTTTTCTTCTATGTTCCTTGCAATGCTGGCCCCCAGTTTTCCCACATGACTTGTATTTACACTCAACCTAACTGCAGGGAATCACTGTAATTTGTACTGAGGCAGATCCTCCCACCGGCCTGCCTACAGCTTCAGCCCCTAGGGAAAGGAAATCAAACCCTCCTCCTCCGATCTACGCTTTTCTGCACTGCAGATACATTCCTATTGTCCCCATGTACTGAGTCAAAGGCCCCCTCATTCTAAGACAGGTAGGACAGATACCCCGGGTTCTAACTTGCTTTAGATTGTTGCCATTTATATCAGAAACAAACAAAGTGTAAACTATAAGTTATAAGGATCCCACAGTAGCTCCAGACCAAAAAAAGGAAAAAAGACACACCTGTGCCCAGAAACTGGGGGTGGGGGGCTTATTGCCATTTCAAGGTTATTTTTGGTGTGGTAGAGACAGGTCTGTTTCAGATCTGGGAGAGCCTTTTAGAAACAAGAGACTACCTAAACTCTTCTTGTTTCTAAAAAAAAGGTCTCTTCTGGCACATCACACACACCTAGGTTTACAAGGACATAACCTGCCATTCTAGCAGAGGGTGGTAGAGGGGATGCCGCTGATAAAAAGCAAAGAGGAAAAATGTTCAGAAAGCCATTTCGATGCAGAAACCAAACAAAATCCTGCTGCAAGACGTGCGAGTCTACATTGGGAGAGTGGAGGAAGGCAATTCAGATACGAGGTGTAAAGAAAACACAAGGCCTCGCCCCTCAAATTCTGTCTGAGAATGCAACCCATCCATGCACCTCTTTAAAATTGCCTATGGGGAGCTTGTGTTTGTGTGTCTTATCTTCCCCAAGTCCAGCTTCCCAATTTCAATCATACAGTGCCTCCAAGCATTTCCTCTACCCCTCCAAATTTAAATCCCATCCCCATCTCCCTTATAGAGGGAACCAATCATTTCACACACAAAAAGGATCCTGGTTTGCCCCCGTGATATTTTCATTCACTATCTATGCACCGTTTCCACCACCGCCACACGCCCACTCACACACCAGCAGCTTCTTGTTTTAAGGCTCGAGAAATATCCCAAAGCGCAGGACATTTCCACTCCCGCCTCTTCTAAGGAGGGAGCCCCCAATATTTTATCTGTGAGAAACTATTTTTGGTCTCATCCCTTCTTCCTCAGGGTCCCTAGCACGCTTTGCAAGGATCAGTCACCTTCCATGCCCTTTCCTCTCTACTTTTCTGCCTTCTCAGATTTTGTAGGCAACACAATTCTTTCCCATTCTTTCAAAGCAACCACCCTCACACTTTATTACCCTCCTTCCCCACCATAACCTAATCTTTTAAAGAAACCACTTTTTTCCTTCCAGAATCCCATCGTTTATTATTCGTCTCTTCTCAAACTTCATGTTTTTGCAGCCGTTTGAAGAAACTTGAGCATCTTTGCCCACCACTACCCACAGACGTTCATCCCTTCCCTCTCTCATTTTTAAAAGGGGGAAGCGTCTCCTCAGTCCCCACTGCCAGAAACCACTGATGAATGCCAACCCTTCAATTCTAGGCACTCACTTTTCTACGGATGGACCAGGACGTTGTTCAGTGACGCCTTCCCCAGTCTCTACATGCAAGTCCAAACATTTCTACTACATTCATAGCTTCATTTTGAAAGTGCCAATGTTCCCAGAGATGTGGGGTGTTTTCTTCTTCTTTACCAAAGGCTCCATCTTTTG
This sequence comes from Pogona vitticeps, assembly GCF_051106095.1. Classification (NCBI taxonomy): domain Eukaryota; kingdom Metazoa; phylum Chordata; class Lepidosauria; order Squamata; family Agamidae; genus Pogona; species Pogona vitticeps. The sequence continues at coordinate 5,667,255 of NC_135797.1, read as the reverse complement.
CTAAACACTCCCCCCCCCCCCGCCCACAGTGTTGGAGAAACACAATAATACTCTTTCAAAGCTCACCCTCCTGTACTTTGGGAGGGGCTGGGGATCAGATGCACAACCAGCTCCCCATCATTCATCATCAGCCTATCTACTGTACTTTCTACTCCATGCCTGGGGAGGCTTTTTTAGCTCATCCCACATCTTCACCTTCATAACCTTTCACCATGAAATATTCTCTAATTTTAGGAGCATTTTAGTGGAAGACTGAGATTCTGGATCATAATAACAGGTCATGAATGGGGAAGGAACTGAACCTTATTCCTCAACATCATTAACACTTTCACTGCCAAACAAAGTACTTGGGAGAGGATATACTTCTTCACCTGAAGCCACCAGGATGTAACAGCATACTTCTGAGGCTGGGATGGTCTGCATTTTTCTCTCCATTTACAGCCTCTCAGCGAGGGAGCAGAGCTTCTGCTCACCTATATAACCTTTTTTTGCAGGGGGGAAAGGAGTGAGAGCTGCCTGAGCATCCCCAATAATAAAATTATTAATCAACCCAAATGCAACAGAAATATTTGTAACCCCACGCCACCCCATGTCATTCCCAATTAAGGTGAGGCTTCACATCCACCCATTTCAAGGCATGGGGCGGGTGGGTAAAATGTTATAACTCTCCTGATTTCACCCACTCCATTCAAAAACCCCTAACCAAAATGAAGAGAATGAAGGAGCCCCTGCTATAAGTATGTGGAGGGGGGGAGGTTTTAAGCCCTCTTGGAGAAAGGGGGTGTGAGAACAACCTCCAGCCTTTTTTCTCTCTCTAGGATCCCTTGCTGGGGGAAAGCTTTGCTTCCCCCCCTTAAAAAAAATAACCCTCAAATTAGGGTGCAGAGCCATTGTCCCCCTTCTTCCCTGAAAAGTCATCAACAGCAGGGGAGGGGGGCCTAGTGCCACATAACCCTTGCTTTGGGTTTACCGCCCCCCCCTCATCACAGGGGTACCCCAATTCAAAGACACCCCTAATAACAAGGATGCCCCCCAATGAAAGGGAATCCCCTTCATAATGAGGGCACCTCACTCAGAGACCCCCCCTCTTATGCCCCCCCCAATAACAAGGGTGGCCCTCCCATTGAAGGCTCATAAGGGCACCCGTCATCTAGACACCCCCTTTCTTATGCCCCCCAAGCAGATCCCCCCAATAACAAGGGTGACCCCCAACTGAGACCCCTCCCACCAAAAGCTGTCCCCAGCTCAAGACCCCCCCAATGAGAAGGGGGGTCCCCCCTCCCTTAAACACCACCCTCCTCACAAGGGCGCCCCCAGGTGAAGCCCCTCCCCTCCTGACAAGGGCGCCCCTCAGGCAGAGGCGCCCCCTCCCCAGGTGAAGACCCCCCTACACAACTCCCTCAGGGCAAGGCCCCTCCCCCTCCCCCTCCCCCTCCCCCTCCCCCTCCCCTTGAGGCGCGGGGGGGCGTCCCTCCCCCTCCCGTTCGTGGCCGCTCACCATGGCGACGGGGAGGGGCAGTGGCGCGGCGACCTCTCCGCTCCGGCGGGCTGCGCTCCGTCTCCCTCCGCCCGGGGCTGAGCCGTGGCTGAGGGCCGCCCCCTCCCCCTTCAACGGCCGCGCTCTCCGCCCTTCAACGGAAACCGGGGGAGCCCAACGGACGTCCTAGAGGGGGGGGCTTCTTTTCCGACCCGGTCACTCCCTCGCACTTGTATCCCTCCGCCAACGAGTCCCGACACCCGCCCGCTCTTCTTCCCGGCACCTCAAGAAGCTCAAAAAAAACCCCTCACAGCGCGGCCCGTTGTGTCCGTTGCGCCACGCCCTTTAAATAGCCGCCGGCCGCGCCCCCTCCGCCGTCACGTGGACGGCGGCGTCGCTTCTTATTGGCCCAGCCTCACCTGCATTGCGTCAGGGGATGCTGCTTAAAGGGGAAGGGAGTGGTGGGTTTGCGTGTGCGTGGGCCGACCGTTTGGGGTGGAAATTGGGTTAATAGTACAGGGGCCCCGCCCGTGCGCGAGAAGGGCCGGAGGATTAAAAGGGGCGGGCGAGTGACGTCAGGGAAGGAAATGATGTCGGCTGATTTTTGACAGAGGGATTTAAAGGGGAGGCCAAGAAAGGCAAAAATGGCAATTCAAGGGGGCAAAGCAAGAGAGTTTAATCTTGGTGTTACCAAATGCAGAGAGGAAAAAAAATGACTAAATCGAGGCTGTCATTCTTTGAAGCAACTCTAGAGAGGACAAGGCTTTCAGGAAAAGCCAATTAATGCTAGGAAAAATTGAAGGCAGCAGGAAAAGAGGAAGGCGAAATACAAGATGGATTCACTCAGTCAAGGAAGCCATGCTTTGAGTTTGCAAGAGCTGAGCAGGGCCGTTAATTCACTCTGTTTGAAGGTCCCTCATTGGTAGGGTCTCTGTAAGTTGAAAGCAACCTAGCAGCACAGAACAAGTGTAGCACTTGCTTTCCTCCCATGATTTAGATAGAGGTTCCCCTTGACATTGAATCCAGTCGTCTCCGACTCGAGGGCGGGGTGCTCATCCCCATCTCCAAGCCGTAGAGCCAGCGTTTGTCCGAAGACAGTTTCCGTGGTCACGTGGCCAGCGCGACTAGACACGGAACACCCTAACCTTCCCACCGTGGTGGTCCCTATTTATCGACTCACATGTTTACATGCTTTCGATCACGTGGATTCGATCTTCACGATGACAGGTCTTCTGACCTTGCAGCACAGAGGCTTCTGCGGTTTAACTCGCAGCCCCACCATGTCCCTGACTTACTGAGCATTTAAAAATTAATTAAAATGTACCTACAGGGTTATGCAAGTTAACGGTGCCAGTAAAGGACACAGAACAGTTATGTTGGCCTACAATCCTCACCGTTGCCAGGTAGCACATATATTGACCCTAACATTGACACATCAAATTCAAATAGTTCCCATTCATTTGAATGGGCCATAATGCCTGAAAGCTGGAACCTCAAGTCATAGTGATTTCCCTGCATTTACTTCCATAGGCCCTCTGGACTCAGAGTGGCTTGCACTGGGCTCTCGGATTTGAAGCAAGATCTACCCCAAATCTATATGTTTAGACAAGATCCCTTTTAGAACTGAGAGAGAGAAAGCTGGTAATACAGACACATAAGTACGTGTCCCACCTTAACAAAACCTGGAAGAATCTAACTCTACATCTATCCAGGTTAAAGCTGATGGACGTTTTTGTTTTGCAACAATAATAAGAATGCTATATTCAGCCAGGCAGAGGAAAATGCACCCTTCTAAACATCTCTGTGGTTTTCCGATGTATTCTTTGCTTGACCCCACACATTTCCTACCCGATCTTCAATGACAGCACAGCACAAGAGTCTCAGAAATGGGACATCCTGTGCTCCGTTCCAAGTTACATTCATGGGCAGTATCAACAAGGAAAGGACCGTAGGACCTCCGTACCCACAGGAGATTGGCTCTAAGCCCCTCCTGCGGATGCTGAAAAACATAGATTATAGCTAATACAATTATAATAGTGAATGCTGGTCTCTAGCTTCTTTTAGCAGCCACTTTGGGTAACTTCGTAATTAAAACTACATATTTAGGGGATATTTCTTTTAATATTTTTAGTATTTTCAGACTGTGGATAAGTGAATCAGCAGATACTCATCCCATGGATACTGGGGTCCTACTGTAAATACATCTCAGGACATTACCCACCTTAGCAGATAGCTCATTTCTATTTCTGCAGTTAATACCTGTGACCCCCCCTTCCATCCCATTTATGAAGGTGTTACTCCAACGTGGTTATGCGATCATAAGGAAGAAGAAATAGAAATGAAGCAGAAGGCTTGGTCCCATCAGCGTCCTCTCGATCGCATGCTACTGTGTGGCAGTGAGATTTAAGGAGCCCATTAGTGGAGGTGCTGTAGATAAACACACACAGACCGCCACAGTGAACACAACACCACAGAAGTCACAAAAAAGAGAGAGAAGTTTATTAAACTTCTTCCGGGTCAGTTTTCAAACATACCGAAGAACGGACACACACACACATACACAATGCATCTGTAGGAATACCCACTTAGGTCAGCACTCAGGCGAAGAAGGGGTTGGGGGTCTGTAGTTGGAACAGAATACACAGCTGTGATCACTGAGTGTTGGGGGAAAGAATGGCCAAGGGGTAACACACACATACACCTGTCTGAAAATTACTGAGAAGTTGATTTTCAGTACTATATCCATGGACCCCCACCCATATAAGCATTAGTGTATTTTTAGATTGGTGGGGGCACGGTAGTATCATTAGAGGCAAGGTTAAATATCTCCAAAACCATCCAGCTGTTGTGGAATCCAACTCCTGCCAGCCTTGGCTAGCTTGGCAAATAATCTGGAAGTCCCACAACATCTGGACAGGCAAGGCGTTGTGCGTTCACCACCCGGGTTTAGTGTCTGCTGCTCCACACAATACTGGCAATACATCAAGGAATGTAGAAGGCAGGAGGAAGCAAACAGACAGGAAGTCCAAGATGAGAGAGGAGGGAGAGAAGAAAAGGGTGCTGAAGCTGCATCCTTTAAAGGAGTCGAAGGCGGTCTCCTTCCCGCAAGGGTAGCGCAAGGCCCCCTTTGGTCCCCTCCGCCGGAGTGCAGCAGAGAAGGAAACTGAAGTCGGGCTAGGCCACGTATATGAAACTAAGCATCAGCCCTTCGGAAGGGCCCAGCTTGAGATTCTGCAAGGCCAGCTGCTGCTTCTCTCGGCTCGGATTCGTGCTGAGCTCCACGGTCATGTCTGGAGGGAGGTCGGGATGCGTGATGGAGACGGTGGTCTCCTGGGAAGCAAAGTTGAGCACCACGAGGAAGCGCTTGTTCTGATCCCAGACCCGGAGGTAGGCAAAGACGCTCGGGCTGCTGCTGTGGGTCACGAAGTATTCGCCGTGGAGGAGGGACCGTTCTTTCCCCCGCAACTCGCTCAGCTGCTGGAAGAAGGTCAAGACCGAATCCTTGTTGCCGCTCTGTAGCTATATTTCGGAGGCAGTTGAGAGAAAGAAAGGGGGAAGGCAAGGAAAAAAAAAAGAATTGGGATTGCTGGGCATTTCTAGCACTCTTCAGTATATCAAGTGAGCTGGTCTCCGGCTCTCTGAAAGACCACACCCTCCGCATCTGAGCCTGCCCAAGGGAAGCTTCTCTATAAGCCTCACCGTGCGGCCGCTGCTCGCATACCATCAAAGTCTCTCCCACGGGAGGCCAGGCTGGCCACCGCTTTGCTCTCTTCCAGCTGGCAGTTGGAAACATTTCTCTTCAGGCCCTTTGCGTGCCCCCCCCCCTTTGAGTGGTGTCCTACGAAGACAGCTTTTAAATCTGATTTCTTAAAAATACTCAGGGTTTAAAAAAAAAAGTAGGGTGTGCTTTTTAATTGGTTTTAAATTCTTTTTAGCTCCTAGTTTTAAATTTATACTGATTTAATTCCTTTTCAGTATTGTAAATAACTTTGTGGTTTAGATAATTGGCTGTAGAGCCAGAGGTTGGGAGTTTGATTCCCCTGGGGGGAACAGCCAACCTGTGTTGGCTTTGTGCACAGAGGAAGGGAAGGGTATTCTCTACCTGGAAAACGCCATAAAAAGGGCTGCCATAGGTCAGAATTGACTTGATAGCATTTATTTATTTATTTATTTATTTATTTATTTATTTATTTATTTATTTATTTATTTATTTATTTATTTATTTATTTATTTATTTTTATTATTATTATTATTATTATTATTATTATTATTATTATTATTATTATTATTATTATTACAACACCAGGCACAGTCAATCAAAATTATAAAAACCCTGACTAGTATTATAACAGATACAAGTTTTCCTTTTAATGTCTTTAGTATTTTCACACCGTGGATAAGTGAATCAGCAGATACCGATCCTGTGGACACTGGGGTCTTAAGTATCTGTTCATTATCAGAGCAGTATGTATGCTGTTCCTAATACTACCATCTTTTGTAGATGGTATGCATAAAATAATACGGTAGTCCATAAATCAGTGTCAAATGGACTTTCAGTCCTCCAGATGTTTGTGTCTATCACTCCTACAGTCCTCAGCCATTATCCACGCTGGCTGGGGCTTTGAGGAACTGACATCCAAAACATCTGAAGGGCCAAATATTCCCTTACTCCCCGACCCACTTTTTGGGGAGTGGGGCAAGGGTGACTTGCTCAGGGAGAGTGCTCACTGCCCAGGTTTCTGTACAAGCCACGAGTCTGGACATGATGCTCAGCTGAATGATGGCTAGGTCACATATTAAAAGGGTAGTATAATCCATAAAATCAGTTTGCAGCACATACATTAAATACCCAGAGAAAGAGACGACTCTCCATCTTCTAAAGGAAATTAATCCAACCCTCATTTTAAAAAAAAAGCCCCACTGAAAAAAAAATCTGAAGATATAATGATTTGCTTAACGGATGAATTGTCACAAGGTGATGCGAACATCTGGAAATACTCCGTGCCAAGCTAAGCGATTATTTTTTGCCCATCTCTCTTGTCCCAGGTACCTTCCCAGCTTCTCACCTGTACTGTAACATTGCTGGCTGGCTCGCTGCTTGGCTGCTGGGCCGCTTTCGAGAATCCGAAATTTGCTGAATCGTCCCACTGCATGCGTACGACAGAAGAGGCGGCAGGCTGGATGGAGAGGTAAAAGAGAGTGACGGTTAGCAGGGCTGCGACTTGCAACCGACACACATAATCACAGGCCTAATCAGATCCCTCCGTAACAACCACGATCAGCTCCCACACTCCCCCTCCAAGCCCTTCTCTGTTGACCGAGCCTTTCTGGCATCACCCCCTACCTTTCCTGGCAGATCTCGCAGCCCAATCTCGTCCCCGTAGTCTGTGAAAGGAGTCCCCGGTAGCGTGTACAAGAGCATGTGGTAGAGGCGAAGAAGGTGCTCGCCCATCGAATCCGCCAACTCTCCGACACTGGGTCTCGCCACCTGCAGAAGGAAAGGCGGTTAGCATCCATGCAAAATATTAAGTACAAGTAGTACAGCAGGACCCCCTCTGCTGCGGGATCAGTGTCCACTGATTCACTTATCCACGGTTTGAAAATATAAAAAAAAAATTAAAAGAAAAATCCCAGAAATATACATTCCTAAAGATGAAATTATCAGAACTGGCCAATAGAAGGAGATAGAGATCATGCTATGTATAAGGGACGAGGGTTGTGGAGGCACCAGCAGAGGACGTTCAAGGCCCTGGACTTCACGCTGTGAAGGCAACAGGGTACCTGCTAGATGTATTCGATTACAATTTCCATTGGCCCAACTCAGGAAAGCTGTCAATGGGGGCTAATGGGTGTTGCAGTCCCAAACATCCAAATGGTTCTGATTTGCTTACTTCTGACCTACACCGGCTAGCCGTCTTTCTTCTATTACTTCCCACTGCCCTTCCTTTACTTCCCGCTGCCTAATATTGCTGCCACTGGCTCTATCCCAGGAATTCAATGGAGAAAGAAGGCGCAAACTCCCCATCGCTCCCATCAAAGCTGCTGTGATTCTGTTGGCCACAGAAACAGCAATAGTTTATTGTTTTCGGTAACAGCAGAATGTACAGTGGTGCCTCGCATAGCGAGGTTAATCCGTTCCGGATTAACCTTCGCTATAGCGAAACATCGCTGTGCGGAAATAAAAAAGCCATAGAAACGCATTGAACTTCATTCAATGCGTTCCTATGGCTTGAAAACTCACCGCTGTGCGAGGTTCTTCCGTAGCGCCACCATTTTCGCGCCCTCGGTAAGTGACGGCAGGGCGCAAAAATGCGGCGCGGACCTTCCGGTGGCCATTTTGGAACCGCTGATCAGCTGTTCTCCCCCGCTTCGTTATGCGATATTCGCTAAGCGAATCGCTTAGCGAATATCGCAAAGCGAAAAATCGCCATAGGGGCCATCGCTGAGCGAATGCTCCAGCGATGGCCCAGAGCGCCTCGTTAAGCGATTTCACCGCTCAGCGAGGCGCTCGTTAAGCGAGGCACCACTGTAGGTCCCTTTCCCCCTGTGGGTTCTGGGTCAGGGCGTGTCCTGTCCTTGCCCCACAGAATCCCTTGGAGATGTTGGGATGCAACCTGAAAATTCCCTCCACCGCTCCAACCCACGGTTTCACGATGCCCTTTCCTAAGGGGCACCGGGGGGGGGGGGGAGAAATCCAGGAGGGTGGACTGAGAAACTACAGCAGGTGAAAATGGCTTCTTAGGATCTGAGAGTTTTAAGAGTGAAGAGGAAGGAGATCCAAGCACAGAATCCAAGCACGCACACCCCAGAGACCTAGGCACACAACCCCACAGCCCTCCAAACCCCCGTCTGATCCCAAGGCTTCAAACTCACACTCCATCCTGCCCACTTGGCCTCTCGGATGTAGCTGTTGATCAAACTGGCAATCACGTTTCCCTGGCTTCCATCTTCAGTGGCTTCTGCCACCCCTGCAAGGTAGTCGCTGGTCAGCACATCCACGCCGGCGGTCTGATTGAGAAGAGCCAAGATGCCCTGGGCATCCTGCCTCTGCGTCACAGCGATCAACACCCTGGTGGGAAGAGAAGCAAGAATGGGTTTGATTTTCCAGCCCAAGGTGAGGTAAGCGTGAGCAGGGCTATGGGAGCGTGGCACAATAGCTGCCTTCATATGAAGAATTAAAATTAGCACCGGACGCTCTGAACATTCAAGCTTTCACTCAAAACCAACTGCAGAATTATGCAAAGAAATGTTGTTTCTGACGGTCATGGGATTCATCGTTTGAATGTAAGAAGAGCTGCACCGGATCAGGCCAAAGACGGATCCAGCTCAGATGCTTTGTTCTCAAAGTTGACAAACTAGGAAGGGCAAACCCAGAACATAAATGCAACATCATCATGCTGTCACTCTCTCCAGTCCTCAATGGATGGGGGGGGGCGCCCTACTGTCCACTTTTTCAGCTTTCCACTTTTATTTCATGTGCATCACCACAGATAAAAGGCGCAGCTTATTAGATCAAAGGGGGAACATTCTAGGGTGGTTTTTAGGAGGGAACATGCGAGACCGGCTCTCCCAACTTTTTAGTCCTCCAGCTCTGTTCAGACTACAACTCTCATCATCTCCAGGCCTGGTTAGGTGTGTTCCAAGAAAGCTGCAAGGTTTGAGTACAGTTGTGGATACCCACCTCCCGTGGTCGTCCACGTTGTACTGTTCCGTCAGATTCTTCCAGTCGTTCAGGATCTGGGTGTCCTGAAAAAAAAGAACATGTTGGATGAGAAGGACTGGGATGACAGAACTTGGACACCTCCACCCAGTCACATAATAATATCATAATCATGGGCTGTTAAGTCAATTTTGACTTATGGTGACCCTTTTTCAGGGATTTCCAGGGAGAGACCATTCAGATGTGCTTTACCCTTCTCTTCCTCTAGGGGCGCTGTGGGACTGTGCAGCTTGCCCAAGGCTACCCAGGCTGGCTCTACTCGCAGGAGGCACAACAAGGAATTGAACTCTCAACCTCTGGCCACACAGCCAGATGCCTCAGACTCTGAGCTATCGAGCCACTTAATCCATAGCAGATTTCTTCGCTGATGAGGAGGATGGCTATCCTTGACCTTATTTGCCTACTCTCACCCAAAGGGAGGCCTACCCACACTGTTAATGTCAACTTGCAAAGCCCCTAAACGCTCCAGCCCTGCCCCGGAAAGAGCTACTGAACAGAAAGGGAGGCCGGGAGGCCTCTGATGTTCATCACGTACTTCGAATTCCTCCACGCTTCCGAGCTGGATCCCAGAAACGCCTTCCTTCAGCCAGAACTCAATGGCTTCCTGAGGGATGGCAGAGGGGAGAAGAAAACAACGCAAGGTGTTAGTCCTCAGTATGTCATTTGGAACTTCGGGGTGATCCACCCCTTCCCATATATTCTAGCCAATTCACTTTGCACACATTTATTTTCCTGAAAAAATGACAGTCCTATGGAACAAGGGAACAACTGCTTCCCGTTAGTAATAGTGACATAAATCCCACCCCCCTTCCAAGCTCTTGGACTCATAGAGTTGCTCCAGGAAAGACATCCTCCTACAGACTGGTCTACTTCTCAGGGCTGTCGTGAGGTTAAACCCATTTTCCTTGAAATAAGGGAACACACACACATAAGGGAAGACCAATCTTATTTTTAGACTGGAAGATAGAAATATGATAAGACCTCATCAAATCTTTCAGATACTACCAGACAGATGTTTTCTGCTGCTCTGGAGAGAAGGATATGAATCATGGATTTCAAGGGCAAGAGAATTTAAACAAAATCTGAGTCAATACATCCTAATGGTTAAACTCACTGTTACGTGGATGGCCAAATACTGGGGAAATTCTGTCAGTGGACTTCATGCCACTGTGGGAGAGGTTGGACCAGATGACCAAGTTAAAGGAAGCCAGATTTCGTTTTAATATCAGGAAAAACGTCCTGTTAGACAGTGCAACCAGTTACCTAGGAAGTTGATGAGTGCTCCAACACTGGAGGCATTCAAGAAAAACTTAGATAATCACCTGGCAGATGCGCTTTGATTGTATTCCCCTTCCAACTTCACTTTTCTATGACTCTATGACCTTTGAGGTCCCCTCCAGGTCCATGATTTCACTGACATTTTCAATCAACGCACTCTGAGAAGACTGTATTTCTGGTTGAAATAGGTTTTGATCATTGCCTTCCTTATTAATAAATTAATCTGAGACCCAATCTGGCCAAGACCCAATCTTGTTTTTTGTTTTTAGATCTTCTCCTTAATCTTTGACAGATGTCCAATAACAGATACATTCAGAATACGGCTCTCCTCCTCCATTTCTTCTTGGCACAGCCTTTTGAGGCAAAGGCCAGGCCAAGACAACCATAAACTGAAAGAAGGGGATCATTCTTTCCTGGCATTTTAGTGAGGCCAACTGATAATGTGAAATGGTGAAGATTACTTCTGGGATCAAGGGTAGTGCCACCAACCACCTCAAAACAATGAGTAACACTATGGGTTCCTTTTAGAAAAAACACAGCCCATGCTCTGCTCACCTTCATTTTGTCCTGGAGAGCAACGTTGAGATGGATGCTCTGGTTGAACCAAGGATATTCACTCTGATAGTTGGGTGTCAGATCTAAGACAACCTTTAGGCCTGGAAAGACAGGTCACAAAAGTCAAAACATTACTCATTAATGCTCTAATACAGTGGTGCCTCGCTTTACGATTCCTCCGCATTACGACGAAACCGCATTACGATGATCTTTTTGCGATCGCAATTGCGATCGCAAAACAATGGTCTGAATAGGGGTTTTTCGCTTTGCGATGATCGGTTCCCTGCTTCAGGAACCAATTCTTCGCAAAACAACATTTTTCTAACAGCTGATCAGTGCTTTCAAAATGGCCGTTGTTTTCTGGGACGGATTCCTCGCAAGACAGCCACCGAAAATGGCCACCCTATGGAGGATCTTCGCTGGACGGTGAGTTTCCAGCCGATTGGAACGCATTGAAGGGGTTTCAATGCGTTTCAATGGGCTTTTTATTTTCGCATTACAACGTTTTCGTTCTACAGCGATTTTGCTGGAATGAATTGTCGTAATGCGAGGCACCACTGTAACTATAATAATAATGATAATAATGTGCTATCAATTCTGGCATATGCCAACCTTCTTCAGTGTTTTTTAGTCAGCGTGTGCTCAAAAATGCTTTACCCTTCCCTTCCTCTAGAGGGAGCCCTGGGACTATGCAGCTTGCCCAAGGCTACTTAGGCTAGCTCTTCTGGGATGCCCAGCCGGGAGCTGAACCTCTGGCTTTGCACCCAGGTACCTTACTCACTGAGCTATCCAGCCAGCCCTTTAATACTCACTGGTTCCCTTCGCTGGTTTCCCAAGTGTTCTTGGACTAAAACTCCCAGAATCCTTCACCACTAGCTGAGCTGACCAGGATTTCTGGGAGTTGTAGTCTAACAACACCTGGGGACCCAAGGATGGGAAAGCTAGCCATTAAAAGGAGATAGCCTCAGGTCTACTTCATATTCCCTCCTTACTTTTCTTCTTTGCTGCTTGCAGGATCTCTCGGAAGTCTTCCAATGTGCCAAAACTGGGGTCAACCTCTTGGAGGTTAGTTCTATTCTGGTCGTCTTTGGGATTGATGTGAAGAGGCCCAATCACCAAACCTTTCACCTTGAGTGAACTAATATAATCCATCCGTTGCTTCAGACCTGGAACGGCAAGGAAAAAAAAAAGGAAAGCGTCAGGATTTGGGGGGGGGGGAGAATCACCCTGGACCGCCCACGTTTACACTCTAAAAACCAGGACAGAAAAAGAGGGAAGGAAGAGGGAAAAACACAGACTGGCTAATTATTAATAAGTCAGGTTTTACTTATTAATTAAATTGGGTTTGCTGGAGTGTATCACTCAGAAAAGGAACTGCATTGCATACCACAACTCCAAAAGGGGGAAAAAAACCACGTGAACAGATACAGATGTAGAAACAGACTATAAATATAAATACAGTATATCTGTCACAATAGGGAAGACTGTGAACGACTGTTCCAGTTGCCCGAGTTTATCGCTCAGGCACTGCTAACTGTGCAATTGCTACAACTTCAAGGCAGCCCACCTCTCTCTATCTGGTTCTTTAGTTTCCAGAGAGGCTTGAACTGGGCCAAGACTGAAGGTGGTGGTCTTCACGCTTTGACGCTCTACCTCTTACAGACTACAACTCCCAAAAGCCCTTGCCACTGGACACGCCGATCAGGGCCGCTGGGAGATGGAAGTCTGAAACAACTGGAAGACCAAGGATTGTAAACCATCAAACAGAGGACGAACTGCTGGACAGTTCGGTGGTTGAGATCTCCAGCTGCAGAGCCAGAAGTTGGGAGTTCGATTCCCCCCATTGGGCCTCCTTGATAGGGGCTAGACTAGATGATCCATAGGGACCCCTCCAACTCTGTTCTGAGATGATGCTGGTGATAATTGGAAAAACAGGGCCAATGGCTGGGACTGATGGTCCCCTAGGCTTCTAATTTTGCAAGGAAGTTGCTGTTCCAAGAAGGCAAGCTCTAGATTTAAGACTAAAGAGTTGATTGTGCCAACTTTATGGTCTTTTATTTGTGCAGACGTGTTTCTTTGAAACTGGGCATGGCGTGTGCGTTAATAATGGCCTTTTCTGGCAAAGTAAAGCACAAACCGGAGAAACAAAGGGTGTAATCTGCCAGCATGAATTATAAACCGAGTTCCATTGTCTTTTGTCTAGTTGTGGTCACATGGCCCCCGGCTAATTCTGCTTGCTCTGGCAAGCCGGGATGCGCTTGCTGCACGAAAACTTGACTGTTTCAAACCACATCTTTCATCAGCCGTATTAGCTGTAGACTCTTGGAGCGGCTGTTCCAGAAAAGCAATTATTTCCAAAACAACGAATTGTGCAAGAGCAAAGCACCCTCTAATTAAGCCTTCCATCTTGCAGGGTTAATTTCTTGTCTCCCGATGGCTTTCCCCTAACCCCCCCCCCCATCTTTTTAATTTTTTCCTATCGTACAACTATCCCGAGTAAAACTGGAACTAAATTAAAAGATATATTACTAGATTAATCATGAGAGTATGATTCTTTTAATGGATCGATCCAAATTACATTCATTTGTACAGAGAAGCAAATTTCATTTATTTATAAGTTACATATGTATCCTGCCAGAATATATAATGTATCCTCCAAAACAGCCCACATGGCTCTCGTCCGCCCCTTGAGAATCCCACGGGGATGGTGAAGCTGGCTTTGGGGAGGGGCAGTATGAAGGGACCTGTATTCAAACCCATCAAGAGAAGGCACCGGCTTGGGGAAGCACCATGGAGAAATCTAGTCTCCTTCTATCACCTCGCACATGTGGAAAGAGGAAGAAGGGGAGGAAAAAAACCGAAGTGCTCTCTTTCATCCCTTTATCCAGCCGCCCCCGGGGCTGAGTCAGCGTTTCGCTGACGTCAGGAGATGATGAAACAAAGGCCAGCGGTTACTCGGGCACAAAAACCCGAAGCTGGTTGGAACCGGCTGCCTGGTGTAGGAAAGTCCGCCCGGCACAATCAGCCAGTCATTCTTTTGGAAAGGGGGGGGGAAGCGAAATAGCAGCTGATCGTCACATGTCCCCAAAGTCCTGCTGAGCGTGTCCTGGAGGAAAGATCAAAAAGGCTCCCCAGAGCAAGCCAGCAGGCCTCCTTCCTGCTCGGTGTGCGGCCAGAACTTGGCCGACTCTCTTAGGCGCTGTTGGGGGCTGGGGAGAAGAGATCCAGTAGATTAAACGCAGGGAGGCAGCCAGCCAGCCGGCCGGCTCAAGCTCTTGGAAGTATATTTCGGGGGCTTCCTCAAATTTCACCTACGAATGATCCCTGCCCCCCTCCCCAGCACGGGCCCATCAGTCATTACCACGTGTAGTACAGACATTCAAGGCTAGCTTTCCCCCCCTAAAAAAAAACCTGTCCTTTTAGTGTTAAGTGAGGAATTCCCTGAGCTGTGTTTAGAATTGTGAGTCATGTATAATTATGTGCTGTCAATTCTGATCTTTTTTCAAGGTTTTCTAGGTACAGAGGACTAAGAAGTGCTTTTACCCTTCCCTTCTTCTGGGGGTGCCCTGGGATTATGAACCCCGAGGCCACCCCCCATGACTCACAGAAGGCGCCGTGGGGGGGAATCAAACTCCTGACCTTCGGCCCCATAGACAAATATTTGACTCATTGAGCTACCCAGCCTGCTGAGTCATGTATACGAAGCACATTTTATTCCAGATTAACTAAACCATCGTGATAACACCTTTTGTATGGCATTATTATTGGGGGGGGGTACAGGGGGATGAAAAGAGCCAGGATTAAAAAAAACAGCTGAAAGCCTTTCAGAAGAAAAAGGGCAGGAGGGGGTAGTGGTTAATGCTTTTTAAAAAACAGCCAGGGTGATAGCATGATCATGGCTGTTTTTTGGCGCGGGGGGGGGCTGTTTCCAGTCCACATGGTTCTCTAATGCGCCATGTCTAAGAGATCCCACTGCCCCAACGGATGGCTGTGAGGAATGGGGATGATGGGACTTGGCACTCGACACATCAAGAGGGGAAAAGAGGCAGGGAGGGAGGACCCAGAAAACAGATCAGCCAAATGACACCTTTCCTCACCTGTCAGATCGCCCTGTCCATCGGCATTGGAGTCCTGGAAGCCGTCCACCGGCTGGATGCGGTAGAGGCCCCCCTTCTGCCACCACGCCTGCTTGGGCAGGTCCTTACAGCGGGGGGCCTGGACGATAATGACGATGGCGCCCGCCAGCATGCCCAGCCACCCAAGCCAGAAGAGGACGAGGAGGGCCCAGCGGGCACGCACCCAGGCCGGGGTGCTGGCCACCTCCAGCAGCTCTTCCTTGGAGAGGCCGGTAAATTTGGCCAGGGCGGCCCGATCCTCCTCCTCCTCCTCCTCCACTTTCAAAAAGACCACCCCGTTCTTCTCGCCGCTGCCGGGGGAGCCGGCCAAGGGGGAAGAGGCGTTCATGGGCTGCTTCTCCGTGTCCATCTCGTTCAGTTCCACGTCTTTCAGCTCCGCGTCGGGAGTTACAGCCGGGGAGCTCATGATGTCGCCTGGGAAGAGGACAGAGAGAAGAGCGATCAAAGAGGGGAGATAAAGAGGTTCCCCCTATCGAGGTTCCCTTGAGGACACCATCATTGGTTAGTACAGGACACAGAAAAACATGGGGCCTCTTTTAGAAGACAACTTCCACAATCCCCCCCCCCCAACCAGCAAGAGGATAAGATTTGGCAAGCCTTAAACCCAGAATCACTCGCTACACGTTGATCAAGCCAAGACATTCAAAGAAGCTCCGGGGACCTCCATCGGCTTTCCCATATCCAACATCTGGAACACAGCCGGAAGGGGCAGGAATCATCAGACAGGCTGAAACCCTGTTTTTTGGGTGGGTTTATTATTATTATTATTATTATTATTATTATTATTATTATTATTATTATTATTATTATTATTATTATTATTATTATTATTATTATTATTATTATTATTATTATTATTATTATTATTATTATTATTATTATTTTAGAATTTCAGCCTTCGCCTGCCACCTTTCCTAGACATCCAGGGAGTTTGTACAGTCCAAAAACAGCCTCTGTATGCCAGGATCTCACCCCTCCCGCTGTAAAACAGCACCCACACCCCCACACCCCAGTCCAGACCTCCCGTGCACCCCCACCAGACACCGGGAAGGGCTACGGGCGCCCTTCCCGGGGACCCCGCCACCCGATCGACCCTTCGGGGGACCCTCGCCACCCCGTCCCACGGATCCCGGGGCGCCTCCCGGGCTACTCCGGTTTTGCAAACTCCAGGTAAACCGGCCGCCGAGCCGGGAAGGAACCGAACAAACCGCGTGTAAAAAAGCAAGGGACCGGGGAGGGGGGGGGAAATCTTTCCTAGGCTTTACCCAACACGACTCGCAAGCAAGCCGCGCCGAGCCCGAGGTCTACCTGGAACGATCCGCCGCTCTGATCCGCTTCGAAACCGGTTTGATCCTCCTGCTGGAAGAAGCCGGCTGGCAACCGGAGTAGAAAAAGGGGGGGAAGCTCCGCCCGGTCCCTCCCCTCCGGGGCCGAGCTTAAGGTGGAACCGAGCAAAGCCTCTAAACCGGCTGGGGAAAAAAATAAGGCTCTCTGCTAGAAAGAGCTGGGAACATTACTCTTTTTATTTTTATTTGGGGGGTGACTACAATTCCCAGAATCCCCCAGGGGCCAATTGACCGGGGGATCCTGGAACTTTTAATCCCTCCCCACCCCACGAAAAAAAGTAACGCTTCCAAAGTTTTGACTAAGGCACACTGGTAACAATACCAACCAACTTTGTTGGTGCAACTGGGACGCAGAGGTAGACTATTCCTGACTCTGGAGGTTCTCTTTATCCCGCCTGACAAATGTCCATGAATCCACCTTTTTAAAATGTGCGGGAGTTTAAAGGTTTTCCTCTCTGTGATATGATGATTTTGGAAATGGTTCAGAGATGCCTTGGGGGAGACCAAAAAAAAAGATATACATACCCTCAAGGCAGCTGGCAGAAGCTGAAATGGTGAAAATAGGTTGAAAGTAACTAGAGCAAGAAAAAAAATATAGTATACAAAGGAGTTTTTTGTATACATAGTATACAAAACTTTAGTATACAACAGAGTGGGTGGGGGGGCTTGCATACAACCAGGCGGTAAAAACCCATTTTAAAAGAGGGCCACGAAAAGCAATGTATGGGTTAGGAATTCATATAAAATGGGACACACACACACACCAGCGAACACCCAGCCTCCAGCTTGCCAGCCTAACTTATCTTCCTTGTAGACAAGCAAGTCCGACCTTGGGGACTAATCCATACCTTTGAAATAAAATGCTTTTTGAAAACAACACAGCTCTCAAACTCCCCAGACAGCAAGCAAACTGACTATCCTGGCCAGGGTATTCTGGGAGGGCTGAAAAAAATAGGATTTTTAAGCCCCGGCCTAAATTTTAAGGCCTGGGAAGGTTTGGTGTGTACAGGTGTCCTTTATGGCAGTGATCCCCAACCTTGGGCCTCCAGATGTTCTTGGACTTCCAGAAATCCTGGCCAGCAGAGGTGGTGGTGAAGGCTTCTGGGAGCTGTAGTCCAAGAACATCTGGAGGCCCAAGGTTGAGGATCACTGCTTTATGGGGCCCTTTGCTCATCCTGTACGGTTCTGTCCTGTCCTTACCTTACATACCCCTACAGCTATTTGTGTCCAGTCTTTGTTATTCTCTTTCAAGAGCGTTGTAGTAAAAACAAGCCTGGTCAGATACAGAGGAACCCCGCAGGGAAGTTTGCTGGGAGATCAAAAGGGTCAGCATCCGTTCTCTACAATTGCAAGAAGCCACCGATTGTTCCCAGGCTTTAAATCAATGGCTTTGAACTGCGACCGCTGTGTTTTTTCTGGTGTGGGCGATGGGTATGGATCCAGACGGAGAACCAGTGCAGTAAAGCAGCAGGAAAGCTGGGTGGGATCTAAGCATGAAGTCTGGAGATGATGGCAAGCGCTCATTTTGAATGTAGAATACAAATAGATTTTACTGAGAGCTTTTTCAATCCAAATCCCCCCATTGGGAATCTGTCATTGGGACCCACCAGAAGACCCACAAGACGCTGGGCACCTTTTGAAAATCACAGATCTCTTCAACTTGGGAGGCAGTTCGAAAAACAGGGTGATTTGATGTAGAAATCGTGAAGCCTTCACACAGAATGGGAGAAAAGTAACAGGCTTTCAGCTTTACTGGGATGGGGTGGACAGCTGGTTTTTCCATTCTTCTACACGCATGTAACATAGTAAGACCTTTGGTTTGTCACATGCCTTGCTAGTAGAAAACCAGTGCAGGAGATAAAGCCTTGCATTTTTATTCCATGGTGTGCTATTTTTCTGCTTGCAGAAAGAGACTTGTTTTAAGGGATTTTTTTAATCCTCTATGCAGCTTGGCCTCCTGCCTTGTTTTGCTGACCCCAATAACCAAAGTCAGTGGAGTCTACGTTGAGTCGTATGTCATTCAGAATATAAGGCAATCCATGCCCGATTCAGGCTGAAGGCCCATCTGGTCCAATGATCTGTTCATATGGTGGCCTGTTCAGAGTGTGTCCCCAATTGATAACAGGGGCATAGTGAATATTCCCACCATTCTAACTCTAGTACTAGAGGTGATATATAAGCATCCTGACTAGTTAAGCATTGATGGCCTTAACCTCAATTAATGTGTCTAATTGTCACCTTTTAAAGCTATGCAAGTCTGGGGCCCATCACCGCATCCTCTGGCAGAGATTTCCATCCATTAATAACAAGATTGCATAGAGAAATACTTCCTCATCTGGTCTGAATCCCAGCCAGTTTCAATAGAAGACGTCAAATTCTAGCATTTTGAGAGATGCACTTTCTGTTTTTCCTACAACATACATAACCAGGTAAATCTTGTGCTACACCTTCCTACCCAATCTTCCAAAATGAAATTTTTTATTACCACTTGCTAAGATTTCATAGCCATAATATCTGGCCTAGTTTTTAATCTTATTATTTAGATAAAATAAATAATTTTGCCTACTCCCATGCCTTGTTTGTTTCTGTTTTGACACTGTTTAGTAGGCTGTCCTACTTTGGGCACATCACAAGAAGGCCAGGTTCTCTGGAAAAGGTTGGACGCAGCAGGAAAAGAGGAAGACAAAAGGGACTTATTCCCTAGAGGAAGCCACAGGCTTGTATCTATTTAAGAGAGCTAATTCATGGGTTCGCCATTAGTCGGGGACAACTTGATGGCATGCAACAACGACAACAGCAACAGCTTATGGAGAAACTCTGGAGGACTCGAAAGCTTGCACACTTTTCTGAGCTGTTCGCTTGATCCTAACAAAGGGTTCGGCCAACTGTGGATTTTGTTTTTAACTCGAGGATCAGCGAAGCTAGTCAAAAGGAGTGGATTTTTCTCTGTAGTTCTGCTGTAGTTCTCGCCCCTCCTCCTAATGTCTTTTCGGATGCTACCAGCAGTGGCTTGATCACAAATCAGTCAAGCCCCATGAGGCCAGATAAGCTGATCTTGATATCGTTTGGAAGAAGAAAGGAAAAAACATATTTATCTCTCTCTCTCTGGTATTCTGGTTCCTCCACCTTAAGCTGCATCGCCTGACTCAGCAAACCTTCCCAAAGCTTTCAATCCCTCTGTGTGTCTCTCTCTCTCTCTCCTTCCCTCCCCCTGATTTTCATTGCAAGGCGGGTAAACAACTCTCTAGCCAGCAAAGACTGAAAGCACCTTGACCCTTAGAACTGAGGGGATTTGACCCTTCCTGCAAAAAATAACAATAAATAAAAACCAACATCCATGCTTTGAGATAGGCCAGAAATTTCCTCCTCTGCCCCAAGACACAATGTTTTTTTAATCTGTAGTTCGCTTCAGGCCTATTAAAGTTTGTTGGAAACCCGAGGGGGAGAGACATCAATTGGGCAACGAAAAGGTGATCTGCTGATACCGAGATACCACCCACTTGCAAAGACTTTATCATTTTCATCTAGTTTGGGGGTTTATTCCCTATTAGCCGGACAGTGTGAGTGCCCTGCTTTGAATATACTGTCATGGAGAACCTATTGAATACTGGGAAAAAAAATATTGCAACCACCACCTCAAAACAGGGAAACAAACAATTAAACAAGCAAATTTATACTATCACTCAGATAGTAACCATATTTAGTTGGTAGAAATTCCTATTAATTGTATCTTATTATAATGTATACAGGATGACAACCTTAAGAAACATGCATAGAAATTGTGTGTGCAAATATACTGCCCAGAATTACGGTAATCTACTGTACATTTATCATCACTAACTGTTCCCATTCCAGAATGCCTTGTTTAAAGTAAAAAAAAAAACTTTCCTGGTCTTATATTTCTCCCATTTTTTAACCCCTAGGATTGCCACTTTTTCCTTGTTCTTGTTTCCTTAGTAGCAGCCCCCTCCACAAGCAAGCATTCTCAAATACACCATTTCCAAGATAATTTTCTACATATTCAGCAGCAGAAATAAGCCTAGCTTTTTTTTAAAGCAGCAGGCGAATTGTGGGGATTTAATTTGCGCTGGAGCTGAAGTGCTGGTTTCGGCATCAAATCTCAGCTTGAGCAAAGCAAAGGGCCTCGAGTGAGTGCAGAGTGCATGTATATGACTGTCATGCCAGTCCTTGCTCGCCATGAGGACTAGTCACTTGGATGAGAAGAGGCCTGAGTAGGAATCTCCAAACATTTAAGAAGAAAAGCGCGGGACCTCAGTAGCTAATTTTGTTAAGCAAGTGGGCAGGGAAAGCTTGTAGGCAAGGACCTCTTTCTCTGGAAATTCACTTCCCTTCTTCTCAATCTGCAGCCATCTTCCACCAGTCCCAAAATTAAAATTTTGGACCAGTTTCGGCATGTATTCTGCCCAGTTGGGAGGAGGAAAGTTGAAAGGCGGAAACCTCAAAAAGGATGATGCCTCCTTCAAGACAAGCAAGAGCTCCACGTGCTTCTTGCCCCACGTTGCCAGGCAGACGGAGTAATGTGCCAGACCGACAGGCCAGATCTTGCTGCCCCTATAAAGACGCGGGCTTTGTGCCAGCTGGAACCCTATCTCTGAAATCCTAGCGGAGCGCTTGGAACACCTCATCGCTGGGGTAAATGTGGGCCACACACAAAACAGCCGCTGTTTTCAAGTCTTTCTTTCAGGGCCTTGCGGACAACAGGTCTGGATCATCCATGATATTCTGTACTATAGAACCTGGTTTAAGGGTATGTGTGGCTGCTGTGGCGTTAATCTATTTTTTTTTCCAGAGTAGGGAGTGTACCCATCCTGTGTATTGTAGCAAAGAGACTCTTGAAAACTCTTCAGAAAGTAAAACACCACTTTAAAAGGGCTTCCTCTTCTTTTCAATCCCCCCAGTCTACTTCACTGGCAGTTTGTGAGCAGGGGGGGTAATTCATTTCTAAGCTGTTTGGACTCCGGGAACATGTTGTTGGGTTTAAAAAAAAACTTACAGTAACCTGACATGTGGAAGTTAAGCAGCTAGCAACACGAGGGAATTTTGCTCTTGCATGTCTGCCTCTTAAAAAGCAGAGGAAGGAGGAGGACGAAAAAAGAAGCCCAAACTGCAATCTTATCCGATGTCCAGAACGCCTAGCCATCTGCGTTTTCCTCCATGTGACACGCTGGTCTCCCCCAGTGTGTTTACACACTGTGCGCTCTCCAATTCCCAGAATTTCTTTCCCCTGTTGTTGTTGTTGTTATGAAGCTAAAGTGGAGCTTTCCACCACTGGGACCTTGCCAGGATGAATCCAGCTGAAGAAAACTGAAGCTCCAAGAACTGTAAGGGCACATGCCGTCAAGTCTGATCCTTCTACCCCAACCTTTCCAGTTCACAAAGAGCTGGGATTTTTTTTTGTCCGAGGAGGCTGCTGATCTGGAAGGGTTTGAAAATGTTTGCCCTCGTTAAACAAACTTTGAACTTTTATCTGGGACAAAGAGTTTACCGTCCCATTCAATGTGTCACAGGAAGGCAAAGGATCCTGTCTGCTTTTTCTCTGCCTCAACAACAGCTGCACTGATAAAAACACAGTGGTCTCAGCTGTGTTGCAGAAGGAAGAAGGTTGTTTCAGGAAAATAACCCTACGCGAGAGCCAGGGCAGTTTGATCCGGCTCTCCGAATCAGCTTTCCTGGCTTTTGGAGCCCTGCCACTTTGTAAGGCAATAAAATAATAATCATAGTGGTGCTCCTATAAAAATAATCATGGATGAAGCAAGAATCCAGATTTCACAGAGATAGACAGACTGCTGAGTAAGATTTATAGAGCTTGGAGAATGGCTTCCGGAGTTCTTTATCCCTTTCCTCTAACTAGCAGGAGAAAGTTTTGTTGGGGGGGGAGGGAAGCAAGCAAATGTAATAAAATTCATTTAATTTACAAGTTTGTGTGTATGCCTGAGAATGTGGTTTGTGTGTATTAATGTGACATCTGTGTTTGTATGAATGTGGTGTGTGCGCGCATGGGATGGAGGTGAATCTGTGCCAGGAAATGTAGGCAGCAAAACCAGTACTGCCCCCCCCACCATGGATGGTGATTCTGCCTACCACTGGCATGCACCACCCTCAGCATCTCACAATGGGTGAGGCCAATTTTACAGTTCTCCCCCTGGGCTGATTACAGGCTTCACAGAATCCAGGTGTGCCTTCAAAGGTGGAGGTCATTTTGGCGAGGAATATTATTATTTTTGTGAAGTTCTCAATGTTCAGTCCCCCTGAAGGAGAAAGGTTTAACAGTTCTTAAATTCCAGGTGTCTATCCTTAAAAACACGCACACACACACACACAGAGAGACACACACAGACACACACACACACACACACACAATCGAGCTTTGACAGGACCGGGTTTGAATCCTGGTTGCCTACCCCCCCACCCGCAAGGTGGTCCCAAAGTTCCATTCTACACACAGGGTGGGAATAGCACCAGTTTATGAAGCGATCTGAGAGCCTCCCGTCCTGCCAAAGGATGCTGCTTCTCAGAATTGTAAGCGAGTGAGAGAAATGAAGGACAGATGTGACCGTTTCCTTTTCCCCTGTTCAGTGCAGCTCCGATGGGAGATCTGTGGAGGGGTGAAGAATAGAAAACTGTATGGCTGCGACCCAAAGCGTGAGGATTATGGGGGTGAAATTAGGCCATAATTTTCACGAACACATCAAGTGGAGCCTGTAAAGCTCCCAAAGAATGATAACAGAGCATCCAAATAAAGGTGAGTCCTTCACACCCTGTTTTGCGATTCTGATCCAGGAAGCAACCGAGGCTTCAAACCCAACAAGCTGTCACTGATGTGGTCAACTCATATATGAGCATTATAGAAGCAGCTATGTGTAGTATTGTGTGTGTGATGTGTGTATGTATGTATGTGTAATAATGGACGAAATATTTATCCACCTCCCCGTCCCCTAATAATCACTCCATATGAAAACAGAACCAAATAAGAAGAAAAATTCTAGCTGATTTCTTTCCCTGACAATCTTGCTACAGTTTGGGATTAAGGAAGGGGACATGACACGGTTTAAAATGGGACGGACCAGACACACGTTGAACAAATCTATGCCTGTTCTTCAAGATCAAGGGGTAATTGATTCAGTACCGGGGATATTTTCGTGCCTGAGGTGGAAAAGCAAGCAAGCGAACAACAAAAAAAACCTCATACGTTCACTCTGCCTACGAAGTGCAGACAAATGTATGTATGGGGAGGAGCATGGTTTAAGTTGCTTATAGGCAGTGACAGATTTAATAGATTCAGGAAGAACGTTGGCTCCCCTCTTGTTCCTGCCTTTCTCACACACGGCTCCTTAAAGCGAAGAACAAGACTCCTGTTTAAACTTGAAAAATATCCTCTTTTTTTTGGATTACATATCCCAGATTCCCCCAGCCAACACGATCAGTGGGATGATAGACATTGTATTCCAAACAACATAACATTTCCAGACTCTGGGAATACGGCTTCAAATGCTTACAACCCATAATGGAACTTTATAGATTCTGAAATTTGTCTGTCTCTATCCATCATTTTTTACACACACTCTCTCTCCCTCGCACATGCACACACTTGGTCCCCAACGACACATCCTTACATCTGCAGCTCGATGCTAGAGAAGTAAAAACCTTGGGACAAATTATGAAATATCAAAGGTCTAGAAACGACACGTCAATTACTGAACATGTTTTAACCGAAAAACTGACACATGGCCGTGAGGTTTGAGTTCATTAGAATTCTGTACCACCGAATAGCATACCATATGAAACTTGGCATAAAGTTTCTCTGGGGAAAGGTTTGCCCATCACAAGCAAAAGCGAGGCAGCTGCTTAGGGTGAAAGATCTGGCAGCACTAAAGCTGCATAGCATCCCCGGCTATGCGGAAACAACTGTATCTCTGGCTAAGCTGGCAACTAGGACACTGTGTCCAGCTCAGGTGTCAGGTCATCAGAGTCCTTGGCCCAATTTATGTGATGTTTCCTAACGTAAGATCAAATATTTCGGCCATCTGTGGGTAGATTTTGGGACTTGAGACAGACATCACCCCTGGCTGCCTCCCCATAATACGGGGGTGGGGGGTGGGATTTAGACTTTATTTTAGCACTAAGATTATTTTAGCAATGTCCTTTAGTAGCTTTCTGCACGGTGGGGTTTTACTCTCGTGTTATCAGATCACAGAGCTCAGAATCACACATGCCTAATAAAGAAGCACATACATAACAAATACTGTACATCTTTCACCCCCCCTGTAGAAAAGACTTTTAACCGGACCAATGCTGTATTTTCCTGTGTTGGAAATAAAACACTTGTTTATTTCATCTTTTAGCTGTATCTGCTGTATTTAAAGCCATCTTAGAGTCCCATTCTTGGGAGGAAAGGCAGGAGAAGAATCAAAGAAATGTCTTAAGTTGCAAACAGAAAAACATCCAAAATTATCACAAGTCCATCAGCTCAATATATGTTATGGGGCAATATTTATTTGGGGCTTTTGGATCCTGCTGTTCCTCCCCAAAGCTGCAGACAGGGTATATGGCTTGTCTTCTCGTTTCACAACAAGCCCGTGAAACAGACAGGCTGGGAGAAAGCCGATGACCCTGTCAAGGTCATCCAAGCTTCATAGCTTAGTGCAGATCTGAATGGGTTTCTTTCATGTCCTGAACCAGGACTGTAACGCTGCAATGCCCTGGTGTGCAAATATTGGATATAAATAAATGAAGTCTTTCCTCCCACCCCGACCCATTTGGGTAAATCCAGGGACTTTTTTAAGGAGCTTGCAACGGTGGCTTGTCCTGAAACCTCTGAGCAACTGAAAATAAAATTAAGGGTAAAGTTATGCAGAAAATGAGGAGGTCCAAAACAGCTCACAAAATGAGGGTGGGATCCAGCTATGGGGAAGTGGAATAAACTTATTTTTTCCATAATGAAAAGCAAAATTCATGGGGGAGGTGTGAGAGACAATTCCTTATTAATTGACGTATTAAAGCATCGTGGCATTGCTCCTGCCTTTCCCAACATGCTAACCTCCCTTCCCTGCAGCCGCACACATGGGTTACGGCATACGTTTGTTGCCGTATTGGTTGGGAACGATGGGAGTTGTAGTTGAAGGCATCCAGAAGAAAGCTATGGACTTGCTAAGGGGAGGGGGTGTAAATGAAATTGTCCTGTCCCCCTCCCCAAAAAGCCTATGCAGAGTGCTAAATTTCAAGGATGATGTGGGGGGCCAGCATCCCACCACGGTGCATTTTGGAAGCGAGTGGGAAAGGAGGCCGAAGGCAGCGGGGTGGGGATCCGATCGGGAAAGGGAGCGGGGACCGAAAAGAAAGAAGGGGGGGAGCTTACCTCGGTTTCCCTTTGCGTCCGGATCCGTTTCGAGGTCCAGGCGTCCCTGCACCAGGGCCGGGGTCTCCCCACCTCCCATCTCCTCGGTCTTCGTGGCGGCCATTTTGGTTGCACTGACAAGCCAGGGTGGCTGTTTCCATGGCAACTGCAGCTGGCAAGGCATCCCCTTCAAGTGTCACACACACACACACACACACACACACACACACACACACACACAACACATATTTTTTTTTAAATACTGCAGAGCTGAAAGGGACCCTATCAGTTTTTTTGAGTTCAGCCCTTGTCAAGGAGGCACAGTATATATTTGGGGCCATATATATACACACACACACATACCGTGTTCCCCCCCCCCCAAAAAAAATGTATTAGGGCTTATTTTTCAGAGGATGTTTTATTTTATTTTTATGTACAACCATCAACATTTATTCAAATACAGTCATGTCATCTTCTGGTTGGTGCACAAGGGTGGAGGGTGGGGCTTCACTTCACTGCGGCTTATTTTTCGGGTAGGGCTTATATGAGGAGCATCCTGAAAAATCATACTAGGGTATATTTTCAGGTTAGGTCTTATTTTCGGGGAAGTGTGTGTGTGTGTTGTATGTGTTGTGTGTGTGTACATACACACAAACACACACACATATATATACTCTCTCTCTCTCTCTCTCTCTCTCTCACACACACACACACATATATATATATATACATACATACATATACATACATATACATATACACATATACACATATACACATATACACACATACATACGGTACATACATACATACATACATACATACACACACACATACATACATACATACATACATATATATATACATATACACACACACACACACACACACACATATATATATAAAATTGATAGAGATACATAGATAGTGTGTGTCACACACACACGCATATACATACACACACATACATACACTCTAAATGTTTTAGTTTTTTAAATACAGGTGCAGCTGTTCAAAAAGTCTAGAAATCTTTTCTATGGAGAAAACGGAGGGACTCCATTTTTTTTATTTTAGGGGGGTATCTTCCCCACATTGAATACCCCAGAAAGCAAAACGGTGTTGCACCCCTGCAATAATTAAAATTAATTTTCTTTCCAATCCAGATCAGAGACCCTTGCATAAGGGCATGGGTAGCCACGTTGGACCCAGGCCACTGCTTGCCTGTGATGTGTTTATTGGATGCATGTTTAAATTGTAAAAAATTCAGGGGGAGAAGCGTATGTGTGAAGACAAGACATTTATTTAGATTCAAAGCAATCGCACACAATCTGCAGGGTATTTCAGTACGCTTACAGCCTGGCACGATCTCAGCTCTTTTTTTAAAACAG